>NC_080086.1:135271948-135590386 GCF_950005125.1 Chionomys nivalis | reverse complement strand
AGGGTCACTGAGCTACAAACATTTCCACAGAAAAACAAACACAACAAACAAACAAACAACCTCTCCCCAAATCCTGGCTCTGGGATCTAATTCCTAACCCACAGTCCACCTGCTCAAAGAGTACAATTCCCTGTTCCTTGGTGTAGTCCTGGGGTTGAGCAACCGCCACCGCTGTCTGAGTCTAGAAATTTTCATCCCCCTAAAAGAAACCACATCATTTACTGCCTGTGGGCCTCTCTACTTTCTGTCTCTGCAGATTTGCTAAATATGTACCCATTTCTCAGTAAAATAATTTCATATTTTAATTATATAGTTAACTGAGAATGTGTTATTTCATAGCTAGACAAAATGTAACCATATTCCTTTGGCTGCACTTCAGACGAAAGCGAGGCTGCTGGTGATCCAGCAGGAGCTAGTTACGAGAACTTCATTCCTAACAAACATCGCAGAAAAGGTTTAGTTTCTCCAAGAGTCTCTGAGGTTTTCAGATTAAGGCAGCAACGCACCTGGAGTTTGCTGTTTGAAGATTGCTGTGGTGAAACTGTGACCGCCAATCTGGGAAGTGAAAACCCACTACACTTTGCAACATAAACTGGTCTGGTTTGGGCGATGGTGGCGCAGGCCTTTAATCCCAGCACTCGGGAGGCAGAGGCAGGCGGATCTCTGTGAGTTCGAGATCAGCCTGGTCTACAGAGCTAGTTCCAGGACAGGCTCCAAAGCCACAGAGAAACCCTGTCTCGAAAAACCAAAAAAAAAAAAAAAAAAAAAAAAAAACAAAAAAAAAACTGGTCTGGTTTGTCAATCTTGGTTTCCGTAGATTCGGCTGGCTTGAGGGATTTTCTCTCTGATTTTCTGTGCTGCTTAAGGGATGCCATCAAAATAAATGTTAAGCTTCCTTCTTGAAGATCTGAAATGGGGGTTTCTGGTGTGGCGCGCACTGGGCATGAGAGCTTTGGTATCCACAGTCCACCCTCAAAGACCAACATGGAGCATTCAGGGGAAGCCGGGAGACATGTCTGAGCAAGGGGTACAGAGTCCCTTAGGTTGGGTGAGCCGCTAATCAGGAAATGGTATTCCTTAACAGCAGACCGACTTGGTGAGGCTAAATGGCAGAACCTGAGACACATCCAGCAGGTCACTGACTGGGTAAGAAAAGTGACCTGGGCCAGGGAAGGGATAAATGCAGGCCCTTCTGCTCCCAACCCCAGAATCCTGCTGAGAGCGACAGCACTCTCCCTTTCCCGCCTGTTTATGGCTGTGTTTACAGATGTGATCCAAACAGAATCTCATTACAGCCCCGAGAGGCAGCCAGGCTTTCATTGTCCAGACAGAAACCAAGCATAAGAGCTCAGGACCCTTGGCTGGTGGCAGTTAGGATGTCTGGTTGGAGCTCAGTACCTGGAAGAGCTTTTGGCCTTTGCCCATAAATATTTTAAAATACCTTCAGAATATATGGTGTACCTCTGAATATCTTCAGTGGAAGCAAACCTAAGTCTTCTAAGCTAGGGGTTTCAATTTTGACCTCAGAATAGCCTGGAGGGCTTGTTAAATGGGGATGGCTGTGCTCCACCCTCAAACTTTCTGATCCTTTAAACCTAAGGTGGGGCTTGGGATTTGCATTCCTAATGAGTTCCCAGGTGGTACTGAGGCTGTGGGCAGAGAAACACTCCACCTTAGGAATTTACTTCTGGAAAGGGTGAATCATTTCGGTCTGAGCTCAAACTATGGGATTCTACCATTTGATCAAAAACGATGGGAGGAAATGGAATAAGGGCTCCAGGCAGGTCTCTCCGTTTTTGTGTGTTTTGACTTTTTTGAGACAGTCTCCCTGTGTACCCTGGAACAGGTGGACCAGGCTGGCCTTGAACTTGCTGTGACCCTCTCGCCTCTGCTTCCCCAATACCAGCTGTGCTGCTGCACCTGGCTGGTTTGAGGGAAACCATGCCGTCTCCCCACTGGGCACTGAAGAGTTGGGGGAGCAGGAACTCCTTGCCCAGCTGCACACTGTGAGATGTTCATATCAACCTTTAATTTTTTTCTTTGGAAGAAGAAAGTATGGCAGTGACACACTAGCTGGTGTCGGGGAAGAGTTAAGAGCTGCCAAGTGACGCTGCACAGGCAGGGGTCCTTTCTGTGCTGCTACAGTGAAGAGTGGAGATTGGAAGGCGGAGGGAAAAGTCTGATTTTTGATACAGTGATCAGAATGGAACAGGTGAAAAGGTCAAATTTTAGATGCCAGAGACAGGCATGTAACATTTCACCCAGAGAAGAAGAAAAAAAAATCCCGGTAGGAGAAAAAGCAAAGCAAACAACACATGACATTGGTACTCAGAGAGTCAGCCCTTTGTGTCACAGCAGGGAGAAGCAGGCGGAGGAATGCCTAAATATTGGCTCTATTTTAATTTCAATTCTACATTACATTAAACTCTCCTTGTACTCCTTTATTTTACAGTGAATGCTGACACAAATTGGCGTGCCTCCTCTTTGACATCCGTATTCCTCTTGAATTATGTATTTCTCTCTGGAATGAGGTTTATGGGGCTAAAGCGTTCTTTCATTTAGATGGATAGGAGCAGAGAAGGATCAATGGGAGGTCAAGTGTAGAGTCAAAGCAAGGTGAGGCTGAGGTGTGTACAGGCCAGCACTTTACTGCCCAGAGAGGCTGGAGGGGACATTAAAGACGACACTGCTCTCCCTATTTCCATCACATTGATTAAACTTCAACTAAGACAAAGCAAAAGCTCTTCATGCCTCTAGGCCAGAGCCCCAGCCTCTTCCCTGGTGTGTTTGTAAGAGAGCAGGTGATCATAGCAACCACCTCCCTGGGGCCTGGTGTAAGGTTGGGTTGCAGCCACAAGAAGACCCTGCTGGCTGTGCTTGGCTCTCAGGCTTCCACACATGCAGGGCTGTGCTGCTCAGGCTGTTCTCTGACCGGAGACAAATGGCTCCCAGAATGACAGAGGTCATTTGCTGGCTCCATCTGGGCTTTGCCTGTGTATCAGGGTTCTCCCTCAGCCTCATCAGTCAGCGACGGCCTCTCTGTGGCCAGTCACACCAGTTCTGAGTGGAACCTTTTGATGGGTGCTCTGAAGTAACACTTGAACCTAAAGGATCTCATATGAAATTCAGACATACTTAGCAATGAACAGAGCAGACACCCTTGACTGTACCCCTCTGTGCCCCTCATTCTTCTTGCCGCCCGAGCTTGAGCCCCACCCTTTAAGCCGCGCTCACTCATTCCAAAAGCCCTTAGCTTGTTTTCAATTTCTGCTCTATGCTGAGTAGGGGGTGGGGAGGCTCTTTTGCTTGTTGCTTGATAATAAAACAACGTTTCATGGTTTGTTTATGTTGTAGCTGGCTATGTTATGAAGGCTGTCAGCAGTCACTGTGACCCCAGCGGAAGTTCGGCCACGCTTGCTGAAGCTGGCTGGGCCCAGCGGCCATGTCTCGGTGTCACTCACAGAACATCTCGCATTTGGCCAAGGCTAGCCAGACTGCAGAGATCATGAGGTCCCCTGTCAGCCTCGGAGTGGATGGCCATAGATTGCTGTAGCCTCTCAGGTTCTGGGGTGCGGCTGGCTTGGGCTGTTCTCAGCAGAATCCATTGACCCTCCTTCAGGGCCTTCATTGCTCTGCAGTCTGGGAAAGCCACAGAGAAAAATGGCTGAAGGAGACTGAAAACTGGCCCAAAGCCCTATTTGCCCAAAATGCCTGTGGTAGATTAACTCATTCTGTAATTAATAAAAGAGAAAAGGAGCCCTGAGTGCAAACTGTAAGTGCGATGAGAAAGGCCTATTCTTCCGGCACTGTTAATGAAGGCTTTGTGTAGAAATAACTTTATGTATCTGCGAATAAATGGCACTTAAAACCAGAGTCCGTTGGTGACTCACTGGGTTCTAAAGACTGACCTTGCCTTCTGTGGTCAGCAATCTTTCTTCCTTGTGTCTCCACCACTCTAGACAGAAAACAGTTAATCCAGTATGACTGGGAATCCTACACAAGACTCACTCAGCGTTCTCTGCCAAGCGCGCATGTTCACCAGCTGCTTTCTTCTCGGTGAGCGGTGCTCGCAGTAAGATCATTGTTCTCTGGGAACTGCTGGATGGCACAGAGCCATCGGATTGTCACACAGCAAAGGCATCTGATAGCGTGAGCACCAACCACAGGTCGCACCTCTGCCACACACAGAACTTTGAGCAATTAGTCATTGCACAATGCCGTAGCCATGCCCTTCTCAACTCGAGCTGTTAGGCCACAAAATCAGCAGGCAGTTGCTGTTAGGAGAGGGTTCCTGGGTTATTTATAATGCCTCCACTTCCTCACAGTGACCGCCTCGCTCCTGGCTCTTGAGCCAGGTCTACACTATGAGGATGAAGAGAGGAACTGAGCAAAATGGCTTGGAGACTCTAACTGTGCTGAAAGCCGGTGGGAGCGATTCACTGGGAAGTGCTTGGCCCTCGGCCGGAATACCTGGTCCTGTCTACACACCCCAAACCTGTCATGCACCTCCTCCATGGTCCCTGTCACGAGGGAGGAGTAGTTATGAGGAGACTGTCTAAAGCATGCATGGTAGGCAACTACGTGAGTTAGCACTGGGCTCTGAGGTGTTTGTGTGGAGGATATTTATCATTCCTGTTTATTATTCATTTTATTAATTATTGTATTTCTTATTAAATGCCAGCTGGTATTTAAAGGAAGGGTAGGTTTCTGCTAATTCCCAATCCTCCTGCTTCTGCCAACTCCCAATCCTCCTGCTTCTGCCTCCCAAGTGCCTGGGATCACAGGTCTACGGCACCATACCTAAGTCTATGTAGTTTAGATTAGCATTTCCCTGATGGACCATAGTGTTCTTGGGGGCTTCAGTTTTAATCCTCTTGTTTGGATAGAGCTGAGTTTGAGGAAAAGCAGGGTGCTGAATCTAAGACTCCTTCAGAAAAGGGCCAGGGGAAATTAGTCACAAGTTTAGGGAACAGCAAGAAATGCGGTTCCTACGGAGCCTTTGGAACCTGGATGCTGCCCTTTGTTCAGCCTGGACTTTGACATCTATATTATCTGTGTGTGTCCACACTTTATAAGTCAAGGGGACAGACCTGGGGTGACCAGTAGAGCTAAGAGGGAATGGGGTGGGAGGAGTTGAAGGAAAGAGACTGCGGGGTGGGAATGGTATAAATACAGTACTCACATATGAAATTCTCAAATATTAAAAAAGCACTTGAAGCTAGAATAGCAAAATGTTTAGAATTAATAAGGCTGCATGATGTGGATCATTTTATTTTATTGATCTATTTTTTGAGACAGTGTCTGTCTGTGCAGTCCTGGCTATCCTGGAATTTTCTATGTAGAACAGGCTGGACTTGAACTCACAGAGATCCTCCTGCCTCTGCCTCTTAAGTGCTGGGATTAAAGGCATATACTATCATGGCTGGCCTGTATGACATTTTTTTTAAAAAATATGTTTCAGTGTTGTTGAAGTTATTTCCTAACTTTTGGAAGGGAAGGAGGGAGGAAGTGCTCAAGGGGTAAATACATGCATTTGACGTACATTATAGGCAGAGCTGGTTTAAAGGATTGGTTCCCACACATTAAACAAGAGCAGACTACATAGAAGAAAGGGGCTTTTCCATCAGAAACAGGACAGTCATGGGAGAGTTACCCGGCACACAGAACTCAGAGTCTTTGCCCCAACTGTGTTTTGTTTTGTCTGAAATAAAGGCTATAAAACTTCAGGATTTTAGTTTTTGAGACTCTCTCAGAGAAGATGCACTTAACTCCACTTCCTAAGGATCTGTTCTGTCCCTTCTGTTCCCAAACCTCAGGGCTTTTCCTCAGTGGGTTAGAGTACAGAATTCTTTTTTTTTTTTTGCTTTTTCGAGACAGGGTTTCTCTGTGGTTTTGGAGCCTGTCCTGGAACTAGCTCTTGTAGACCAGGCTGGTCTCGAACTCAGAGATCCTCCTGTCTCTACCTCCCAAGTGCTGGGATTAAAGGCGTGCGCCACCACCGCCCAGCTAGAGTACAGAATTCTGTGCTTTTTTTTTTTTCTTGAGACAGGGCTTCTCTGTGTAGCCCTGGTTGTCCTGGAACTCACTCTGTAGACCAGGGTGGCCCTCGAAATCAGAGCTCTGCCTGTCTCAGCTTCCCAACTTCTGGGAGTAAAGGTGTCCACCACCACTGCCAGGCAAATTTTATATTCTTTTAAAAAAGCTGCTGGGGCTGGTGTGGCTGGTGTGAGTTCAAGGCCAGCCTGGTCTACAGAGTGAGTTTCAGGACAGCCAGGGCTACACAGAGAAACCCTATCTCAAAAAATAACAATCAAAACAGCAGCAGCAGCAGCAACAACAACAACAAAAAAAAAAACCCAAAAGGCTTTCTGTGTTATTTTTAATATTTTGTTGTTATGACTGAACCCAAGGTCTCATACTTGCTATTCTCTATCACCGGGCAAAGTCGCTCTCCCTTATATTTCTCAAGGAGCATCACTAGGAAAGAGGAAACGAAGCACCTCCTCTTGGGGCATAGTGGCACATGCCTGTGATCTGAGGACTTAGAAGCCAATGCAGGAGGATTGAAAATTTGAGGCCAGCCTGGGCTGTACAGGAAATCCTGCCTTAAATAAAAAAGCCAAGTATAGTGAGTGGTGTAGCACCTTCAATCCTGTACTTGGTAGGAAAAGGCCGGCAGAGAATTTGAGGCTAGCCTGATCTACATTGAAAGTTCCAGGACAGCCAGAGAGCTGTCTCAAAAAAAAAAAAAAAAAGTGAAAGAAGTCTGGCTGTGGTAGTACATGCGACTGTAGTCCCATAATCCCAGTAACTCAGGAGATGATTAAGGTAGGAGAATCTTGAGTCCTACTGTAGTACACACACACACACACACACACACACACACACACACACACACACAATCTTCCCTTCACACCATTAGCAGTGTATTTACAGAGTACAGCCTAGGGCTCGCTCTCACACTTTCCTGTGAAGAGCAGGCAGATATCTGTATCTATGTACCACGCCCCTGCTTTCCTTCCATTCTCCTGCTCCCCTCCCCTCCCACACCACCATCAGCAGCAGGGGTCAATGAAGATGGTGGGCATGGCATGGCTCCATCTTTTTGGGCTATGTAGTTTGATACCAGTTTTAAAATATCCCTTCTTAGTTTCAACTGTCCTGAAGAAAGCTCTCCATTCTGCGGAAGCCGCACAGTACAGTCCTGGCAGGTCCGCCCTGGAGTGCTGGTAGAGTTGCCGTGGAAAAGCCTGGAGCAGATCACAGGCTCACTGCCTTATATTGCACCAGCGACCAGGCTACTGAGCGGCGGGGGTGATGAGAAGTAGACCTGAAGAGCACTGTGCTAGGAGGAAAAGATGACAACCATAGACGGATACGACCAACCTCTGCCATCCCGTCCTGCTGGAGGGACGAGCTCCTGCCCAGGCCCACAGGGCACTCCAACCTAGACTCAGACATTTCTCCCTTACCTCTTTGCTGTGGCTGAGATGACTGACTGCCCCTTCATCCCAGGGTGCTCTTCTCCATGGCCACACTTTTAGTCCTGGACTATCTGAGAGAGAGAGAGAGAGAGAGAGAGAGAGAGAGAGAGAGAGAGAGAGAGAGAGGACTGGTCCTAGACCCCCTCCAGGAGCTGCTAAAGTCTGGGACACTGGGCACCTGTATAAACCCAGTTCTGTTGTGGAGCAGTGCATTGAGAACACGGAGAAAATAGTCTCACACTTGGCCCTGGTTCAGTTCTTTAACATGAAGATGACATTTCTGGTAAGCAATTGCAGTTAGATTTTTTAGAGCCCTGGGTTTTCAACTGATCACATGCAGGATTAAGAAAGATAATTTCTAATATTAAATTCTGCCTGATTAGCTAATAAATGAGGTGATCTGCTGATGTGAAGGTAATGTAATAGAGCTAATACAGCCCTTCAGGGCACGACAGATGGCTGTGTCCTGCCTGTCAGTTGCCTCAGTAATTACCCTGTCCTGTCCTCATGGCCGCTGAACCCCTTTTGCTATTTCATCTTTTCTGTTAGCTTCTGTCAGTAAAGTTTTCAGAGAGTTTTATAAATGTCATTCTTGGGGCAAAGAGGGCTATTTGAAAAAAATAGATTTATTTATGTCTATTAATGTTTTGCTGATGTGTGTGCATGTGTGCGTGTGTGTGTGTGTGTTTGTGTGCATGCAGAGGCCAGAGGAGAGTGTCATATTCCTTGGAGCTGAAGTTTCAGGTTGTGAGCCACCATATGGGCATTGTAGAACAGGGGGCTTCCTGTGTTTCAGAGGCATCTCTTACTCTCCAGAACCTGGACTTTTAGTTGTGGTCTTTGTTTTAAAAGGGAACACTGGGTAATCATTTCATTTTCAAATGATTTATAAGGAGCACTGTCCCTGTGATTTCGCCTTTCTCTAGATATTTGAGATGTAGACTGTGAGGAGTGTGAAGAAGCCCAGAAAGTGGTCCTAGAGACAGCCAAGTGGAGCGACTCCTGACTCCAGCCAGGAACTCTCCAGAAGGAACTAGAACTCTCCAGGTTCTTCCGAAGGGCTGCTGTAATATGCTGAGGTTGGGACTGCTCACGAAGGACTCCTAAACCGGGTCCTGAGCCTGGGGAGTTTGCTAGGCGGGGCAGCAGGACTGGTTAGCTCATCTCAGCTACAAAGGCAGTTGGGAAATGTTAGGAAGAGGATCACTGACCTCAACAGTTCAGGCTCCTACCAAAGAAGTTTAATGAAAAGAAAATTTGATTATAATCTGTAAGAAAATGCATGTCTTCTCCAGGAATGGCCACTCAGGGACAAGAACGAAATGGATGTAAATCCTGCCCGAGCCATTATTACCTGGGATGGCTCAATCCCACCACACCACTTCCACACAGTCCAGGCCTGGCCTGTAGAGGAAGCAGCTATGTTGGAATGGAGATGCTCCTGGTGTTTGCTGTCTAGAAACCCCAGTCTGCATAAGTACCCAGACAGACGCAGAGGGGTGTACTAATGCGTGGCTTCTTCGTGAGTGCTCACACCAGCCAGGGAGTAGTCAGGGTTGATGGTGAGTTATTCCCTTTCAGGCTGCAGAGGAAGTACCAGGAAGCAAGGCCTTTTCAAGATCTGGAAACTTCTCCAGATCGAAAGACAAGGAGTGATTATAAGTCTGCATCACGACAAGCGACAAGACTGTCAAGGCACACAGAGCTGGACTGTCACCCAAATCCAAAGGCAGAGTAGTGAGACAGTGCGTAAGTCCTTTGCTCAGGGAGGTCAAGCTGGCCCATGGCTAAGGCAGGATTAGGAAGGGGCGGTCATCTGCCCCAGGCCACTGGACGTGTGACAGCTTCTCATGTGCAGCCCTTTCCTTCTTACTGCACACGGGACTTGGCTCATCCTGCTGGTTGCTGCTCCTCATTTTCTCCTCAGAGGACACCTGATTTTTCCGAGTTTATTTTAGGTCACTTCTGGGCATATTCATTTGCTTCCTTGTATTAGTCTGCCAGGGGTGCCAAAACAAACCCACAGATTGAGTGGCTTGAACAAGAGACACTTATTTCTCATAGTCCTCAAGGTTTCAGGGTCTCAGATCAAAGTGTCACCAAGATGGTGTTTCTCTTGGCCTTGCAGGTGGCTACTCTTTCTTTGTGTGCACGCGGAGTGAACTCTCCCATAGTGCTGCTCTTAGGACACTCAGCCTATTGGAGCAGGAGCTCCGCCCGTGACGTCACTTAACTTTAATTGCCTCCAACATGGCTCTGTCACCAAATACAATTGCACTGGAGGCCCAGCCTCAGATGTGGGGACATAATTCAGTACTCCTCATGGTGCTGTATGCTCTTCCACTCCCCAGAGTCTTTTCAGTCAGGACCATTTCCTCCCCTTGGCTATGGCTGTTCTGGAACTTGCTATGTAGACTAGTCTGGACCCAAACTCACAGCGATCCTCCTGCCTCTGCCTCCCGAGTGTGGGATTAAAGGTGTCCACCACCACCGCCCTGCTTTAGGACCATTTCAATAGGCAGGGCTGATGGAGGAAGCACAGGATGGTGGGTGTATCCCATCATGCTCAGCTTTTATGGGGTGCTTGCCTTCCACACTCTGCTGCTTATGTTTGGAGTCCGTACAACAACACTTTACTAACCGAAACATTGCCATAGCCTTGCCTGGTCCCTTTTATAAGTCTTTCTTGTTAGCCAGTAGCCAAAGCCAAGACCCATGACAAGAGCAGAGCTGGCTGACTCCGTGCCCTGGTGTGAGGAAGAAGGCCCAGAAGCCAAGCTGGTAACAAGCAGACTCATTCCGAAGGAAGCTTGAACATGAGCAGTTCCTTCGAGGATGCACAATACATCTGAATGGTGAACAGAAGCAGCAAGCTTTGATGTTTACCCTGATATTTCAAAGGGGAACTAAATAAAATAACATTTTGAGAAAAACTATTTCTTTGAAAAGATTAAGAAAAGAATCCTGTCAAAGTGTGCACTGAAATATCTAGGCTAGACCCCTGGGGACCCAAGTAAGAAGGCACTGCTGGTCTCCTGTGGCAAAGAGCATCCTTCCAGAAACCTCACGTCAAGAGCTGGCTTGGGCTGGTTGCATGGAGACTTAGGATGCTTGAGAGGTTGATATTGAAGCCAAGACCAAACTGACCATCAAGGACTCCTCTGTGACCACACCCAGCAGCCTTGGAGCAATGATGGGACCTACTTGTTTGCTAGACGTGGCAGCAGCTCTTGGCTGTGCCACCAAAGAAATCTTCCTCTCAAATAATAAAGTAATACCCTAAAAACACAGGTTTATGGACAAGAGCTCAAATAATTCAGAAGGATATGAAATGGAAAGGGGAAAGCATCACGCCAATCCACCCCCTTCCTGAACAATGATCAGAACAGTTTCGCGAGATGCTCCAAACATAAGATCTGCATTTATGCACTGAGAGCTTCAAGTCATTTTCCAGAAACCATCATGACACAGCTACTGCTTAACCTCCTCTGCTGAGGAGGACTCGCCATCTTCTCAACTTTGGGCTAATAGAAAGTTGAAGTAAACACCCTGGCGTAAGTGTTTGTACGTGGGCATACCTGTAGCACAGACTCCTGGGAGGGGATTCAGTAGGCGGAGAGAAAGTGTATTTTAATTGTACTCTCAGGTCATCCCCTGAAAACATTAAAGAATGTGTGTTCCCATCAGAAGTGTATGGTATATTATCTACCTTTATTTATTTATTTATTTATTTATTTATTTTTGTTATTTATTTATTATTTATTATTTATTTGTTTATTATTATTTCTCTGTGTAACAGCCCTTGCTGTCCTGGAACTCACAGAGATCCACCTGCTTGCCGTTTCCCAGGTGCTGGAATTAAAAACTTGCACCACCACCACCACCTGGCTCTATCTTTAATTTTTGCCTTACTCATGCTATGCGGATCCTCTCAGCTGAGCTACATCCCTGCCCAGTATGGTACTATGACTGACAATGGTATCCACAGAGTAAGCAAAAATCTAAAGGAAACAAAATCTCTTCTTGCATAAAACAAAAACCAAAACCAAAAGCCACACGGACACAGAGTTAAAGTCAGTCTTCATAACTCTGTAGTTCCCGCTCAGTAGCCAGCATTCTTCTTCTTCACCCACAGCATCTTACTCTCCAGCTCTCAGGTGTTCAACAGTGAAGGGCACCTAGACATTCTGTTCTGTTTCTGGACAGAGATCTACACAGACTGCGTGGAAATCCCACACATACAGTGACAGTGCATGCTGACTGGAAAGCACAAAGGGGTGTGTGTGTATGAAGTGTGCACTTCTGGGAGACACAGGCCAAGGTCAGAGACCATGTGGGCAGTGACCATGTGATGATCTGGAGTTGTCAGTCTTCCCAGGGGACTGCCCTATCACTAGGAGCAAGCAGTATTACAGAGCACCTGGGCTGAGACACCTCTTACAGTGACCTACATTCATTGGCTCTAATTATATTTTGCATTAGCTGTTGGACTTTGCATCTGTTGTAGTGATGTGGCAGGGAGAGGACAAGGTGCAGAGGGCAGGATGGGAGAAAGGTCTAAGATGGGAGTAATGACCACACAGATGCTGGCTTCAGACTGCAATGTCAGTCCTACAGCACCTACGTAGTGGATTGATGGGAACCTACGCTTGAGAGCAGCGAGGATAGCGGAATCCAGATCCCAGGCTGGGAGAACACACCCGAAAGAAGCCACCTGTCGGTATCTAGCAAGTGACAGCAACCACACATCTGTACTTCCTACTGGGGCAATCTCTAGAGCAAATCCTTAGGCCCTGCTACTAGGGGATGTCCATGCAGGTGGGCTGATGTGACGGGAGCCCCATTAACAATTCTGAATCCTGCCAGACTCAGACAGCGCAGGAGAAATGGCAGGAAAGCATGGGGAAGATGCATTCCCTTTGCCCCTGGCTTTTGTTTAGTCTTGACTTAGTTATCTGTCCTGATTTATGGTGTGTTATCGCAAAGCCATGGTTCTGGAGGACAGAGATTTAGCTTGTGTCCTGCATTCTTGAAATGAGAGTGTTAGGCCAGATTCTAGGGCTTAAGCATTTACGTAAAGAAAGGCAATCCGCACATAAGGATCTTACAGAGCTTCCAGGCCAAATATAATGTTGCATTTCATCACACTAGCATGATAATCCATAAGTGTTGCTGTGTGTGTGTGTGTGCATGTGTGTGCTACAGAATGCACTTCCAACGACTCCAGAATAGAACGCACATGAGCACCCATCATTCTGAGGCAGAGATGCAGAGATGGGAAGAGAGACACCTCGGTCCTGTCTTCCAAACTGAACAGAGGACATCTGTAGCTACTGCCACCCTCTCACGCCAGCACAATGGGAAAAACAGATTAAAAATAGAAGTGATATATGCAACTATTAACAGAGGCAAAACTGAAGATAGCAGCATGCAGCAGCACTGACGTAGAGGCTGTCTCGAGTGGACAGTGTGCCAACCAATAGCCACTCTCCTCCATCTGTGTCACGCCTGATGTCTGAGAGTGGAGGAGGGGACAAGTGACAAACCTGCGAACCCACAGCAGACTGGAATATTCTGCTGACAGGAAGCAAAGGGACTGTTTGCTCGGGAGAATCTCACCCCAGGGATCCCTCACCCCACCAGGGAACTTATTTATCTTCTTAAACTGGCCAAACAGTTGTATGGCTCAGGCAAGAATATTGGCGGTGAGGCTGCAGGATGAGAAGAGACAACACAGCACAACACAGCAGAAAAAAGATGAGGGGGTGGCCAGGGGGATGGCTGAGTCTGTAAACACTTGCCATGCATACAGCATGAATCACTGTTCCCTCTAGTGTTCCTCTATATCCAGATGTATGGATATACTATAAGCTGTTTGTCCACTTATATGCTGGAGGACACTGGGCATTTCCAAGTGTGGGTGTAGTACTACCTGGAATATCTCATTCATCTATGTTCATTTCTCTTGGGTAGCTACTAGAAGTAGCATTCCTGGTCACTTGTGGACTCTCTGTTTAGCTTTTTGACATACTTCCAGACTATTCTCCAAAGTGAATGCTTTATCTCAAGCTCCTGCAACCAATGTACAAGAATTCTAATTTCTCTAATCTAGATCATACTTGTTACTAACAGGGCTTGGTTACAGATATTCTTGTGGGTATAGTCTCATTGTATTGTTTTTAAAACATCTATTGTTATATTATGTATATGAATTTTTCCTGCATGTATGTATGCAAGTGTATCATGTATGCGCCTGGTGCCCATGGAGGCCAGAGGAGGACATCAGATCTCCTGAGACTGGAGTGGATGGTTGTGAGCCACGTGAGTGCTGGAGAAGAACCTGGATCCTTTACAAGAATGCCAGCGGTCTTCACTGCTGCTGCTGAGCCACCCCTTCACCCGTGTCGTTTTCAAAATCAAAGCCATGCATTTGTAATTAAACACATGAAGCATAAGTGTATACAATCCGCTCCTCTTCACTCCGGTTTCTATGAGGGAAATCCTTTTAATTCTTTTGTTAATTCTGTTATTTATCTCGAATTTCTGGTAACATGTTTGTGCTGTCATTTTAAAATCAGTTTTAGATAATATTTCTTAACATCCACATATGGGAGATGAACATTTAGTGTATGTACACCAAATATGCATTCATTTTATCTTCTCTCTCTCTCTCTCTCTCTCTCTCTCTCTCTCTCTCTCTTTCTCTCTTTCTTTCTTTCTTTTTTCTTTTTTGGTTTTTTGAGACAGGGTTTCTCTGCAGTTTTGAAGCCTGTCCTGGAGCTAGCTCTTGTAGACCAGGCTGGCCTCAAACTCACAGAGATCTGCTTGCTTCTGCCTGGGATTAAAGGTGTGCACCACCATCACCTGGCTAGCTCTTCTGAATTCTAATATTACACAATTTTTGTTTCCCTCGTTAGGCAATCATGAACCATTTTCCCAGCATGTCTCTGTCATCTCCCCTGTCAGCTGTGACTTGCTATTTCACGCACTTTCCTGAACACAGTGCTTTCTTGCCAAAGCTCCTGTGTGGAAACGTGAGCACCTTTGGAGCCACGGCTCTGCTACTTACTAGAGGGTAAAATGAGGGTGGCAACACATCTGCTTCATGTAATGTTTGCAAAGATTCGAGGAGATACATGTAGGGGACACAGAAGCCTGCAAGGATGTCAGCGGTTAGCATCTGAAGGATCTCGGTACTTGCACACCCATGTTAATTGCTGCAGTATATACAGGACATAGATGAACAGATGAAGGAAATGTGGTGCAGACACACAATGGATAGAATACAGGTAGAAAGAAGGATGAAACCATGAGGGCGGCAGGAAAATGGATATGACTGCAGATCATGTTAAGCAAAACAAACCAGACTCAGACGGTGGGAAGTAGAGTGATGAAACATGTAATAAGAAAGCAAACGAAAGGGCAGACTGCGGGAAAAGAGTCCAGCAGGAGTGTGGAGTATGTGTGGGAGGGGAGTTCATGAGAACAAAGTATACTGTGATGGTGTGACACGTGTGTGAAGATGCTGTGTGGCACACGTGTGAAGATGCTGTGTGACTACGACACATGCGTGTGAAGATGCTGTGTGACACGTGTGTGAAGATGCTGTGTGACACGTGTGTGAAGATGCTGTGTGACACGTGTGTGAAGATGCTGTGTGACACGTGTGTGAAGATGCTATGTGACACGTGTAAAGATGCTGTGTGACATGTGTGAAGATGCTGTGTGGCTATGACACATGCGTGTGAAGATGCTGTGTGACACGTGTGTGAAGATGCTGTGTGACTATGACACATGCGTATAAAGATGCTGTGTGATGTGTGTGTAAAGATGCCGTGTGATGTGTGTGAAGATGCTGTAATGAAACCTATTACCTTCTGTACTAATCTGAAGATTAAACAAAAGAAAGCAAAACAAAGAATGTCACCCAGTAAGCCTTATTTGGTGTGGGAGGTTCTTCTGTCTATGAATAAAATTTGAGCCTATGGCAGGGAAGAACAGAACTAGGTTGGATGCTGGGAGGAAGAAAGGCTGAGTCAGGCAGACACCATGGAGCTGCTGGAGACAGACACTGGAAATTTTACCTGGTAAGCCACTGCTACGTGGCGAAACACTAATTAATAAAAATGGGTTAAATTAAGATGTAAGAGTTAGTCAATAAGAAGCTAGAGCTAATGGGCCAAGCAGTGTTTTAATTAATATGGTTTCTGTGTGATTATTTTGGTTCAGGGTATCTGGAACAAACAAGCAGCCTCTTCCAACACTTGTTAACCAGTGAACCTTGTTAACCAGCGAGCCTCGTAACCAATGAGCCTTGTTAACCAGTGAGCCTCATAACCAGTGAGCCTTGTTAACCAGTGAGCTTTGTAACCAGTGAGCCTTGTAACCAGTGAGCCTTGTTAACCAGTGAGCTTTGTTAACCAGTTAATCTTGTTAACCAGTGAGCCTTGCCATTCCTGCCACCAAGCAGCTCATAAGACATGGCTGTGTTTACTGCTGCAGTTTTAGCTCCTCCAGCCTTCTTCTTCGTATGTTCCTGGCATCCAGAGCATGGCTGCCACATAACAGGTGGTCAGCAAATATTGATTTACTGAACGAACATATATAGGAAATACAGCAATATATTCTGGATATATTACTGAATGAATTCATATAGGAAACAGCAATATTTTTCATTAAGGAAACTGAGGCTCAGAGAGGGTTGGCAACATAAAGTCTCCCAGTGACGGTTCCCCCGCCTGGCTGTCTTCTGTCACACCCCGCCTTGGTCTTACCTCCTCATCTCAGCCTTCAGAAAGGGCACCTTTGCTATTAGATGATTTCCAAGTGCTAACACGATTTAGAGTGGAAAGGGTTCTTCAAGCTTGGAACCTACCGTGGTATCCACAGCCTTGACTGCTTCTGTGGGAATGTGCTTTGGAACAGGCTCCGTCTGCGACAGTGTCACGCATCCTGAAGCTCCTAAGGTAATGACCACGACCTGGCAGCCCCGTTCTAGGAGAACCAATGCAGCCTTCCCAGCCTCGGTCGGGTTACTCACTGCGAGGCCCGTTAAAATCTCAGCCTGGTAACACAAGGAAAGAAACTGTGGTCAGAATAAAACAACTGAGATCTACTGCAGATTTGCCCTTTTCGAAAACGTGTCTCAGTGGTTGAGGGCACTTGTTTTGCTGGCGGAGGACTAGGGTTTAGTTCCCAGCTCCCTCATGGTGGCTTGTGATCACTTGTAACTCCAGCTCCAGAGGATCCAGCTCCCTCATCTGGTCTGAACATGCATATATGCAGGTAAAACACTCACATGCATAAAATAAATCTAAAAGTACTTTTTAAATTCTTGGAACAACTGGGGAAACTAATGTGGTTTGTGTGTTAGATGACAATACAGAATTAGTGATAATCTTACACGTGACAAGAGTGTCAGGGTCCTTAGGAGATGCAGACTAAAATAGTTAGGGGTACGGTGCATTATCTACACTTTAGTTTCACCCTCAACAAAATATTTGTTTTTACTTTTCAATAAAAACTAAAAGGAAATACGCACTGGGGGTGGGAGAATATAGCAGTGTGGGCACTCACAGTGAGGGGAGACTGCTGCATTGCTCTCTCAGCTCTTCTGGGGTAGAAGGACAAATGCAATCTCTGAAAGGAAGCATGAATGTGGGAAAGCGGAGAGCAATGGCTACCAGGGACTGCACAGATGCTGTGTCTGTGAAGACGGGCACCTATGGATGCCATTCCCGCACCTGTGAACACGGGCACCTATGGATGCCATTCCCGCACCTGTGAACACGGGCACCTATGGATGCCATTCCCGCAACTGTGAACACGGGCACCTAAGGATTCCATTCCCGCACCTGTGAAGACGGGCACCTAAGGATGCCATTCCCGCACCTGTGAACACGGGCACCTATGGATTCCATTCCCGCACCTGTGAAGATGGGCACCTAAGGATGCCATTCCCGCACCTGTGAACACGGGCACCTAAGGATGCCATTCCCGCACCTGTGAAGACGGGCACCTAAGGATGCCATTCCCGCACCTGTGAAGACGGGCACCTAAGGATGCCATTCCCGCACCTGTGAACACGGGCACCTATGGATGCCATTCCCGCACCTGTGAACACAGGCACCTACAGATGCCATCCCCCGGCCTCTCCTGGCCTGGTGTCCCTCTTACGCTGCTGCAGACCACTGAAAGCAGAAGAGCCCTTAAATCACATACAATAAACAAAGAGGGCTTGCGCAGGCTCAGTCTTTCTCCTGGAACAGACAAGCATCTCGGCCTGAAACAGGGCTGAGAGGTGCCCCTCTTGCATCTCTGGGGTGCTCCTCTGCTTGTGATGCGCAGTTAAAAAAGCAATCAAGGAATTAGATGGTACTTTTTGACTCAGTGTGTCTAACTGAATTTCCTTTTCCATATGATCGCTTAACCATACACTATGTAAGACTGCATGTATGCCCTGCATATAGTTGCTGTGAATGTGCCCAAATTAAACCCATTTTTTAAAATTTTTAATTAATTAATCAATTAATTAAAGATTTCTGCCTCCTCCCTGCCACCTCCCATTTCCCTCCCCCTCCCCCAATCAATTCCCCCTCCCTCATCAGCCTGAAGAGCAATCAGGGTTCCCTGCCCTGTGGGAAGTCCAAGGACCACCCACCTCCATCCCGTTAAACCCATTTGTTATACAAAAGCAAAAGTATGCAGCTAGGCTGCTGAGGTGGCTCAGTGGGTAAGGCGCTTGCCGCTAAGCCTAATGACCTGAGTTCAATTCCCAGGACTCATCTGGTTGAAGGAGAATACTGACTCCCCTGAAACTTCCATACACATGGCATGGCATGTGAGCATGCAAGCACATGCACACACATACAATGTATAAGACACTTTTAAAGTATATAACAAATTATGTCTTTTCTGTATTACAGTTTAATCATATGCTATATTTTCCTAAGAATGGGACTACGTCTCACTTTTATTTGCTCTGAGCATGCTCAAATGAATTCTTTGTTGTATAAAACCCATTCCTCGAGTGTCTGCTCATTCTGTGATCCCAACAGCAAACGTTTCCTGAACTTGGCCAGGTATCTTCTCTTCCTGTCTTCTGGATGTTCCCTTTCAGTCTGGATTTGCTGTACTCTGAGACCATCTCCCAATTTTAAGTATTTACTTAGTTTTTATGTATATGTGTGTGTGCCTGAGTGTATGTCTGTGTACCAAGTGTGTGCAGGAGCCTAAGGAGGCCGGATTAGAACATTGGATCCCCTGAACCTTGAGTTAAAGATGGTTGTGAGCTAACAGGTCGGTGCTGGAAACAGAACCTGAGGCCATTGTCTATTTTTTGTAATGATTTATTTTTATTTTATGTACATTGGTGTTTTGAATGAATGTATGTCTGTGTGAGGGTGTCAGATCCCCTGGAGATAGAGTTATAGGCAGTTGTGAGCTGCCATGTAGGTGCTGGGCATTGAACCCAGGTCCTCTGGAAGAATAGTCAGTACTCTTAACCACTGAGCCATCTTTTCAGGCCTGGACCCTTTACCTTAAAAAATAAGTTTTGTGTTAATCTATTTTCCCTGGACCACTTCTGTTTGCTAAATTCACTGATCTATTTTTGAGACACTCACTGATATCTTCTATAAAAAACTCTGAAATTGGGGCTGGAAAGATGGCTCAGCAGTTAAGAGCACTGACTGCTCTTCTAGAGGTCTTAAGTTTAATTCCCAGCAATCCCGTGGTGACTCACAACCATCTACAATGAGAGCTGGTGCCCCCTTCTGATATAAAGTTGTATACGCAGATAGAGTACTCTCTCTCTCTCTCTCTCTCTCTCTCTCTCTCTCTCTCTCTCTCTCTCTCTTTCTCTCTCTCTCTTGCTAAATAAATCTTTAAAAATGTGTTTAAAAAACTTTGAAATCTCTGTTAACAACCCTTCTACCCCGTGTATGTTCATATGTGTGCATGTGTGTGTATGTTTGTAGAAGCCCAGGCTACAAAGACAAGTCATGTGTAAGTGTTCTGACCCATTCTGCTCCAGGAAACACTAGTACCAACTATCACACATACGAATGAAGAATCCCTCAGCCATTGAAGTTTCCGACTCTTGCCACAGGCACTACAGAGAGAGAATGAGCCAAGCTGTTCCCTATCCGAATTCACCATGCATGGAAACTGGGAATGGCAATATCTCTGCTGCTTTGGGGAATGTGCTATACAGCAATAGTAAGTATATAGACAAGGACAGGGTATAATAAGACAGATGCTGTGTCCTAATGGAATTTGTGATTTAATGGAGGAGATGCATTAGCTGGATGAATAATTTGGGCTGTGAAAACTGTCTGAAGAATAAATGCAGTGTCTTTTCAGTACCTACCAGGGAAACCTAAGCCAGTTTGGTGGTTGAGAGCAATGTAACCTCTTATTGTGAAATGGTTACTACCTCCCACAATTCCCTTTTCCTAGCCCGATGCCTAGCCATGGTGGTTGCTCAAAAATGTTGCATAATCTACGGCGGTTTGTTAGAATTAGTTTCCATGCAGCAGCCTTCTTTAGCTTGTGTCCTGATGTTGTTAAGAGAGCCTAGACCTTCATTTAGCCTTAGCGCCAAAGGAAAAGCAAGCTTTACTTATCGTCAGTCCCTTCTCTCTGTGCCTATCACATTTGCCAAACTGCGTAAGAGATTCTGCATCTCAACATGAGAGAGAATTCTAGTCTAAGGCTGTCTTTCTATAAAAATGGTGATTTAGCCGGGCAGTGGTGGTGCACGCTTTTAATCACAGCATTCGGAGGCAGAGACAGGGAATTTCTGTGAGTTTGAGACCAGCCTGGTGTACAAAGTGAGTTCCAGGACAGGCTCCAAAGTGACAGAGAAACCAACCAAACAAACAAACACCCCCAACAACAACAACAACAACAATGAAAAACAAAAAAAGGTGACTGGTCTCATTCCTAGCAGTCCTATAAATGAGCAGATTAGATCACTACATGGCAGGTATGTTGTGTGGACATGTACATGTTAACCCTGCAATGAGACACTGCTTCCTTCAGTAGCAGCCTCAGTGGGAGCCTGTGTCTCTCCCCACGGTGCTGTCACGTGATCTGTACACGAGCCGGTAGCAACCGTTCAAGGAGTTGTGTACTGATTACAGCGGCCAGATAAACTACAAGTGCAGTAAAATTTGATTTTCAGAAAAATGACAAATAGACTTGTATGTTTGTTCACTAATTATTGAGATTCAAATGTAACGGGGCATCTTGTATTTTTATTTGTTCAACTTGGCAACTTCAATATTAAAGAGTCCAGAAAAATGTGAAATAACTAAAATGAAAACGAGGTATCAGTAGTGTGGGGACTGGAGGGCACTAACACGGGCAGAGGCTTAGTCAGTGTCAGATTCAGACAGGCACGGATCAGAATCCTTTATGGCCACCCAAGGCTTGTTTAATTATTTCCTGTCCTCCACGCCCCAATAAACTGAAAAATCTCTTTGTCTATCCCATTGCCTGAAAGCCTGTCAATCTTTACCTCGCTCTCATTGCAGCAGAAGACACTGGAGAGGGTGTAGAACCGGGGGTCCAGGTCGGCAACAGCAGGAGCGGGGTTGAACAACGTTTTCACTGCAATGGAATGGGAAAGGGGCTCAATAGTCATCATTTAAAAATATTAGTTTAGTCCTTATACATATCTTTAAGGTTAGATGTAAAGGAATGGGTTTCAGTAAGCATTTTCATGCCATCTTGACAAGGTGTACGTACAGACATTGAGAGAAATCTGCCACCATTTCTGCACTCACCAGCTATTAAACTACAGATAAGAAAGGGTCAAGACCTCAGCCTCCATGAAGCCTAGTATCAATTCCTTCTTATTTCCATTTCCTCTGTTTTTTACTTCAGCACGTCAGCTTCGAGGGCAAGCATCACATTTGCAACTAACATGATCGTATAGTTCAGATGCGGGCAACAAAAACATTGAAGTAAAAGTCTGGCATGAAAAGACATGCATGAATGCAGATGAGAAGGGGAGAATTTTGTAGGTTAATTTAGGGGCTCATCCACAAATTCATTTTTTTAAAAATTTATTTATTTATTTATTTATTTATTTATTTTTGTTTTATGTGCTTTGGTGTTTTGCCTGCATGTATGCCTGTGTGAAGGTGTCAGATCTTGGAGTTACAGACAGTTGTGAGCTGTCATGTGGGTGCTGGGGATTGAACCCTGGTCCTTTGGAAGAGAAGCTAGTGCTCTTAACCGCTGAGCCATCTCTCCATCCCCCATAAACTCATTTTAAAGGGGAAAAAATGTGATGACAGGAAAGAAACAGCAAAGAATTAAAAAATTTTCTTGATATTAATAGTAGGTAGGAAACTAGTGTGCATGTATGTATTTTGGGTAGCCATGTATGCCTCCACAATAGATTAAAATTACCAACACACACACACACACATACACACACACACACACACACACACACACACACACACACCCCATTTTCCATTCTTGGCTTCCAGGACCTAACTGGAAACAGGACAAGATTGAGAAAGGAGGGAAATTTCACTCACAGACTAAGCACTAGCTCAGACCAGACTACTCCAAGGGAAGGGTAGATGGGGAGAGCAGAGCAGAGAAGGGAGGCATTACAGCCATTGTTACACAGACAGAACGCTTTTCAGAGGGGGAAGTAAAGCTTCGAGAGGAGGCCAACGCTGGATGTCACACTCATCCTCTTAGACAAGGTCAGGCTGGGTCCTAACCAAGAGTTCTTTGGCTTTGATTTTAGGGCTTGATCCTCTTTAAAATAGCAACATATCTAGACCACAGATCTATCCATTGCAACACATTCCGCCAATGCATGATATATTACATTTTGGTTTGAAATTCTGTGAATTCTTTTAAAGGCTTTAAAAAATTCCATTTGCAAAAATCTTCCACTTTGGGATAAAACAGCTAGACTGGCTTTTCTTTTCCCAAACTGGATCCATTGGCTCACATGGGAAATCATCCTCCTACCTGTCTAGTCGTACGTAAACCCTTCAGCCGCAGTTCTTAGGGACTGCCCCAGAATAGCAATTAGGAATTTGTTTGCACAATAGCAGACTTGTTCAGATGTAGGGTTTCTAGGCTCCACTTCCAGCCCACGGAATCAGAATCTCTGGGGGTATGATCAGGGAACCCGCACATTCATAAGTTCTCCAGGTAGTCCTCACATAGCTTGGCGGTGACACATCCCACTGTCCTGGGGAGATGATAATCGACTCATAACTGATGGAGGTGATCCATCATGCAACCCTGTGTGTACAGCCTGTTTCTGTACCTTCCTAGTCTCATTTAACAGTTGGGTCCATCAGTGATCTCAGCTAGTATAGGCTAACAGTATCGCCATATTTTTTCTGTTATTTTTGACTTAACAATGTCCTCCCACATAAATTCTGCTTTTTTTTCCTGCTCAGATTTTTGTACAGTGCAATTGTATAGCTTAAATTAGAAAATGCATATTAAAGCCCCATGTAAACTATAAAGTGTTGTCCAGATATAAAAGATTATTACTGTTATTATACTGTCCTTTGCACACAGCTGACGCCCCCGCCTGTCCACCCCTTCTGCCTTCTGCTCAAGTGTGGAGCCCACCACCAACCTTTCAGTGGGTTCTCATATCTCTTAGGGCTTAGAGATGCCCACTCTACAAGAAGGTCCTTTGTGCCCAGCATTCAAATGTAGTCAGCTTTTAGATTTCCTGGATAGCACTAGGGTAGTGTGAATGGGAATGGTCCCCTTAGCCTCATATGTTTGAATACTTGGTACCTAGCTGATGGAACCATTTGGGAAGGATTAGGAGGTGTGGCTCTGTTGGAGCAGGTGTGGCACTGGGTGTGGGCTGTGAAGTTTCAAAAGCTCTGCTATTCCCAGTTAGCTTTCTTTGCCTCGTGCCTGTGTCCAAGATGTGAGCTCTCAGTTATTGCTCCAGTACCATGCCTGTCTGTCTGCCACTATGCTCTCTGCCATGCATGACAGCCACAGACTCTAGCCCCCAAAACCGTAAGCCCCAAATAAACTCTTTCTTTTGTAAGTTGCTGTCTCGGTCAGTATTCTATTGCTATGAAGAGACACCATGACTATGGCAACTCTTATAAAGTAAAGCATTTAACTGGAGTTTGCTTACAGTTTCAGAGGTTCAGTCCATTGCTATCATGGTGGTGAGTATGGTGGCATACAGGCAGACATGGTGCTGGGGAAGTAGTTAAGAGTTCTCCATACAGATCTACAGGCAACGGGGAGAAAGAGCCACTGGGCCTGGCTTGAACTTCAGAAACCTCAAAGCATACCCTGAGTGGCACACTTCCTCCAACAAGGCCATGTCTCCTAATCCTTTCAAATAGTGCCACTCCCTAATAACTAAGCATCCCCATCTCTGAGTCTGTGGGGCCATTTTTATTAAACTACTGCAGTTGCTTTGATCATGGTATCTGACTACAGCCATAGACAAGCAATCAATACAAGCACATTGTTCTCTCTTCCCCCAAACATCAGATGAATACCTTGCCTTGTTCAGCCAGCATGGTCCTCAAGCCTGCATCTCCAAGCATTTGAGCATAGGTGCTACATCAAGTCACCAGTAACAAAGACACAGAATGAAGCCATTCTTAGAGAAGTTCCTTTTGGTTCCTCCAAAGATCCAGGATCAAGCAGTTTCTTGTGCATACTCACCTTACAGAAGGGGACAGCAGTATGGTGACACTCATGCTTGTAGGAGAAAAACAAAGGGGATTCTACATGTCCATCTGAAGAGTTGGCTGAGAAAAGCTGAACTGGCTGGTCTCGATCGAGTCCCTGGACTGGCCGGTCTCGGTCGATTCCCTGGACTGGCTGGTCTCAGTCAATTCCCTGGACTGGCTAGTCTAAGTCAAGTCCCTGGACTGGCTGGTCTAAGTCGAGTCCCTGGACTGGCTGGCCTCAGTCGATTCACTGGTCCTCTTTTGTCCTTGGTCCACCTGATAAATACTCTTGGAGAGGGGCAATAGTCTGTTTTCTGTCAATTATATTTTAAATAAACACTGGTTGGTCAGTAGCCAGGCAGGAAGTATAGGTGGGACAACCAGACAGGAAGTAGAGGTAGGTCAATGAGAACAGGAGAATTCTGGGAAGAAGAAGGAAGTTCCATCTGCAGTGCTGACCCAGCCACAGAAAAAGCAAGATGTGATTGCCTCGCTGAATAAGGTATTGAGCCATGTGGCTAGCATAAACAAGAATAATGGGCTAATATATGTTATAAAAGTTAATAAGAAGCCTGAGCTAGTGGACTAATCAGTTTATAACTAATGTAGACCTCTGTGTGATTACTTTGAGACTTAACGACTGTGGGAACTGGGCAGGACAAGAAAACTCAGTCAACATACTCTCAAGCTGCTAAAATGAATGGCGTCATCTTTGCTTTGTCAGAGAAATATTTCTATACTTTATAACAAAAAAGAAGTCAGTCTTGTGGCATTCCTCCCAAGATGAAACAAAGCAAAGCTACATGTGCATATGCTCGTACAGAAGAGGAAGAGTCTGAGAGGTTGCTCACTAAACCATGAATGATTAGTTGCAAAGACTACTGGGAAGAAGTCTGACTGCAGATTCTGTGTTATACCTCAGGGAAAGACCTCATTCTCTGAACATGCATCCTGTCTTCTACCAGTGACGAAATGACAATCAGTTTAGTAGTGAGGGACAGTGAAAAACAAGTTGGGATACAAATGACATGCCATCAACAAGGTCTCAACAATTGTGGAAGCTAAATGATGCCATTATGTGGGCTTACTAGGCTATTCTCTCTGTCTTATTATACTTTGGAATTTTCTATAATGAAAACAAATGTTAAAGAAAATTACATTGTGTTTTAAGCATCAATGACTGGAATGAGGGACTCTTTAAATTAATTACCATAAATATTGCATAAAATCAAGCAAATCTTATTTGCCTGTCTTTCCCTGGGGAAGAGCATTCTTTCCAACTGCTCCTGGGTATGTAAGCATGGTTAGTGTCTGATGTGTGGTTTAGAGGACCTAAGCTTAGGGCCCAAGTGAAGATGCTGCTAGGAAATCACTCTTTCGGCTTCTGCTGCTATAAATAAACAGAAACCCTTTACCAGGATGAAGGGACATGAGGAACTAGTAGACACAGGTAGTCAGAGAGAAGTACAAATTTATCATACCCAAGATGGAAAAGATGATGTCACTCTGGGACCGGGCAAAACCAGAGAACAACTTGGAGCTGCGGAGAGGGTGACAGGACACAGCAGTAATTATCACCCCTTACAGAGGGAGATGCACTAACCCTCTGGTTATCTTAACCACACATCAGCAGCTGACACGGTAATGCTGACGAGGAGGTGGTGAGCCTAGAGAAACAGCTGGCCGGCTGGGAAATGGGGCAGAAGATCTTAACACTGCCAGGGAAGAGTGGATGGCCAGCTAAGAATGCCCTGAGAGCCAGGCGATGGTGGCGCACGCCTTTAATCCCAGCACTTGGGAGGCAGAGGCAGGCGGATCTCTGTGAGTTACAGGCCAGCCTGGTCTACAGAGTGAGTTCCAGGACAGCCAGAGCTGCACAGAGAAACCCTGTCTCAGAAAAAACAAAAAATCAGAATTCAGGAGAGCTGACCAGAAAAAGTATGCAAACATCAGGGATCAGATATTAGCATTGATAAAGAGGAAAAATTTAGGGTTCTCATTTATAAGAATTTTACATATGTTTAAAAAATTTGTTCTGGTGCTGGGTGGTGGTGGCGCACGCCTTTAATCCCAGCAATGGGGAGGCAGAGGCAGGCGGATCTCTGAGTTTGAGGCCAGCCTGGTCTAAAGAGTGAGTTCCAGGACAGGCTCCAAAGCTACAGAGAAACCCTGTCTCAACAAACAAACAAACAAACAAACAATGCCCTGAGATGCAGGGGAACAGGGAACTAAAGTTAACCCAAGCAAAGACACTGTGAGGAGAGTGGGACCCCAACACTGGCTTGGCTGTCTCTTCATTGGAGCTCTTTTTTGGGGACTTGAGCTGTAAAATAGCTCCAAGTTTAGCCCACATGTGGGACAATGTTATTGCAAAAGTCTGCATGGCCAGCCAAGAGCTTCAGTTTGCCAAATGGAAAAGGGCTAAAGTGGCATTAAAAGACATTTTGTATCATACCTAGGATTTAATCTTGGCGATCTTACAATCTCAATTATTTATAATTGTCCCTGTAACGTTCCATTTGCTTTGAAATGGATATAAAGACCAGACCCAACACGAACAGTTTCGCCACCGGCAGCCCCAGTATCAGCTCTCCAGCAGGCCCGCCTTACTGCACTGTGACCCGGTGTGAGCTGATTTTGTTGTTTCTTTGTCTCAACATTGTTAGTGCTGTGTCTAAAAGCAATTCTTTCATTTGGGTAAAACCCAGTTTTAAGACAGTGTGGTCAACACAGGACTTTCTCTAGGCAACTGTAGGTAATCTTGTTATATAATGTGTAGAATTCAAATTTGCTACTTGTAAGGGTGGTAATGAATTCAGATGACAAAGAAGCACCCCATTGCGTCATGGGAACCGGTCACTAGTGCTGCCTGTTGCGCTCTGTGACCAGTCCGAGATGACAGCCGTGATCGGAGAGTGTTCAGCCCGTTTCTCCCATTGAACAGCAGAGACTTGGGGGGGTGAGCGCAGAGCAAGCAGCTGACTTTCAACTGAGGCTCCCTATTTGCTAAGCGATTCATTGGGAAGTCAATACCAAAACTAGTGTTCTCTTTTCATCTTTACACTCTTGTCTCACTGGAGCTGAAGACGCACTAAACACACCCACAAATTCGCACACTCACTCTCTCTCATCCGCCCCACCCCCAGCTCACAGTGCAGAATCTAATCTGAACCTGGCTGGTACGGACCAAATAAGGGCAGCTGACTGGTCTAGAGAAAGCTGCCCGCCTGGAGGAGCGCTAGGCAGAGGTGAGTGGGCGTGCTCCAGGGGCATACGGCCACTATTACAATGCGTGGACTTTACTGCTCTGTAGATGCTCTTCTCAAGGGCTGAGCTCCTCAACACCAGGACCACGTGGCAGTTTCTAAAGTGGGGTCTAGGGGACAGCTGCTTGCTTTTTTTTTTTTTTTTTTGGTGGAACCTGAAATCCTGTTGTCCCTTCTCTTTAGAAGTGGGAGGTTGTAGATGCCCCTCGTCTGAAGAATGAATAAAGAAAATGTGGTACATTTACATAATGGGGTACTATACAGAGGTAAAATATAATGACATCTTGAAACCTGCAGGCAAATGGATGTGAGGTAACCCAGACCCAGAAAGACAAATATAATATGTACTCACTCATAAGTGGTTTTCAGACATAAAGAAAAACCAACCTATAGTCCACTACCCCAGAGAACCTAGACAACAAAGAGAACCCCAAGAGAGACATACATGGATCTGCATAGGAAGGAGAAAAAGACAAAATCTCCTGAGTAAATTGGGAACATGGGAGTCATGGGAGAGAATAGAAAGGGAGGAGGAGGAAGGGAGAAGAAGGAAGAAAAATGTTTAGTTAAGCAAAAACAAACAAAAAAAGTGCACAAAAAATAGAAGTGGGAGGTCGGGGCTGGAGAGATGGCTCAGTGGTTAAGAGCATTGATTGCTCTTCCAGAGGACCTGGGTTCAATTCCCAGCAACCACATGGAGCTCACAACTGTCTAACTCTAGGTCTGACATCCTCACACATATTTGCAGGCAAAAGACTGATGCAAATAAAATGAAAATAAATAAGTTATTAAAAAAAGAAGTGGGAGGTTGATTGAGCTAAGTATTTAACCTCCTGAGTCCCAGCTCCTTCATTCTTAATCTGAGAGAACTATGTAGCTGAAGACAATGTTGAAATTTTGATTCTCTTGCCTCAGTCTCCCAAATGTTAGCATTCTAAGCATGCACCAGCATGCTCAGTTTGTAGGGTTTCCTAGAATCAAATTATTAAAAAGAGCTTTATAACTTATAAACTGTAAACTACACGTAAGCTCAAGCTACTAGCACTTCTAGTCTTATTACGGAGTAGCTGCCTTTATCGTGGTTTGACTCTACACGGACTCAGTTATACATGGGCAACATCAACAAGACCAGAAATATTAAATAGAAAAACTCAGACATTGCAGTTCATAAGTTTCACACCATTCTGAGCCATGCAGTCCATCCTTATGCCATCCTGATCCAGCCCTGCCCCCGGGATGTCAATCATCCTACCACTGGGTATATATGGCCTCTATTGTTAGTCACATAGGTGGACTGTTCAGGTATCAAAGTGCTTGTGTTCAGGAACCCTTATTTTATTAACAGTGGCTCCAAAGTACAAGAGTAGTGAGGCTGGAATTTGGGTACACAGAGTCACACAGTGCTTTCTTCCCGTGAAAACATCAGGCAGGTGAGCAGAGTGGCCCACAGTATCTACTTTACCTGCTTACAATGAGTGCAAGGCACATTTGGGCTTTGGTTTTTGAGATGGGGTCTCATGTTAGCTCAAGCTGATCCTTAACTTGTTATGTGGTTGAGGATGACCTGAACTTAAAAAAAATATTTTTAAAAGTCACATTTATTCCTTTATTGTGTGCACTCACGCACACACATGCACACTCCTACAACAGAGCACACGTGGAGGTTGGAGGACGACTTTGGGGTATATGTAGCTCTTTGCTTCTACTGCGTGGGTCCTGGAGACAGAACTCAGGTCACGAGACAGGGCGCTAAGTGACCCATCTCACTGACCTCCCCTGGAACTCCTGATCCTCTTGCCGCCACTTCCCAGGTTCTGGGATGACAGGTGTGCACTGCCACGTTCCGGGATCCAAGAGCGATTTGCATGTGCTAGGAAGCAGTCTACAGCTTGGCTACCTCCAGCTCCAGAGACTGCTCGCCACGAGCTTTGCACTCATCTGTGACACTTTAAGAAGATGGAACCAAATGAATTTTGGCTTCAAATTCTTTCTGACAGCTTTGAGTCCATTAAAAATACAGTAAATGTCAGTGAGAATTTGCCACAGTATATTGTTTTGCCAAGAGGAAAATTTGTTAAATCAGTATAAACACTTTAAAATTCTCCACAAAAATCATTTCAGAGATTGAGTTTCCTTTAAAGAAGGAACTGGATTGATTGATTTCTTGTGGGGGAGGCATGTGCGCACACACCATGGTATACAGGTGGAGCTCAGAGGAGAGCTTGCAGGAGCTGGCTTTTCCTTCTGCCATGTAGTTCCCAGGTATTAATCTCATGCTGTCATGCTTAGTGGCAAGTGTCTATACCCATTAAGCCATCTAGCCAGTCCTCAGTGACTTATATCCCACTTATTGTCATACAGAACATGAAATGCTTTAGGAGAAATCATGCACATAACGTACACGCACACACACACATGTACCCCATACACATACGCTCTGTTTCCTATGGCCAAGTGCCTGAGACCCTGCGGTGCCTGATTCCTACCGCCTGTACAGACTGTACTGTTGTCTTCATCTTTATTTCACATCTTGCTGGGAAGTTTTATTAGGGAAGGTCATTGTCATTTTCTCTCTATTTTACTCTTCTTTTTTAATTTAAATTTAATAATAAAAAACTATCTTTTTCTCATTTTACATACCAATCCCAGTTCCCTTTCCCTCCCCTCCTCCCACTCTTTCCCCATCCACTCCTCAGAGAGGGTAAGACTTCCAATAGGATGTCACCAAAGTCTAGTACATTGCTTTCAGGCAGGATCAAGGCTCTCTCCACTATATCTAGACTGAGCAAAGTATCCATCCAAAGAGAATGGGTCCCAAAAAAGCCAGTACAAGTAGTAGGGATAAATTCTAGTCTCACTGCCAGTGGCCCCACAGTCTGCCCCAGCCATATAACTGCCACTCACATTCAGAGGGCCTAGTTTGGTTCTATGCTGGCTCCCTTGCTGTCAGGCTGGAGTCAGTGGGCTCCCATTAGCTCAGGTAAGCTGTTTTAGTAGGTATCCTCATCAGGGTCTTGACCCCTTTGCTCATATTCTCGCTCCTCCCTCTCTTCGACTGGACTTTGGGAGCTCAACCCAGGGCTCCACTGTGGATCTCTGTATCTGCTTCCATCAGTTGTTAGATGAAGTTCTATGATGACATTTAAGATAGTCATCATTCTGACTACAGGGTAAGGCCAGTTTAGGCACCCTCTCCACTATTGCTAAGGGTCTAAGCTGGGTTCATCCTGTGGATTCCTGGGAATTTCTCTAGTGCCAGGTTTCTTGCTAGCCCCATAATGGCTCCCTCAATTAAGATACCTCTTTCCTTGCTCTCCAGCTCTATTGCCACAAAACCAAACATTATCATAACAGCAGCTACTTTTTGCCTTGAGCAGATGGTGATACATCGAGGTACTATCTTATTATTTTTGAGACTCAGGCTCAGGGTCTGGCTCAGGCTGGCTTTCAGCGCCCCATGTAGCCCAGGCTGACCTTAAATGCATGGTCTTCCTGCCCCAACCTCTTGAGTGCTGGGATTCCAGGTGTGTCCACCACACTAAACTATTCCAATTCCAACTCAGAGAGAAAAATGGGTAGGAGAGAAGAAAATTGGGACTTACAAGTATGACATCATGCCTGGCATCATCTCTTATTTCATTCTATTCATAGACCAAGCCCACGGGACACATTTCTATCTGTCTTTTACAAACAGGTCCAGAAAAATTAGCTAATTTTGCTAAGACCCCAAACCTGACAAAGGGTACAAATGAGATACTTTCTCTCCTAGGCCATGGAGGGAAAAAAAGAAACAAACTACCTAGATTAAAAATACATGCTCATGTAGTATTTGTTGGGAGGTCAAGAGAGGGAGAAGAGAGAAACCCAGACTTGCTAACTCCCGGGGTGGGCCTCAGCATACAGCGCTGACTAACTGGGTCGGATTGAACATGTTCAAAGTTGAAGTTGTAAAAACAAAATTCAGATAATAGACACTGGCAATACAGCACCTAATACATACAAATAATCTATTGTATATTGAAAAGATGATAGAATTTTAGAAAAAGGAGAAATAATGGGTCTTTGTTTTAGTGGGTTTTTTTTTTTTTAATTTGTTTGCCTTGTTTTTTGAGACAGGGTCTTACTATGTCGCCCTGACTGTCCTGGAACTTACTCCGTAGATCAGGTGGCCTCAGACTCACAGAGGTCCGCCTGCCTCTTCCTCCCGAGTGCAGGGACTAAATGCGTGCGCCACCACCGCCCGGCTAAGAAAGAATCCTTGACTTCTGGAGCAGCGCATGAGAAGTACCGGGCAGTGGCGGGCGATAGCAGGCGGTGGGAGACACCTTTCCACCTTGGCTGCTACCCTGCTGCAGTCTTCAGGGGCTCCAGTAGCTCCTTAGGTCGTTTCTGCTAAGTGACTCCAGATTTTATATTTAGGGAGATCGGATATGCTACTCATGCTGTTTGTACTCTATTTGGGAGGTTTTCTAGCCTTATCAAGAACTAGAAGCCGGTGAATCTCACAGATGGAGGAACGAATGTTTTACTACAAAGCAATGCTTTTACTCATCTTGAAAGGTTAACTTTAATTAAGACAGTGATAAAAGCTCTCACAGAAAGAGTGACAAATCTGTAGAATTACCTCCACTGCTGCGGGCCATTGTCAGAGCTTCCAGAGAAGTTGTTGGGCTTATTTCGAGTTGGCAGATCATCACTCTGGCTCTGCTAATGACACTGGCTGCCTTCTGCAAGTCTTCAGTATTCAAAAGCAGATTCGCTCCAGCCACTATGACGATGATATTCTGGCCTATAAAGAAATTCTACATATTTATACCAAAGCAAGCCAAGCCAAGCAGTGATACGCTGCGCTGTAGAGCAATCCTCTGAAGTCATTACACAGAACACGTTAGAAGAGTTAATCTTAACATTTCCAGGACATTCGGGTTTAGTTATTATGTTCCAAATGCATTTTTTGGCACTATTTCTGTGAGATTCATAATATTCTAATTTTTTCTTTTTAAAGGATATAGGATCTTGCTATGTTTTCCAGGCTGGCCTTGAGCATCTGGGCTTAAGAGCTCCTGCCGCACCTTCCCGCGTAGGTAGGTGGGACTATGGGTACAAACCACTATACCTGATTTACTATGAGAACTTAATCATTTTACACGTATTTATTTATTTTGTGAGTGTGTGTGCCTGCATCCCGTGGGGATATGTGGAGGTCATAGGATTCCTTCCTCCTGCCATGTGGTTTCAGGAACAAAACTCATGTCTCCAGGGATCTGCCTGCTGAGCCATCTCTCCTGCCCAATGATCACCTTGAAGAAAATCTTAAGCTCCTTTTCCTTACTGATATTCTTACATATAAAGAATAATAGTTGAGAAATTATATGTAACCTACTTTGATAATTTCTTTTATGTGAAAGGACTAATACATGCATATGGTAAAGATTGTGGATTCTAAATGATGGGTTCCATAGAGATGAATATAGGTAGGAATAACCCTGCAGAATGATTTAATCAAATGCTCTACTGTATATGAACAGTTCATGTGTGTGCCGTGTTTTCCAAAAGTGACCTTGTTACTCTGAACACATTTTTTTATATCTAAAAGACAGAAAATATGAGATAGGCAATCTCTAACTTTATTTGGCCTGTACTGTAGAGATCAAACAAAGAATTCAGCCAAGGATCTGATACACTCCTAGCACCTGGACCCACTCTCTATAATCCTTATATACACCCACACAGGAGGGGGTGTAATGCTCCTTATCTGCAGACAAATGGGGTGTGTGTGTGCATGTGTATGTGTGTGTGCATGCATGTGTGTGCGCGCGCACGCGAGTGTTTGGGGAGGGCAGAGGAGAAACAAATGTTGTTCTTCACCAGCTGCCCTTTAAAGAAATCTTATCTTTTGAGACAGGGTCTTTGACTGGCCTGGAGTTTGTCAAGTAGACTAAGTGAGCCCCAGACATCAGAGCTGGGATTGCAATCATGTGCTCTCATGCTCAGATTTTGTTTTGTGTTTTGTTTGTTTTTTTAAATTCTTCTTCTTCTTCAATTTGAGTTTTGGGAATTGAACTCCGGTCTTTTAAAGTACTGTGATGACTGAACTCTCTTGCCAGCACCTGAAAAATGAACTCTTAAGAGGTGTGCTGTCCAGTGTTGGATTCACAATAGTACATGTGTTACTGACACCTGAAATATTGCTGGTCTGAACTGAGATGCGCTTTGGATAGAAAATACACAATGGCTTCAAGTTTAGTGCAAAGAACAGAAGTTACATATCTCACACTTTTTAAACATTTATTTATTTATTTATTTATTTATTTATTTATTTATTTATGAGTGTATGTGTGTGTGTGCACACGTGGGTATTGCGGATATTGTGTGCTACAGAACACATGTAGAGGTCAGGACAATTGTGGGAGTTGCCTTTCTCCTTCTATCACATGGGTCTAGGGATGCAACTCATGTTGGCAGCCTTGGCAGCAGGCATCTTTACCTGCTGAGCCATCTCTCTGACTAATCTAATTTTGTAAAAGCACACTGAAAAGTTTTTAATTTTAAAATAAATTCAACTACATGTTGAAATGATAATATTTTGGATATATTGGGTTAACATATATTGTCAAAATTAAATTTACCTATTTCTCTTTTTTCTTTTAAAAACACGGTTCCTGGACGATTTAAAAACTGCCTGTGGCTTGCATTTTATTCCCATTGGACAGCACAGCTCTAAGGGAATGAGCTGTAGCAGCACTTTTCGGTGCTGCAGGCTGCTTGTGCAGATCGTGTGTAGACATGACCTAAAACTACCTCTCCACACAGACCCGTCCCTAGCCTATCGTCTTACCACATGTGTTTGTTGGCTACGAGGAAAACTCAATAAAGTGGGGATGGCTCTGCACAGGCTCAACCTCAGTCTTGGAAAAATGCAAGGAGTCCATGTGCTGAAAGACTGCATCTCTCCGTCTTTTCCCTCGCAATGACCTCATTCCTCTGCTGGAGTCAACTGTAGCGTGATGCACTATGCCTTTCTAGACGGACTTTCGTGGCTGAAGGACAAGCCTAAGACCAAAGCTGTCCAAAGACAGACATGTGACTAGCTCAATCATGCCTTAAATTTAACGAGCCAAAATAACGCTCAGCACTTTGTCTGACACTCTTGCCCCTTCATTTGAAGGAGCTGATTGTTCCACTTCTCCATATTTATTCTTATTTTTAGATGGTTTCTCTCTGTAGTCTAGGCTGGCCTTGAGCTCCTTGTAATCTTCCTGTGTGAGCCTCAGAGTGCTTGGATAACAGACTTGTGCTGCTGTGTCCTGCACAGTCTACATCCCAGGATATTACCTCATTATAAACCAGGCTTACCATAATAGGTGTTCATATATACTGCTAAATTTTGAATTGAAAATGAAGATTTTGGTTCATAGGAAAGGAAGAAAGAAAAACTGAAGTCATTCCTAGAAAACAACATGAAGTTTAAGATCAGGAATAACCTGCTTTTGGCAAAAATCACTATTGATGACATAGCTTAATGTAACGAATGTGTGTTCTATGGTCATAATGAGAACTTAACCCAGTGTCTTTACTACTGCAATTTTAGCACTGCTGAAGTTGAGATGAAAACGCTGGATCACGACCTAAAATGGTCATGCTGAAGTATACTATCAGGGGCTGGATGAGGCTCAAGTTGGTCCAGTGCTTGCCTATCTTGCACGAAGCCCAGATTTGGTCCTTAGCACTGCATAAATTGGGCACGGTGAAACATGTCTGTGATCCCACTACCTGAAAGATGTAGGCAGGAGGATCAGAAGTTCAAAGCCATCCTGGAGTATATGACACCTTTGTCTCAAAGCAAACAAAAAACAAAGAAACCAACCCCGAAAGAAACAAACCAGCTGCCTGAAATCCCAGCACTCAGAAGGCTGGACAGGATGTCACTGAGTTCAAAGTGAGCCTAGGGTACAAATAACTTCCCTCTTAAAAAAGTATATATGTAGTCAATATGCTAAATGGAAAATATTATTGATATTATGTAGAAATATTGAACGAATGATTCCTGAAATGAAAAATTTAACATGTCTCAAATTGCGTGCCTCTTTGGATAGCACGATGAAATTTCACGCCATCTGATTCTGTCTCACCTGGGCTGTGAGTCATCTCTTCGTCCAACATACCATGTAGACACTGCCTGTGTATGCACTCCCTACCACAGCATGTAGACACTGCCTGTGTATGCACTCCCTACCCTAGCATGTAGACACTGCCTGTGTATGCACTCCCTACCCTAGCATGTAGACACTGCCTGTGTATGCACTCCCTACCACAACATGTAGACACTGCCTGTGTATGCACTCCCTACCACAGCATGTAGACACTGCCTGTGTATGCACTCCCTACCACAACATGTAGACACTGCCTGTGTATGCACTCCCTACCACAGCATGTAGACACTGCCTGTGTATGCACTCCCTACCACTGCATGTAGACACTGCCTGTGTATGCACTCCCTACCACAACATGTAGACACTGCCTGTGTATGCACTCCCTACTAGGTGACCACTTAGATAGCCCTCTTGATTATCAGACGGGCTGCTTAGATGGTGCAGTTCTTGTGTTCATTTGAAGCTCTGCACAGCAGCACAATGCTACAGCAGAATGTCCGTGTCATCCGCCTCACTCGCTTTCATCATGTAGGTGTCATGGCACCTCACATCATCACGTGAAAGCCAACTGCAGAACAATAAGATCTTCTAAGATAGATTACACTGACATACATTCATTATACTGTATTGTTATAAACATTCTATTTTATTATTACTATTGTAAATCTCTTACAGTCTCTAATTTATAAACTAACTTTACTATAGGGATATACATACAAGAATAGAGAGATCAGGATTCTTGGCGGTCTTAAAATGTATTCCTTTATGGCAGTGGATCTCAACCTGTGGGGTCAACCCTTTTGGGATCGCATATCAGATATTACAATTCATAACATAGCAAAATTACAGTTATGAAGTATAAATGAAATAATTTTATGGTTGGGGTCACCACAACATGAGGAACTGTATTAAAGGGTCGCAGCTTTAGGAAGGTTGAGAACCCCAGCTCTAAGGATAAGGGAGAACCACTATATAAATCAGACCTTGTTACAGATCCTAACATATCCCACAATGCACTAGGTTCTATTCTACATACCCCAGGGATGCCTTGTCTTTCCAAATATAGACCTTAATTTAAAATAAAAAACTCAATCTAGAAATTTTTACACTTAGAACAGTCGGTAGATTATGAAATCTCAATTTGAAAGTCATTGCTGGGTTTTGTTTTATTTGTTTGAGACAGGGTCTCACTGTGTAGCCCTGGCTTTCCTGGAATGCCGAGTAGACGAGGCTGGCCTCAAATTCACAGAGATCTGCCACCACGCCTAGCTGTGGTTACTGCTTTTAAAGAGAAATGTTCTAACTATGGCAGAACTATGTACATTGACTTTTGAGGTTTGATTGCTGCTTAAAGACAAAACTGAATACTAATGATAAGTTAGAAGTAATTGCTTGCTGCCATTTGCCCAGTAAATAATCTATAAATATGATCTGTCAAACTTTGTTTTGCACCCATTTACATTTATTTACTTAGTGGAAATGACAGGTAAGTACTTGACTGTTCTGGGATACACATATCAGTTCCAAGTACTTGACTGTTCTGAGATACACATATCAGTTCCAAGCTCCCGTGAAGGGTAAAGGGGGCATGACAGGACAAAGATCATATTTGGAAGTATCTCTATATATGCTTCATATATACTAGATGGAGTATTTTACATATGATCAAGGTGGGGAACATAATTTAAGGGAAATGTTTTTATTTGGATTGGAACAGCCACACCTCAAGGTCATGGAGCAGCGGGTGTGCTAAGAGGCCGGAAGACTAGGGAACAATTGTTGCTTCCAACCTAGTTCTGGAAGTGAGCTGTCTGTTCCAGGCGGTGACACTCGCGTGTGAAGCACATACCTTCATCATTGACAATTATAGAAGCAGCTCCTGTTGCAGCATCTCTGGTCTGATATGTAAATTCTACAAGAAAAGGAAGAAAATTACAATCACATAATATACAGCCTGGCATGGATAATTTATTTGAACAATTTCAATGTGAAACTAATTCTTGGAAACACTTTTTAACCTTTAACCATCTGGAATGAGTTTAAAAAAAATAAGTAATTAGTGCTAATTTATACCCATCACCTATACAATGAGGAAACCCGGCATCTTTACGGTTAGTAGCACCATTTCTTTGCATTAGTAATGACCCATCAAACTACCTACACCTACTACTCCTTAACACCATGCACAGTTGTATACATATGCATTTTTTAAGAACAACATACTTCTTTTCCTCACTGTAAAAAAACATGACAGACTTGAGACAAAAAACAAAAGGTTAAACATTTAAAAAATGAACTTGTTTGACTTTCTTCATTTTCATAAGCTTTGTATCTCACCGTGAACTGTGGTCTGACATGGAGACTTATGTTCACCAGGCAGTCTCCGGTAGCAGCAGAGAGCTCTGAATTGGAGACAGAAGACCTGATCTAGTCCTGGATACAGTCCCGACTAGCTGGGACCTATGGAAAAACCCCAGCCTTGCTGGTCTTTGATTTTCCTTCTGTGACTTGGGTTTCCACCCTTGACAGCTTCTGTGAGGGCTGTCAGCTATGACATCCAATGACCTCTCTTAAAACACCCTTTATGAATATAGCACCTGGTTTTCCTTGTCACCTCCCTCATGGCCTTTGAATGAAGATCTGTGACCTCCCAGGATTTCATTCCTGTCTGGAGGAACGTACAAGAAAGAATTAGACAAAGTGGCGCGTGGCTTCTCGCCACCAGGGGAGGACCTGATAATTATATTTAGCTTTCAGTTTTCCCAAAAAGATTGCAGAAGAAAGTTATAAACAGTAAGTCAGGTGTGGTGCCACATGTCTATAATCTTCACACTCAGGAGGTTGAGGCAGGAGGACTGCCTTGAGTTCGAGGCTAGTATAGGCTACATAGTGAACACCAGCTCAGCCAAGGCTATATACTAAGACCCTTTCTCAGAAAAGTAAAACCAAACCAAAATAAGATTAAATTCCTAAAGAAAGTTATAAACATAGAACTAGAGAGATAGCTCAGCAGTTAAAAACGTTTTAAAAGGTGAAATTTTACCTGTAGAAATATGATTCTGTTTTAAATTTTCTATGTAATCATTGCCAAAAGAATCTTTGCCAACCTGTACCAAAGAGATGATGAACATTAGATCTTTTACATTTAGTAAAATGTTACAATGTAGATTTTAGGATATTTAGCATTTTAAAAGGGCATATCTGCATGGTACTTCATAAGTACTAACTAATTAATCTTAATGTAAGATGCTAGACTTGATTTCAGCCCAAAGGATGTTCTGTAACCCTGTTTCACTTACATCTCACCTAACGCACGAAGCATGTACGCCTGATACCCCCTGTGTGCTAGTGCCCGAGGGGGACCAGAAGAAAGCCTCAGATCTCTTAGGGCAGGAGTAACAAATGGTTGCCAGTGGCCTGGTGGGTGCTGGGAACTGAACTTGGGTCCTCTGCGAGAGAAGTCAGTGCTCTCTCTCACTGCTGGGCTCTCTCCATCCCAGTATCGGTTTATTGAAGGCAAAACTGCGTGACAGTTGGATACATGGCCCAGGCGATGCTTTGGTTTTTTTGAAATATGTCTTTTGTAATTCTTCACCTTCAAGCCTTGTAAGCATTTACCATTCATTTATATCTCTGGACTTTCTTTGACAAAGGTTAAGATCTCATGCTAATGTGGCTGGGAAAAGGCCACAGGGCCTCAATCGTACACGAAGAACTATGGCCACCACTGAGAAGAAGAGTCTTTCCCAGGGAAGAGCACACCAGCTGGTTATCCAGTGCCAAATAGTCAGCCCTGAAAGATGATACACACAGAAACAGTACACAAATTGGGCAGACTGTACTTATGAATTCACGAATATATAAACACACACATACATGTATGTAACAACAATGAGAAAGGGTCATGAATTTCAAAGCGAGCAGGGAGGGGCTTCTGGGAAGGCTTGGAGGGAGGAAAAGGGGTATAATTATAATCTCAACAAATTAAAGCAATAGTTAAAATAAGCTTGAGATCTGGGCACGGTGGAGCCTGCTGAGTACTCAGCAGGTGGAGGCTGGAGGAAGGACAAATTCAAGGACTTCCTGGGTTACCTACTGAGACCTACTTGTCCCTTCCCCCTCCAGTGTTACAAGAAGTATACATTTCCTAATCTTTTTCCTTTTTTTTTTTTTGGCTCAAACCGAAGTTATTAGAAATTATTAAGAAGTTACAGTAGACCCTTAGAAAAGGTTTTTGTTTATTTCTTGCGACTGAGGGCTCAATGAATGGACCCAAAAGAGCACAGTGTGTAAGACAAATGGGATCCTCACAAGGGAAGCAGGTAGAAAATGCTGACGGGCCTAATAAAGACAAAGGAATATCGGGAGGCTTCTGCTTCCCAGTCACACTTTGGCCATCAAATTGACAAGAAAAATTTAAATGTAAGCATCTTGGCCAGGAGGCAAATGGTGCATATGGGAGTCAGAGAACTTGGAGTCTTATTTCAGTTCTTCCATTATCAAGCTAATTAAAATTCTTTGCATTTTGCCTCAAATTGTTCCATCTGAGCCAGGCTGGAGGGTGGAATTGGTGTGAGTTCTCCCTGGCAGGCAGGAAACCAACGGTTCTCAACATTGGCTGCACATGACTATCTCCCAAGGACTTTCAACATCCCAATGCGCTGGTCTGGTCATACTCTCAGTTAAACCACACTCTGCAGGTGGCTCTGCACTGGGAGGTGACTACAGTGTGTGGTCCAAGTACAAGAATCTAGGGCTGGGAGAGGACCGTAAAGCCTTGTGTGTGCTGAGGAGATGGAGATGAAGGTGAGAATACATCCCCGGGCGTGCTCCGGAGGGAGACCAGATGAGTGGAGATGGGGACGCATGGCCACCAGATAGAATAGAGCAGCAGAGATTTCTTTGGCCTGCGTTTCCTGGACCCTGCTCAGTTAGAAGTACTGCAGGTTTGTTCCCCTTGTTTTTTTGTTTCTAACTTTCTAAAATTCACTTTTGGCCAGAAATAATTAGATTTTATTTTCGGAGCTGTGAGTAGAAAGTCATTATTAACTTGACCTCGTCACTTGACTGCGTTAGAACACAGCGTGCGTACAATATGCTCGTGTTTATTTCCTCGCCTTTACTTCTGAGAACTTGGGAGTCCATTCTTCTCTCCTCCACCTACTCAAATTGTACCTGTTTTTCAAGCACCAGCTTACGTCTACCTTCCTTCTTTTGGCTCCCATTAGTCCTCTCATTTCCAGACCTCCTACACAGATTCCTGATCACTGCCATAACTCAATGCCATCGTACACTGTTTGCAACTCCATATTTGTCCACTGGGGCTTCCTAAAACTTGGAGTTATGCTGGCTTGAAATATATTGTCCTTCCCAAAGCCCGGCACATGGAAGTTGGCCCATTAGCATCACATCATCTCAGTTACCCTCCAGTTTATTTTCTTGGACCTATCTTATTCCTGAAGGGATGTGACCATGAGCACTGGAGTATTCTGTTGTGGCTGCAGACAAGGCTTGGTGCTGACAAGGCTTTGTTATAGCAGGGCTCTTGTCTTGAGGGCTGTTCCTGTAACTGCACATGATCTGAGGCAGTCTGTCTGTGCAGCCTGCTCCAGCAGAGAGGAGGCAAAGGCAGCTTCGACAAAGAAGTAAGCCAGGGCAATTCTCAGGACCCGGTGATCTTGCACAGAAAGGGTCTTCTCGTTATGAAGGTATTCTCAAGCTCTCTTGCTCTTCAAGCTCTCTTACTTGAAGCCCCTCAACCCCACACTTACTGTTTTCCTTGTTTACACACAGTACAGATTAACAATTTGTAAAATAGAAAAACAATGCAATAAAAGCAAAAAGAGTATCTCATTTATTATTGCTATTAAATTCAGTGACTGTAAAAATTTAGTCTTAAGTTGCTATAAATCATTCTGTTTACTTCTGGTTTCTGTACTGTCTAGACTGGAGACAGACTGAGCATGGCACTGACCTGAGGAGTAGACTTTTGAGTGGCACTGTCCTAACCTGCTGTGCCCTTTGTTTCTGGACTTCCTGCCTGACCTTTCTAATGGAGATTACCTGCATTAGGAGTGAGTGAGTTTTACATTTGTAGGAAGCAAACTCATACAATCTCTTTAGGTCACCTAGTGTGCTGGTTCCTGGTTTGGTCCCTGGGGTCCATGTCTGCTTGTGGTCTCCTCACATCCACACATAACGCAGCTCTGGGCTCCCAGTGGGCCCCTGCATCTTGAGCTCTTGCTTTAACATGGTTCTTGTTGTCAATGTTTGATGTTTCTTCTTTATCTCCCTTTGTGAGTGTGTGCGCACATGAGGACACACACATGTATGCATGCTGTGTGCATGCATGTGAAGGCCAGAGGTCAACTTTAGGTGTCATCCTTTTGGGACAGTATTCATGTTGTTTGTGGCATTGTCTCTTACTGGCTTAGAACTTTCCAGTTTGGCTAGGTTGGCTGGCTAGTGAGCCCCATGGCTCCTTCTGTCTTGGCCTTAGCCTCTCCAGTGTGGGGATGAACACCAGAATGTCTGGTTATTTTTATTTTTTAAAAAGAAAACAAATTATCTTTTTTCATTTTACATACCAATCCCAGTTCTCACTCCCTCCCCTCCTCCCATTCTGTCCACCTACCCCCCACCCCCACCCCATCCACTTCTTGAGACAGGGTTTCTCAGTAGCCAGTCTTGGAACTTGCTCTGTAGACCAGGCTGGCCTTGAACTCACAGAGCTGCGCCAACCTCTGCTGGGATTAAAGGCATGTACCACCACCACCCGGTTGCTTTCGTTTTTAATAAACACGGGTTCTATATATTGAGATCAGATCCACAGGTTTTATATTTTGAGATCAGATCCACATGCTTGTCACATTGCACGGGGTCTCAGTAGGGTAGCTTCTCACGGGTGCTGGTTCTTCTGCATTAGCCTCCAGAGCGCTGGGATCACAGACATTCGCCAGTGTCTGATGCTGAGAAGGAATGTCTTACCTTGAACATTTGGCTCCAGTGGAGAAGTGGAGGAAACATTTACACAAATCAGGCGAAGTCTGTAGAGAGCTCCCGGCAGGCTCTTTGCCTTGGGATGAAGGCTTTCATTTTCAAAAATACCATCCCCAATTATCGCTGAACTTTAGCCTTAGCACGCGATGCAGCTGAATGCCAAACACATGATTCTTAACTGCTTGAGTGCTTCAGTATCTATCCGTCACTATGAACACTGATGTAACTCTTGCGTAATGTTTTGTCACAGTTATCTTTACAGATAACTCTCCTTCCTGGTTTCTCCTGGGCCACCGAGCTTCCCAGGAGAGCCTGGCATCTAGTGTGCTGAGGTGCAGCATACATAAGGTAGCGTTGCTTGGAGAACGACAGCGGATTCGCTACCAGATTTTCTTTTGCTCCATCTGTTCATTTTAATCTTGATTATTATAACGATTTTGGTTTGGATTTGGAACTTGTCATCTTTCAGAAACTTCTAGAAAACAAGTGTGTTAACTTGCCTAACAAACATATACTGCAAGTTGTAAATGCTGGGGCACATCTGTAACCCCAGCTTTACAGAGGCAAAGGCAGGAGGAATGAAGGACTTTCTACATTGTAAGCAAGTTCAGGGCCAGTGAACCCCGTCTCATACAACCGAAAAGAAAAATGCAACACAGCACAATACTACACAGTGGAAAACTATAATGAAGATGGATAACTTTTGCTTAAAAGTCTATTAATCCTGGCACTTGGGAGGCAGGAGCAGATGAATCTCTGAGAGAGTTCGAGGCCAGAGTGATCTACAGAGTGAGTTCTAGGTCAGCCAGGGCTACAAAGAGAAACCATATCTTGATACCCCCCCCCCCAAAAAAAAAGAATTCTAAGAGATACATACATATAATCCCAGCATCAGGAACTGAGGCAGGAGGATTATGATCTGGAGGCTAATACGGGTTACAAAGAGAAACCCCTTATTAATCAGTTAATAAAAAGGCTTCATACTAGTGGTGATGTTCAGAGGCAGAAGGCATTTACATTTGTAAGACTGTATTCCTTCCCCAACACCAAAACAATAAAAGTAGGTAAGTAAGTCAATAAAACAAGAAGACTAGGACTATCACACAGCTTTCTTAATTTCAGTATTCAAATAAATCTCTGCCTTAGGTTCCAAGGCACAAAAGTAAAATTACCCTAGGTGGGATTTGCTTGAAACCAGTTGTCTTACGTTTCACTGTGTAAACACCTAGACTAAGCCGTGTGGAACAAACATGAGATGACCAGAAGCGCATGGGAGATGATCCGGAATCACTTAGGTGCTGGCACGAGCCTTGGTGAAACAACCACCCTCCCAACTGGAGCACAGTTCCCGCCTGCTCCTCACGGTTAACCCCCAAATTCAGTTCTGCAACTCATGGATTTCTATTTTGTTTTTCTATCTTTGCCTCAAATTCCACAGTCCTAAAATAAAATCTCCAAATCTTAGCGTAGGGTGAGATCCCAGGACACATGCAATCTTGACTTTAGGCTACACCAGTAGTTTGCATAAAGCTTCCAAGAGGGGAGGTGCTCCGTGTCTTTTACAGCCCCAGGTCTAGGGAACTCCCCTTGTTTCAGGACAGTCACTTTGGATGCCTACCTTCCCATACCAATTCTGTGTCCAGCTTTGGCCATCCAGGAAATCACATGCTCTTCCCAGTTCCTGAGTCCCTCTCTGTGAGCATCCCTGGGCCATGACCTAGATCTCATCAGTCAAGCACGGGATAAGTCAGGTGTAAAGTTTTTTGTAAGCCCTCTCTCAGAATGCCACCATTTCTAGAATTATAATTATGTCCTGATTGCTATATTACTGTATTTGGTCCTTAGGGACCAAATCTTCAGAGCAGAGGGGTTCATATTTGGAACCTTTTGTTTCCTGTGATGTTTCTGACCAAACAGCCATGAGAATGATATGTGGTCATGGATCAGAAATGAAGCCCAGCTCATTAGCAGATGAAGTGATAATTGCATAGCCTACTCATCACAGAAAGGCTCCTACGGAGAGGAGAGTGCTGTGTGGAAATGGAAATGACATTTCTGCAGATTTTTTTTGAAAATCAAGAGACATCTTTTCTAAGTTTCTTTGTGCTTTTCTTATCATCTGCTGTGCAGATTAAAACCTAACTTTCCCTGTATTTAAACTCACATGATTTCACCTTCTCATAATAGCAATGTTACCACTTTCAAATGATATGAAATATATAAAATTCGAAACTTCTGACAGCCAAACACAATTATTTCCAAGTTATTTCAGTAGGATTACTGACTGTTACATACTTTATATCACCGAAAACAGAAGTCTGCCAAGGTATTTGCTATGTGTGGCTATTAAAGCCTACATCCCACCGCCATTACAATATGGCAGTAGATGATGGCTAGTGGTGAGTGGCTGTGCTCCCAGATCTGCGCTGCTGCGGTGATAGCTGCTGAAACGGGAGACTCAGGCCGTTTAGAAGGTGGACTGCAGACGCCTGGGACACAGGTTAATTCCTCTCGCATTGCACACGTTGGTTAAAGCTCGCTGTGTTCAGGGAGTACAGCATCAGTTCAACTGAGGACTGCCACTTGCCAGAGGATCCACTCATACAGAGCATAAGAAAGCCCAATCACTCTTATTTAGATTTTTCAAAAGACTTAAAAACAGGTATTCAAACAAGTGCAAGCCACACAAGCATAGCCAAGGGCTATTCTGAAACAGTCAGAAAGTGGAAGAGGTCCAGGAGCCCATTGGCGCACTCACTGATGGAGAAGCAATGGTGTACCCACAGACAGGGTACTATTTGACCACTGTCCAGGATGTAATACTGATACATGCTACGAAATGGAGCAAACGCAAAAACAATGGAAGAAGCCAGAAGCAGAAATCTTATATTACACAGTCCATTTATATAGTCTCCAGAACTGATAGGTTCATAGAGATAGAATGGAGCGTGGTGGTTCTGGGGCTCCAGGTGGAGGAGGAAACGCGAAGAAACTGTGTAAATGGACAAGAGTTCCCTTCCGAATAATGATGTCCTGGAACCGGTTAGTAGTGGAAGTCGCAAACCATTGCAGATTACTAAGTATTGCTGAACTTACTATTTCTTTAGAGAGGGCCTCACTATGTAGCTCAAGCTGGCCCTAAACTTGTAATTAGTTTCATGGGTAGCTGGTAGCACAGGCCTGCTCCGCTATCCCCAGTGAAGTGTTCATTGTACAACGGTGAAGGAGAACAGAATGATGAGCATGAACCAGCCCCACCCCCCTGGACCCCTCCCCTATGTTTCAAGCTTACCTTGCAGACTATGGACGTCTTCGCTCCAAGCCGAGCAGCTTGGACACACTGGTTGGCACCTTTCCCTCCAAAGCCAATGAAAAACTTATGTCCGTGGATGGTTTCTCCAGTTTTTGGCAAGCGAGAAGTAAGACTATTATCATTTAAAGAGAAGAAAACAAAGCTCGTTGGTAACTGCAATCAGGGGACACGCAGGCCTTAGAAGCCCGGAAAGGTATCCACGAGGGTTCGATGACTCTTAAGGGGGCTCAGCCGCCAGGAAGACAGCCTTTCCTTTCAGTTTGGGTCCTGACAGACAGAACCCATCTCTTTCAGAGAACTCCTCTCTTCTCTCCACAGCCACTGCTGTAGCAGCACCGCAAAGAACAGCTGGTGTCTGCATGCATTGAGCTTATTCATGGGACAGTCCCCGGCTCACACCAAACCCGAGCGCTATTCACAGTGGGACTCAGCTGGTGGAGTGAAGCCAAGTGTCTGGGCTTCTCCCGCACTTTAAGCAGGAGATATACACGATTCTAATGAGTAGTCAAGTGTAGGACCTAACGGGGAGAGGGAAGCAGCAATTCCCTAGGCTGAAACAATCCTCTTTGTTTACTTGAGGGTGGGGTGGGAACAGACTTTGATTCCACCTCCTGCATACCATGCCATTTCATGCACTATGTAAAAAACAACCACATGCTTAAAACAACGGAGCCTGAAGTACTAAGTTTAGGCTGTAACTTTTACTATGCAACATATCAATGATAAGTACACCCCTTAACCTAGTCACTCATCAGTCAGATTTAATTATTATCGGCTCCTAGTTGTTCTTGTTTCCATTTCCACTGGCATCTCAAGAAGCTAAGCATGGTCTTCACCATAACCAAGAAGCTAAGCACCATCTTCACCAAAATCAAGAAGCTAAGCACCATCTTAACCATAACCAAGAAGCTAAGCATGGTCTTCACCATAACCAAGAAGTCAAGCATGATCTTTACCATAATGGTATGGCCAACGGTGACAGTATTACCCAAGGCAAAAATTACGACGTTTGTTCTAGGTAAATATTTTCATAATTTCAAAGGCAAGATTTGAGGAAATAAAACTTCTGAAGGATGGAAAGAAATGACTGATTTCAAAATGGTAGGAGTTTCAAACATAGGGCCAAGCAAGAGGACGTCTGACTGCCTGACCACAAAGAAGGGGCCGAGGACGGCAGATAGGACCACAGAAGTGAATCTGCTTTTTGTAGGAAAGAAAGGCCGAGTAGGCTCCCAATGGAAATCAGCTGAGAATCTATGCTGTTTGAGGAAATTATAAGATTGTATTTATTAATAGGCTTGATATATGTGAAATGAGCACCATATTATGTCAGAAGAGAGAGACAGAACAGTGCCAATTCCTCCAGGTCACTAACAGGTTGTTTATAGCGGGGGATGACATGAACTAAGGCCAGAATGCACAATGGTTTCAATAAAGACCAAGATGAGCCCGTGAGCCTCTCTGTGTGCTTCTAAAACCGTCAATAAATCAGCCAAGACTCTTCCACTCCCCAGCACTGCACTGTCAAATACGGTTGAGATTCAAGAGACTCACCAACAATTTGAAAACATCCCACTCCTCCTCTTTTCAATGCTATTTTTATCTCAGATTCTACATGCATTTATAGTACTGATGAAAAAAATATACATCTAAAAGGTTCACTTCTGAAAAAGGTACTCAATCAAGAGAAGAACGGTTTTAATGTAATGTTATTATCCTGTCATTTAATTTAGCAATGACAGTGATGATGAGATTTTGATTTGCATCAGAAATCTTAAGCATTTCAGGACTCTGTTTTGAGCAGCCACGGTGAGTAATCCATGTGATGGAGTAATGATGTGAGTTCTTGGCTATTGACTCTGCTACAAACGGTTCTAGTCAAACCTTAAAAAGAAGAATATCTAACGTGGTTAGAGCAGGTATAATAACTTCATTAGCAAGACTGCGGCTTGGAGGAACTTAGGCCTTCAGCTCTATTTATTCTTAGATCTAGGTCATGGGTCACTGCTTTGAATCAAGTGTCCCTTTTATCACCTGTGGGAAATCATGAGACCTACATTGCCAGGTTACTATGGGATGTGTATGCACAAATTGGGGGGTGGTGGAACCACGGTGGCATGTATGCGTACTTGATGTGGGAGCAGGTGGTTAGATGTAGAGTCATTTCTTAAGAACATTAACCTTTATTTTCATGTGTGCCAATGTTGCCTGTATGTATATATGTCTGTGCACCATGTACATGCAGTGCCTGTGAAGGCCAGAAGTGGCATCAGATTCCCTGGGACTGGAGTTACAGACAGCTGTGAGTGGTCATGAGGTTGCTGGGAATTGAACCCCAGTCCTCTGGAAGAGCAACCAGTGCACTTACCCACTGGAACATCTCTCTAGAGCCCTTAGCAATATTAGCACAAGACAGCAGATATTAGCAAGTGTGGAATTATTTCATCAATCATTGAAACTTCACATCTTTGGCGCTTTCCTGTTTTCTTTTTTCTTCCTTTTCCATCTTCCCTGTGCCCTTAGCACTTCCTGTCTCCAGTTGTTAATGTTCCCTGTGTGGGGACAGAGAGCAGGACTGCTGTGTTCCACACTGCACCTAGAGTCTGCCATTTAACAGAAGGGTAAGAGGTACTCACTTTGTCTCTTTTCCACGTTTCCTCTGTAGAACATCCATTCTGCTTCTGAACTGGGGGTGTGAGGCGCTGATTATGGGGTGGAGGAGGAAACGAGCAGCCATGGCTATATGACTGTCTAACATCAATCCCATGTTTTGCCATATCTTGCCTACTACACTCCAAATTTTAGCAGGATTCTTTTCTTTCTCTTTTCCCTCTCCTCTTCCTTTTTGAGACAGTCTCACTTAGCACATGCTGACTTTGAACTCACTCTGTAGCTGAAGTTGGCCTTGAACTCCTGGGCTTCTGGCCTCTATCTTCCATGTGGTAGAGTTAGAGGCTGTGTCTTCATGCCTGGCTTAGAACTTTCCTTCCTTCCTTCCTTCCTTCCTTCCTTCCTTCCTTCCTTCCTTCCTTCCTTCCTTCCTTCCTCCCTTCCTTCTTTCCCTCCCTCCCTCCCTCCCTCCCTCCCTCCCTCCCTCCCTCCCTCCCTCCCTCCCTCCCTCCCTTCCTCTTTTCCTTCCTCCCTCCCTCCCTCCTTCCCTCCCTCTCTCCTTTTTAAAAGATTTACTTTCATTTTAAAATTTATGTGTGTATATGCTGGTGCCCTTAGAGGCCAGAAGAGGCTGTCAGATCCCCCAAAGCTGGAGTTACAGGTGGTTGTGAGCTGCCAAATGCGGGAGTCAGGACAGAGTCTGGCAGCAAGCATTCTTAGCCTCTGGGCCATCTCTTCAGCCTCTATAATTCCTTTTCTCTAAGCAAGAGTTGTAACTATAAAACGCACAATTGCTTACTCGCTTATGCAACGATTCAGTAAGCGTTGGCTTAGTGCTTCCGGATGTGCTTTCTATGGGGCAGTATCATCCTGTTGACGAGGGGATAAAGTCAAGCCTCATATAAGATCTGAGTCATATCTTTTACACATAGCTCAGTTGGGGAGAACTTTCCTGGTACATGTGAGGCCCTGAGTTCAATCCCTAGAACTCAGAAAAAGCTCGGCATGCCTTTTAAAGAGAAAAAGGTATGTGTACAGGTGTGCTTTGCTAACGGCAAGTGGACATTCTGAGAAATGAGGAGTTTTATTTATTTATTTATTTATTTATTTATTTATTTATTTATTATGTATACAATATTCTTTCTGTTTGTATGCCTGAAGGCCGGAAGAGGGCACCAGGCCTCATTACAGATGGTTGTGAGCCACCATGTGGTTGCTGGGAATTGAACTCAGGACCTTTGGAAGAGCAGGCAATGCTCTTAACCGCTGAGCCATCTCTCCAGCCCCAGAAATGAGGAGTTTTGTTGTTTGTCAAATGTCAGCTTGTACTAACCAAGGTGGCTGTCATTAAGTGATGGAACATCTGATGAGACCATCATCACACACACAGTCCGCGGTTGATAGCAATAGCTTCATGTACTATGCAATTGCTTAGGTTCCATAGGAGCGGGCAGCATACAGAAAATGAGCTTATGGAGGCACTGGCACAGAAGGGTGGGGAGCAGAAACTTCACATTCTACCGCTTTCTGTTTTCAGTACGGGGTTGAACACAAGGCCTCACATGTGCTAGGCAAGTGTTCTTCCAGGCTCATACTCAGTCTGAGCTGGTTCCATACTTCAGGTAGTCCTTGAATTCTCCTGCTTCCACCACTCAGGGAGCTGGGGTTATAGCCTACGCTATCAGCCTGGCCTTCATCTTTTATGTTAGAGCTTATGTACCTAGGCACATGCAGGAAGACTGTTCTGTATGATGGCATACCACTTGTCACTCTTTCAGATTCATTTGTCTTTCTGTCTATTTTCTAGCTTCCCGTTCTTTGTGGGTAGCAACTGGCTTCTTGCAGATACCAACTAATGCACTTTGCCTAGGGCTGAGAACATCTCCATTTCTCTGCTTTGATCCTTCAGGACAGGCTGTGGGGGTCAAAGGACTCTCTATCCAATGTGTGGGTCCTGAGGACTGAATTCAGAGAGTCAGGTTTGGCATTCAGCACCTTCCCCCACGAGTTGTCTCACACCCACCTATCTTCCCTGCTTTGACTCTCGTGCCCTTCCCTTGCTTCCTCCATTGAGGGGGAGCCTGCAAATGTCCAGGCAGGGAAGCAAACTGCAAAGAAGTGAGCACGAAAACTCAGTTCAGATTGACTTTGTCAACCTGGATCAGACTTGGGGAGTCTGACACCAAGTGGTTCTTTGCCAGCATATTTAAAACAGTACAACTTGGAAAAAGGTTTCCAGGCAACAATCATTCCAATCCTGGTGTACAATAAAGCTTAAGGTGTGGACACTTAGAAACTCCTTACAAAGTACATGTGACCATGAGGGTGGGCTCTGTAGTTAAAAGGCCTAGAATTTAATGTGGTCTCTGACTGAGATAGCACAGAGGTCAGCAGACCATAAGATGTGACATCTGTCTAAGGATGGGTTCTATTAACCAGGGCCTAAGGATAACAATCTAGGGAGCGAAGATCTGGATAAACATATGGTCTGTGTCTGTGCACACGGTGGGTGAGGTCAGCGTCTATAGTACACGGTGGGTGAGGTCTGCATCTATAGTACACTGTGGGTGAGGTCTGCGTCTGTGCACACGGTGGGTGAGGTCTGCGTCTGTGCACACGGTGGGTGAGGTCTGTGTCTGTGCACACGGTGGGTGAGGTCTGTGTCTGTGCACATGGTGGGTGAGGTCTGCGTCTGTGCACATGGTGGTGAGGTCTGCATCTATAGTACACGGTGGGTGAGGTCTGCATCTATAGTACACGGTGGGTGAGGTCTGCATCTATAGTACACGGTGGGTGAGGTCTGCGTCTATGTACACGGTGGGTGAGGTCTGCGTCTATGTACACGGTGGGTGAGGTCTGCATCTATAGTACACGGTGGGTGAGGTCTGTGTCTATGTACATGGTGGGTGAGGTCTGTGTCTATGCACACGGTGGGTGAGGTCTGCATCTATAGTACACGGTGGGTGAGGTCTGTGTCTATGTACACGGTGGGTGAGGTCTGTGTCTATGCACACGGTGGGTGAGGTCTGCATCTATAGTATACGGTGGGTGAGGTCTGTGTCTATGCACACGGTGGGCGAGGTCTGCATCTGTGCACATGGTGGGTGAGGTCTGTGTCTATGCACACGGTGGGCGAGGTCTACCTCCACAGATAGCAAAAAGGTTACCAGGTTGTAACAATATTTACTTGCAGTCTTCTGGACAGGAAACAGACCTACAAAGAGAGGTCCTGTGTGATTAACATTCTTGGTTCCCTAGTGCTCTGTGGGTACAAGGACCTTTGTGCCCCACCCCCGCCACAGTGATGAATACAGTATGTGGGGTTTTTTTTTTTTTTTTTTTTTTTGGTTGTTGTTGTTGTTTTGTTTTTCCAAGACAGGGTTTCTCAGTGTAACAGCTCTGGCTGCCCTAGAACTCACTCTGTAGACCAGACTGGCCTTGAACTCACAGAGATCCACCTGCCTCCGCCTCCTTGGTGCTGTGCTGGGATTAAAGGCGTGTGCCACCACCTCCTGGCTGAGTGTGTGTGTTCTTAAACCTTTGTGTTGTCCTCTGCTCCTGTTTAATCCAGGTTAAGATAGTTTACAGTGCAAAGAGAATGGAGAAACTGGAGCATTGGTTACAAACAGAAAGATTCTCGAACCATAAATCCTACTTTACACTGAATTAGGCTTTCCTAACATTACCCCTCATTCACCAGGAAGTTTCGCTCAAGTTCAGGAAAGTACCTGCCGGCAGTGCCATCCCTTGGGCACAGGATGTCTCTGGTGACTTTTCTTGTGATAAAACAGCTGCGGGAAGTGACTTAGGAGAAGCTGGATTTACGTTGCCCTTGTTGTGATGGGTAGGGTACAGTCCACCATGGCAGGGAAGATTTGGCTTGCTCACAGATGGGCAGACCAGGAAGCTGAGAAACAGGCAGCTGCAGCACACTGCTGGCTTTCTCCTTTTCTCTTTTTAGTCAGTCTGGGACCCCAGCCCATGGGTTGGTGTAGGCTATATTCAGGGCGGGTCTACTTCCTTCAGTTGATTAATCCTCACTGGAAACACCCTCACAAATGCACCCAAAGGTGCACTATATTAATGCCCTAGGTTTTTCTTAACCTGGTCAAGTTGACAATAGAGATTAACTATCACAGAAGTATTATATGGTGTTCCCTTAAGTCAAACACAAGGCTTAGCTAAATGGCAAAGACAGACAAATTAAAAGGCTTCATGGTCAGAGTGTGGGATGAAGACCAAGGAAAAATGAAACAAGGTTGTTATCATTTAAATGTTAAAACAGAGACAAAACCATGTGTAAGACATATTTACACCGAGAACAAACTTATAGCTTGCTAAATGTTGTAGTTTTGAATTGGACAGAAAGGAACACTGTACACATGCTCACAGACAGCCCTGCATCGTCCCTGCGCTGAGAAGTCGCGGTTAGAGGATGGTGTTTGAAGTGGGAGGCCTGACCCACTTACTGATCTCATTATCTTGACAGCTCTCCCCTCTTTGAACCAGCTTCTTCTCTTGCAAAACAGTTTAATAATACTTGTCAACTCCTGAAATGCCAGGGTTTTGTGCTCAGAGTGAATTCACTGACAGGTGTTACCAGAACAACTTATCAATTGCTTTGAACTTTTTGACAATGAGGTGGTTGTTACAGGTTCTCAAGAGATTACTTCAACCACAAGAAGGGATGACCTGGTGATAACCAGATGACAAGTCTCTGAGCCCAAGAAGTCACACTGACATCTGCTTGGCAAAACCCAAGAAACATGTTGCTTTCTGGCTTTTTCATTGACCCTTCCTTCTGGTTGCAAGCTTTTGGCATATAATAAGCTTCTATGATAAGAGACTGTATATTAGTTAATACCTAATTAAAATTCAAACTAATTATTCCTACTGTCTGTATTTTTCAACCATTTCTGTTCTCCTCAGCATTTGTGTATGTCACATTTAAAAGGTTAAGTGTAATTTCAAAATCAAGTTGTCACTCGCAAAAACACGAGTGAACTCAGAGGGCATTATGTTAAGTGAAATAAGCCGGGAATAGAGTGGTAAATACCACGTGATCTCATTTATCTGTGGAACCTAAACCAGATGAACTCATAGAAGTAGAGTAGAAAGGAAGTTACCAGAGGCCAGAGGGGTGAGGTGGGAGAGGGAACTGGCTACAAAGCCATAACTGGGTAGGAGGAATAACTGCCAGTATTCTATGCACAGTATGGTGATGGCAGTGAAAAGTAATATATTGTATATTCTAAAGCAGATGCTGAATATTCTTCATCATAAAATGAACGTTTGAAGTAAATGATATGCTAATACACTGATAACTACAAAATGAGCACATGTATTGAAATATTATACTATAATGCATAAATGTGTTAATAATTTAACAATCAAATTAATAAAATGTATTTTTCTCTGTAGAAAGATATTAATCTACTAAATAAAAGTGCATTCTGCAAGGTATGGTGGTGTGTGCCTTTAATCTCAATACCTAGAAGGCAGAGGCTGGTGGATCTCTGAGTTTGAAGCCAGCATGGTCTACATAGTGAATTCCAGGACAGCTGGGGATACGTAGAGAGATGCTGTCTCACCTCCTCCCTGCAAAATACAACAAAATCCATTTTTTTCTAATCTAAACTTGCAGACATATATATAATTAAAGAAATAAAATAATGAATACAGTTTAAGCAGTTAACTGCTTTTGACAAGGGTGTGTCCAACCCTCAACTTTTCCAACTCAGATGTCGTTTTGTTTTAATATCTACCCTCACATTCAGAGTAGATAAATTCTAGGCAGAGGTGGTCAGCCTTTTAAGTGTCATGGACCTGACCTCACTGTATTTATTTGGTTATATGTGGAAAAAGGTAGGTGCAGAAAGACAATAAAGATGATGTTGAGTTATTTTATTGCTATGAAAAGACATTATGACTCTTATCAAGAAAATATTTAATTGAGGGAGCTCGCTTACAGTTTCAGAGGTTCAGCCATTGCCATCATGATGGGGAGCATGACAGGGCACAGGCAGACATGGTGCTGGAGCAGAGAGCGCTACATCCTTCACACAATAGGAAGTCAACTCACAGTCACATGGAGGGAAACTTGAGCAAAGGAGACCTCAAAATCCATCCCCACAGTGACACACTTTGGTCCCAAAGGGAGTGGCACTATTAGGAAGTGTGGCCGTATTGGAGGAAGTGTGCCCAACAAGGCCACACCTCCTAATAGTGCCACTCCCTTTGGGGGCCATTTTCTTTCAAACCACAGCAGATGAGTACACATCTCACGGTAGTCTTCCAGTTAATCCCGTGTCAAACGTGATTTCATTCACGAACCTCTGGTCACATGTTAACCTCCTCATGTTACCTTACAATTGAATGGCCGTAGTGGCGCATGGTACCTTAGAATCTCCGATCACGTTACCTTCTGTTGTCCAATTCTAATTTTTATTCAGTATTACTTATCCTGTCAAGATACACAAAATTTCTGGATCAGACATCTTTACATTTTCCTTTTTATGTTTTGAGATAGGGCCTCGCTCTGTAGCTTTAGATGACCATGAACTCACTACGTAGATCAGGCTGGCCTTGTGCAACAATCCTCTTGCCTCTGTTTCCTGACTGCTGGTTGGGTTTACAGGTGCTACGATGATAGGCTTAGAGATGTGTGGACACAGTAGTCCTCCCTTACACATGGGGAATAAGTTTGTTTTCTTAAAGACTTATGTTTAATTATGTGTGTGTGCTTGTGTGTGGCGACATGAGTGCTGGTGCCCACAGAGGCCCGAGGAGGATTGCCCTAGAGCTAGAGTTACAGGAGGTGTGAGCTACTTAGGTGGGTGTCACCTGTAAGGGCAGCATTCTCTCCTAACCACCGAGCCATCTCCAGAGGTCAGTCCTCACACACCTTGCTCCACTGGATGTACGCAACCATGAACAGCAGTGCCAGGCCCAGCACCTGCACACTATGCTTTTCCTATAAGGGCCACCTATGGTAACGTTTGATTCATAAATTAGACACATACGAGCCTAACGATTAACAATGCTGAAACAGAACATTATAACAAAATTCTGCAATAAAATTGCCACGACCATCAGTTTTGCACTTCGTGTTAGCTGAACACAGCATTTTTATGCAGTGATAGTTTGCTAAACAAGAATGATACTAAATAATTAGTGGCCAAGTAATGTATATATATAATGAATATGATGGTCAACAGAATGATTCATATATATATATATATATATGAATAATTTCTTTGGTGTTTTATACAAATCCTCACCACATAGCTCAAGGTCTGGCTTCCAACTTACTGTGTGACTTAGGCTTGCTTAGAGGCTTGTGACCCTCCCACCCCTATTTACTGAGTGTTGGGATTATGCTATGTGCTAACATATCTGGCCTCTGATTCTTAAATATGAAGAATAGAGAAGTCTATGTAAACAGTTTGCTTTCCAAGCACTTAAATATTTCATTTCAGGAGCTGACAAGATGGTTCAGTGAGCAAGAGCACTCATTCTGCAAGCATGAAGATGAAGACCTGAGTTTGAATACTCAGCACCCATGCAAAAAATCTGTTTGCCTGGCCTGTGACCCCAGCATCAGGGTGTGGGGGCAGACAAGTAGATCCTGAGAGCTTGCTGGCCAGGCAGCTTAGCTGAAAAGGTGAACTTGCAGTTCAGTGAAAGAGCCGGACTCAAGGTGATGTGATGAAAAGCGGTAGAAGAGGACATCTTCTTTGGCTGCTGATTGCCCATGCTCAGGCTCATACACCTGAACATGCATGTGCACATCTGGCCTCTGAACGCCCATGCTCAGGCTCATACACCTGAACATGCATGTGCACATCTGGCCTCTGAATGCCCACACTCAGGCTCATATACCTGAACATGCAATGTGCACATCTGGCCTCTGAATGCTCACATCCAGGCCCATATATACCTGAATATGCATGTGCACATCTGGCCTCTGAATGCCCATGCTCAGGCTCATATACCTGAACATGCATGTGCACATCTGGCCTCTGAACGCCCACGCTCAGGCTCATATACCTGAACATGCATGTGCACATCTGGCCTCTGAATGCCCACGTTCAGGCTCAAACACCTGAACATGTGTGTGCACATCTGGCCTCTGAATGCGCACGTCCAGGTTCATACACCTGAACATGCATGTGCACATCTGGCCTCTGAATGCGCATGTACAGGGTCATACACCTGAACATGCATGTGCACATCTGACCTCTGAATGCACATGTCCAGGTTCATACACCTGAACATGCATGTGCACATCTGGCTTCTGAATGCCCACACCCAGGCTCATGCACCTGAATATACATGTGTACATCTGGCCTCTGAATGTGCACACCCAGGCTCATATACCTGAATACACCTGTGTACCATACCTCCTTTCCCCCAACCCCAGATTCATTTCATTGTCTTTTATCTGGCTTTGTTTCTGACAAGAATTTGGAACTAAGCATTTGTTCTTTTATATGTCATGTGTATTTTCCTCTGGTACTTTAAGAGTTTCTGTTTGTAATGGATTTGCACTGAATTTCATTAGAATGTGCTTTGATATTATTTATTCTGTTTAGAGTTATTCTTTCAATAAAAATCTTTTTGTTTTCATAAAATTTGGAAACATTTTAGCTATTATTTCTTCAAATATTTCCTGCATCCCTCTTTTTTTTATTTTAGACTGTAATCACTTATTTCAGACTGCTGTCTCCCAGGCATGAATGGTTCTGTGCATTTCCCCATATACCCAGGTTCATACTTTGAATTATTGAGAATATTTATGACTCTTTTCATGTCTGTGTTGAATCCAGTATCCCTATCATTGATGTTTTTTGATTGCCCTTTTTTCCTCTCTTGGTTCTGGATCACATTTATCTGATTCTTCAAAAATCTAATGATTTTGGATTAGATGCTGAGTTTTGCAGATATTACAGTTAATCTTAATTAACTTATTTTCTTTCTTTCTCCAAGGGCATTTGACCTTACTTTGTAGTTAACTGTGATCCTTTAGGGGTGACTGTTGGGATCTGTTAGCATGGGTTTAAAGCAGTCTTGACTGGAGGTGGATTTACCCCTTTAACTAGGTTATTTAGCAATACTTCTGGTTGGATAGAATTCAACCTTCACCCACTCCTGATAATTTCTGGAAAATGATCAATTTGTAGCTATCCAGGAGTTGCTGCCTTTGAGGAGGTTCTCTATAAACATCCATTTGCAGTAGAGTCCATAGGACTTTAAGCAGAGACTTCAACATTCCTGGTTAGCTTCTTTCTTTCCCACAAATTCTAGAGTCCTCATTCTCACCAAGCAAAGAATTGTGTCTTCTTACCTCTCTGCTATTATTATATTACGCATTCCTTGGATTTTCTCTCTATGTTGGGGTCAGGACTAACCGTGTTTGTTTCCTTCTTCCATGTTGCCTGTTTTCACTATCTGAGGAAGTTGTTTATCGATGTTGAAAGGATAAGTTTGGTATTACAAAAGGGTGAGGAGTATCTGGGGGTGAACAGTTTCTACCTTAGAATAAAGTTAGAGAAAGCTGGGATGACAGGTACCCCTCTACTAACCAGCAGTACAATGGCATGAAGGCAGGGGAAAGTTCTGCCATGCAGAAATCCAAGGAGAACGCAAACTAGTTATGAAAATTTCAAGATGGAACAGTAGTTATGAGATGGGACCTTCTAATCTCAGTTTAGAAGTAATGATCAGCAGGGAGGTGGCACACCTTTAATCCCAGCACACAGGAGGCAGAGGTAGGTGGATTTCTGTGAGTTCAAGGCCAGCCTGGTCTACAGAGTGATTTCCAGGACAGCCAGGGCTACTTTGAGAGACCCTGCCTCAAAACCGCCCACCCCACAAAGTAATGATCATAATAATGGGGACAAGAAATACATACTGATTTTACTCTTCCAAGGTGGCATGGAAGATTTGAATATATAGTGTGCTGGCAGAGGCCCATAATCTCAACAGTAACAATTTTTGGCACAACACACACAACACACACACACACACACACACACACACACACACACACACACACACACGTGTACTATGTTCCTCAACCCCTTAGTATTTCCTGGAGAAATACTAGAAGCTTGAATAGGTAGGGAATGAACCAGTTCTGTAACTCAGGGCTGCAAGAAGAAGAGAGCACAGGAAACAAATGCACATTTGGGAGTGAGGAAGTGAAGGATCCGACAGTTATAAATGTCAAAAGGTTTCCATGAGGACCTACACAGTAAGAAGCTAGGAGGCATAGAAAACAGAAAGGAAAATGGCAGACACTAGTATTTCACAAAAGACAAAGTTAATGATGTTACTTTTAAATTCACTGAAGATAGAAAAAGTTTATTTATATATAACAATTTATATATTTTAATGTAACAATTTATATAATTTAGTATAACAATTTATATATTGTTATATACATAATTTTATATACCCATATACATGACCATGACACTTCTGGGTATATCGAATGAATCAAGTCAACCATACAGATATCTGAATACACACGCTCGCTGCTGTGCTATTTACAAGTGAAGGTGTCAGTTCAGTGCCTGTCAGTGGAAGAACGGATAAATACGATGTAACACACACACACACCATGAAATTTTGCTCAACCCCAAAGAATGAAGTCATGCCATTTTCAGGAAAGTGAATGGGGCTGGAAGTTGTCATGTTGAGTGAAACAAGCCAGCCTCACAAAGAAAGTATCCTTTGCTTCTCTCACAAGCAGAACTAAGGGGGGGGGGGGCTTCTGAGTGTGGCTAGAGACAGAGGGAGGGAGGACAAGCATGGGTGAGTGCTGACTAAAGGCCATGAGAGCACAGCATAGGCTCGGATGGGAAGGTCACAGTGAGACCTAGCAATGTGCACAATTAACAGACATGGAAACAGTACCAAAAAGGGCAGTGGAAGAGAGCTATAGAACCAACGCTTTATTTTCTATTTTGCCAATTAATTACAGTAAAATTTTAAATTCCAAAATGACTTCTGTCACCATATTATAATTATCTGGGCTACATCTTCCTGCCATCTGCTGGTGTAGTTTAAAGCAATAAAAATGGATTTTAATTTCATCCTTAACAAAATATAATTAGAAGGATAAATCTTGAGGAGAAAATCGTGTATTTTAGAATTAATTATTAAATTTTCATTTATTTACTATTTCTGGTTTTGGGTGATTGTGCTTCCCATTATTTTAAGTAATCAACAAATGATTACATTGTATTTGAAGTTAACAATATATTTATAGGCAGGTTGGGGTAGGCATTATAAATAATCAGGAACTGATTATACTTAAAATTAGCATGAAATATTTATAAGGTAGATTAGATAGGTATTATCATCACCTCTGTTTTGTGGAGAAAGTTAAGAATTCAGAAAAGTACTTGCTTATCAACAATATCATAGCTGTCATAAGGGGCTGAACTAAACGTAGCTCAGCTCTTCCAGAGCTAATGCTTTTTGCTGTTTATAATGTCTTTATGCTGCTGTACTCAGACAGCACTTTACAAACTTCGACCAGCAGAGGAGATATTCAGAATACAGACAAGCGTAGCAATTACAAGTGGACATTGAAAGAGGTTCAATAAAGCCCTGTGGTTTATTCTGTCTCACCACTTCTTTGACTTTCTAGGTTGACGTGCCAGAGGCAGCCTCCACTCCAGTCTCATAAGAGTGCTTATTCCTAGAAAGTTATTTGTGTTTTAAATCTTTTGCAGTCTGTTGCCTTTGCCTTAGAGTTCTTCCCCTAGCTTCCTCACTTAGTTCAGTCATCCATTATTCACCATTCGGCCCAGTATGGCCTCCCCAGGCCTTCCAATGCAACTGTCCTGGTGGGTGAGGTCCCTTGCCTCTGATCTCTCGTCATTTATGAAGTCATGTGCCATTCTCGCTCTGTACCGCCACCAGCTAAGACTGTACCTATGAACATGCTGCCTCAATACACTTGCTGAAGTGACACACTAGTGCTAGATACTGTTTCTAGAATGTTTATCGTAAGTACTGCACCGAATACTTTTTATCAATTCAAATAGTCATTACAAAAACACCATGAAAAATGTTTTTATCTCCTTTTATAATAAGTATAATCATACACATTGAAAAAAAAACATACCCATGTTTGCTTAGATGGCAAAATGAGGATTTATTCACTTTTTTAACAATTTTTGAGACAGGGTGTCACGTAGTCTAGATAGGCCTCAAACTCCCTGTATAGCCAAGGATGATCCTCAATTTCTGATTTTTCTGCCACTGCCTCCCAAGTGTGGGATAACAAGAATATGCTACCATGTCCTGCTTAGAGTCAGAATTTCTATAGATAGTCACTTTTTGTGTAAAATACAGTCTATCAGAAGAGATAACTTAAATTCATGTGAAACATGAACAGTTAACTTAAGCTTAATGTTCTATGACATTCCAGAAAATGACTTAGTTGTGCTGTATAACCTTAATAAGCCTTAATAAACTTGACAAACAATATTCTACAGAGCAGTTTATGTAAAAATGTTAGAAATGAGTCTGACATTAAATATTTAATGTGTATGGACCAGGTACCTTGCCATCTTATAATGTTTCTACAGAGCAGTTTATGTAAAAATGTCCAAAATGAATGTACATCATAACATAATAAATGCGAACTGATTATATTTGCTAGTACAGAGAGAAAAATAACAGCTATTAAAAAAAGAAATTCACAAAAGACTAAACTCTGGGTATATGCTGTTTATGGAATTTAATGGTTAAACTAAAGGCTGGAAAAGATATACCAGGCAAATATCAATTACAATAACTCTGGATAGCTTTATTAACATCAGCCAAACAAGAAAGAAAATAGCAGAAAACAAGGTAATAATTCCAGATTAAACATACCAATAAAATAGCATCAAATATCTATACTATAAAACAAAAATAAATATAGCTATAGAAAGACAAATCCATCATATGTCATATATAAAATGGTTTTAACACAATTATTTTTAAATTTTTATTAATCAATCAGTTATTTTTCCCAGTCTAGTCAGTTTCCCCTCCGTCCCTCCTTTCCTCTCTGTTCTCTCCTCCATAATTTTAAGTATATAAAGTACTAGGCACATGAAGTCAGCTTGGGCTGGTGAACTTGTGTAAACCACCACAGCTTCATGCCTTTCAAGCAAGGGTGAGTGAGGAAGGCGCCCACTTCCTTATGAAATTACCTGGTTGTAGGTATCTATTGTAGCATCACAGAATGAGTGAACATGTGATATGCAAGCTTATATTCACCAAGTAGCGATCTTGAGCAAGGTGCTGTAAAACCCTAAGTACAAACAGGGTACTTTTTAAAAAAATTACCCTTGTTTTAGATAATATATACTGTCTATTTTCTTTCGGCTTTAACATAAAACCAAAAAAAAAATACTTATGTTTGAAGACAGCAAAACAAACTATTTTTCTTATTCATTTTTGAGAGTCTCAATAAGGAGCACTGGCTCGTTTGGAACTCACAAAGACCTTTCTGCCTCTGCTTTCCAAGTGTGGGATTAAATGTATGTGCCATCATGGCTAAATTTTATTTTGTAATGTTTTTGACATAGCATTTCTTGCAGCTTTGGTTGTCCTGTAATTTGTAACATACCTGAAGCTGACCTTTAACTCCTGTCTCCACCTCTCATGTGTTGAAATTACCACCACTTAAAGGTATGTACCACCAAAGATGGCCCCAATGGACTCTAAAACCGAGATTCTATAAGATCTTTGGTTGAAGACACAGATAATTGAAAATCATACTTTCATTTCTAACTTAAAAATGAAGACTCTTAATCAGAATCCCTACCCCAAATAGTAAGGTTCTGACTAATGGTAAAAATTGACTATAAAATGTGCATATATAAAAATATTTGTAAAATTAATTTGTAGGTGGGTATGGCAGCATAGTCCTAACTAGTTAGGAGACTGAGGAAAGAGGATCACTTGAACCCTTGAGTCTGAGGCTAGCCTGGGCAACACAGTAAGACCTTACCTCAAGGAACACACACACACACACACACACACACAGCAATTTATAAAGGGTGCTCAAGAAGCTACTGCACAAATTACTTTGTGCAATATTACAGAATTGTATTTTAAGATTCCTTATTCTGAACACAAAAGGAAAAGTCAGTACCTAAGATGTGATGTATTTGGGAAACAAACAAACAAACAAACAAACAAACAAACAAAAAAACAAACTCAAACAAAATATCCCAAACAAAAAAAAACCCCAAACCTAAAACAAAAACAAGCAAAACCACCAAGTTTTATTTAGACAACAAACCAACCATATACAAAGATAATTTATTGTTGACTTGGCAGTAGCAGAAGACACACTTCAAGACAAGCCAGTCAGAGAATAACTGTGAAATAAGGCAAATTATATTGAAAGGTTTGAATGCTCACGTTTAGGGTTAAGATCTCAAAGACATTCTTGCAAATTTGCCACGAATTCTTATATGATACAAAGAAAGTTTATCCTCCAAGGCCATAAAAGTGGGGATTAAAACTATATTCAAGCCGGGCAGTAATGGCACACACCTTTAATCCCAACTCTCAGGAGGCAGAGGCAGATGGATCTTTGTGAGTTTGAGACCAGCCTGATTTACAAAATGAGTTCTAGGACAGTCAGGAAAACGCTGTCTCGAAAAAAACAAACTTAACTCCAAAACAACAACAAATAAACACATACACATGGGGGCTGGAGAGATGGCTCAGTGGTTAAGAGCACCGCCTGCTCTTCCAAAGATCCTGAGTTCAATTCCCAGCAACCACATGGTAGCTCACAACCATCTGTAATGAGATCTGGTGCCCTCTTCTGGCCTGAGACTACCATATACATAATAAATAAATCTTTAAAACACACACACACACACACACACACACACACACACACACACACACACACCAAGATGAAGCATGGGAGAACAGCACTGGGATCATCTCAGGTCACGTTGGGATTCCCCATCTTTAGCATCTACCTCCTTCTGTAAGCTTTCTCTGTGCTTCCAGAGAACTTGTGGGCACTTGCTTCAGAGCATAGCTCATGCTTTTAAACTTTTGAAGCAAAATTCCCTGGCGTTCATGTTTGTCCTTCCCCAGATCACAGAAGAGCTAGTTAGAGCTTACTAACAGCAATCTCTCTCTCCCTTTCTCATGTAGGGTCTCATGTAGCCCCAGCCGATCTTGAACTCCCTACATATCCGAGGCTGGCCTTGAACTGATTCTCCTGCCTCCACCTCTCCTGCTGGGTTCACAGGTGCTTGCTATGACACTCTGCTTCTTTCTTGTCATTTGGAATTGACTTTTTAAAGCATCTCTTTTCACTAGAGGTATCAAAATTAGCAAATCTCTCATGATTTCTCTTGGCATTACAGAACACAAGTGACAGAAACATATTTAAAAATACTGATTTTAAAATATGACTTACAACTTAAAAGCAAACTTTTAAAAACTAAAAGAGCAGAAATCATGAAGAATGGCATTATATTTTTCAAATATCGGGAGCTGTCAGATAATTTTAGACTAATGTTTCTTTGGTTTTTACTTTACTGAAAACGTGGCCTAAAGAGATTTTCTTGATCTAATATGATACTATACCTTAGTCCAATCCAGAGTATAAAGAGATTTTCCTGATCTGATACTATGCCTCAGTCCAATCCAGGCTCCAAATCTGCCATGAGAAGGAAATTTCTGTCAGCTTCCCCTCACTTCCTAGAAGCCTTTTATTAGGCCTGATGTTACAGCATCAGGAAGGCAGGATGGGAGTTCACCTGTACAAATGTGCACCTAGTGTGTGTCTGGTGCCCATGGAGGTCAGAAGAGGGCATTGGAGCCCCTGGAGCTGGAGTTACAGGCAGTTGTGAGCCACACAGTGTGGGAGCTGGGACCCGGTCCTGGGTCCTCTGCAAGAACAATTGCTCTTAATTGCTGAGCTATCTCTTTAGCCCATTAAAAAAATTCTTTTCCGGGGGCTGGAGAGATGGCTCAGAGGTTAAGAGCATTGCCTGTTCTTCCAAAGGTCCTGAGTTCAATTCCCAGCAACCACATGGTGGCTCACAACCATCTGTAAGGAGGTCTGGTGCCCTCTTCTGGTCTTCAGACATACACACAGACAGAATATTGTATACATAATAAATAAATAAATATTTAAAAAAAAAAAACAAAAAAAAATTCTTTTCCTTTTTATTTTTTTAAGTAATCTAAGTTTATTGCTTCCCTTATTCCAGTATCTTAAGATCTTTTGCGAATTAAACAATCATTTTCTGATTTGCTAAGGATCAAGTTACAAGTTTGAGTGAATTTGAGCCTTCTCTCTGAAGCCACCCCTTCCCATTGGCAGCATGGAAAATGACAACACAGGTGTTAGCTGACATCAGTCGATTGCTTTGGAAACGTGTATTAAACCTGTACTTAGAGCAAGGTTTGGGGCTGCAGAGAGGCTGAAAGGGAGGCAGGAAATGAAACATATCCTCAAAATATTGAAGTGCTCCTGGAGTTCAGAGCTCAGTGATCTCATCATGCCTCATGGCATTAAATATTCATACACAATGACACATTTATAGATTTGTATCTCTAGACTGGACTTCTCTGAACACCACACTCCTGTATCTGCCCCTTTGGCCCCTTCAATATACTAGGTCAGATGTCTGATGGGTACTCCAACCCTCACCCCTCAACCCTGAGGTGTGATACAGTCCTTTTGGTCTCTTGGCAAAGGTCAATTTCCCCCTTGCAGCGGCAGAGCCACACAACTTTGGCTTAATCCCCTCAACAAATCCTTTCAGTTGCCCTCCCCTTCCAAATAACCCGGAAGTTATAGAGATCCACTCTGAATTTGTCTGTTTCTTAACTTTGCATTCACGTTATCCTCAGTCTCCAGTGACTCTGTTACGTTAAGTCAGGTCACAGCACTCTTCCCAGATCCAGTGGCTTTTTATCCCATCCAGAGTATGATCCTATGTTCTTCCCCAATCTTTTCTCCTTCAGAAATAACAGACTCCTTGTTAATCCTTCAGGGCCTTTGCATATGCCATTCCCTTTGCCTGGAGTGTTCTTCTGTCAGTTAATGTATTCTTGCTTCTTTCCTGCTTTAGGTACTTATGCAAAATCACACTTCTCAGGGAGGCTTTCTTTGGCTGAGGATCTAAACTTAGTATCCCCATGCGCCCTTTTGTGATTTTCTTTGGAAGCATTTAATCCAGTACACTGTGTGATCTGCTTATTTTTACCTATACTGTCTCTCCTACTGCAGCTTCATAAAGCCGACATTCTTGTCTGTGTATCTTTTCTACGTAGGGTAGAAACTGGTACATAGTGTAAATGCAATAAAAATTAATTGAATGACTGAAAAGAATGGGTGAACAGAAGAAATAGGGACTTAAAGTATGATTAAAGAGGAACTGTACACTGAACATACAAAAAAAAAATGACCATGTATTTTCAGGGAACTTTATCTCTCCTAAGAACAGGCTTGACTTCGCTTTCCTTTGTAACATGAAATCTTTTTTAAAGACAAGGTTTCATGTAGCCCAGTCTGGCCTTAAAATCCATGTGGAATAAGGATGACCTTGAAGTCATGATTCTTTTCTCCCACTTCCTTCCCAAGTGTGGGATTCCAAGCATGTGCCATCATGCCTGACACAACATGAAACCCTAGACATGAGTGTTCAAGAAGAAAGGATATTGATAAATACAGATGGGTATTAAACAGTGTCAGTTGGATGAGCTAATGAGTTTTAAAAGTTATTACTACACAGAGCTTACTACACATAGAGAACTAAAATTAAAAATGAAAAAAAAAGCTCATTGATTGAATTAGCAGTGTCTGGCACACAGTAATATATAAAGTAAGTTGGACTTGGATGCCTTCCAAAGAGGCTTAGTTAGGGAAGCGGTTTTATTTCCAAAGTGATTCTATAGTACAGGCATGATGTCTAGGTTGACTATGGTTAAATGCATGGATGAAGGAGAATAATGAAGATCTATTTTTAGTTCTGAAGAGCTCTAGTTGTTATTCCTTATCAGTGTCCAAGATACACAGGGAATACAGAGACTGTAAATTTCCACACAGACTATACAGAAAGACAGAATGCTAGGAGGAAAGACAATTCTGGAAGACCTGGGCTCCAGCCTTCATTATGCCTCTAACTGACTGTGTGATCGGGGGTCAGATATTTAAACTCTTGGTCATCTCATCTGTAAATATGAGGATGGACTGAAAGGATCCAAAGGTTCCCCAAGTTACCTAAGTGATGGTTATTTGATTTCCATATTACAGTGTTGGTAAAATATTCTTAAAAGATATTCATATTCTAATCTCTACAACTTGCAAATATATTGTATACCAGCAAAGGAGTATTAAGGCAATGAATAAGCCAATAAGAAACTATAAAGGAAGGCGATTATCTTGAGCTACCTGGTTGGGATCAATGTAATCACAAGGGTTCTTTTCTTATTATTATTTTTATGTGCATTGGTGTTTGACCTGCTTGTCTGTGAGGGAGTCAGATCCACTGGAACTTGAGTTACTGTCAGTTGTGAGCTGCCATGTTAGTGCTGGGAATTGAACCTGGATCCTCTGGAAGAGCAGTCAGTGCTCTTGATACTGAGCCATCTCTCCAGCCCCTACAAGGGTTTTCACAGTGCACATGGAGTAAGAGTCAGAAAGATGCCATCTTTGACTATGCAGATGAAGGTGTCTTGATGAAATCAGTACAGAGAAGGTACAAAAGTGAAAAAACCAAATTCCTGATATCCCTCAGAAAGGAAGCCTATCCTACCGACACCTTGATTTTAGTTCAGTGAGTGCTAAGCCAGGCTTATGACTGACTACCAGAGCTACACTAATATGAAGTCAATTACATCTGTGGCAAATTGTTTCAGCAGCAATAGGAAAGAAATACAGTCATGACACATCTGTAACTAACAGAGCTAGACGCAATTTTATGCAGAGATCTGAGTGAATGAGTCTGGACGACTTATCTATAAACTGAGGGGCTTGGACCAATACCCCCTAAACCCTCTCGATTTCTGAAACAAGACTTTAAAATTCCGACATCATAAACTTAGCCTTTTCCACTGCTTCTTCCCCATGCCCTGAGCCTGAGGAGTAAGCACTGCAGACGGTACTGAGGTCTCTGCAGTATTTGCTGGTCAAGATTCACAGAAGGTGCTGGACTGAGCTCAGGACTTTTCACCAGCACAACTGAGTAACAACCCCTCAACTTAGTATGTTTTTGATGGAACTATTTCTAAAGTTAAACATACTCCCCATATTTATATAAAATGAATACTGCATTTTATCTTTTCTTGAAGAACCACCACTAGAAATATCAATTAGTTATGATGGGCTCCGAGAGGATGACACTGTACCTTGTCATAAGTTATGCCAAGTCAGACATGACTGTGACTGTTTTTAGTGGCAGACAATGTAGTTACAGTTTGAGACACTTGGTCAGGAGGCTTATGAATGTTTTTCTAGAGAAGTCAGCACACGTTCTTAAAAGCTCCAGACAGTAAATGTTTAAGTTTGGTATGTCATACATGGTCTAGGTTACATTTTTAAAGTAAACTTTTAGAAATGTGGTAGATCATTCCTATCTCCCAAGTGATACAGAAAGCCTGCAGCTCAAATATTTCTGAAAAATCAAAATTTAAAATTTGGAGTCAGACATGGTGGTGTAGGTCTGTAATCCCTGCTATAGCAGGATAGCAAGGTCAAGGCCTGCCTGAGTTACACAGTCCAAGTCTAGCATGGGGACTTCCTGAGACTCTGTCTTAAAGAATAAAAGGTTAGGAGTGTAGTTCAATGGTAAAGTGCTCACTTGGCATGCAAGGGCCCTGGGTTCAATTCCAGCACCACACATACAAATGTGTGTCAAATTAAATTATTTGAAATTCTCTTGCTACACTTTTAAAAGTGATTTTTAAATTTTCAATTTGTGTGTCTGTGTGTGTGTTTGGGTACAGGAACGCAGTGTCCTCAGAGGCTAGGTGTGGGATCCCCTGGGGCTGGATTACTGGTGTCTGTGAAACAGTGATCCTAACTGTTGAGCCATCAGCTCCAGTCCCTGCATTGTACCATCTGAGGTTTCTGTCAATCACAGCTGCCCCTACTAGTCTCCTTTTGGGTTCCATCCTTTGACGTCGTTTGTTAATTTGATAACATATATTTAATCTGTCCTGTCTATTGCATGTGTATGTGTGCATCACACATGTGGAAGGAAGTCAGAGAAGTCCCGAGAGTCAGTTTTTGTCCTTCCACCACAGTGGGCTCCAGGGACTGAACCCAGGTCATCAGGTTTCGGACAAGCACCTTTATCCCCTAAGCCAGTGGTTCTCAACCTTCCCAGTACTGTGACCCTTTAATACAGTTCCTCATGTCATGGTGACCTCCAACCATCAAACATTTTCATTGCAATTTCATAGCTGTAATTTTGTTATTAAGGACCATAACATAAATATCTGATATTAGACCAAAAGGTCGCGACCCACAGGTTTGGAACCACTGTCCTAAGCCATCTTGATGTCCCTGATAACAATTTGTAATTATTTTTAGCAAGACTAAGTTGGATATATGAAGACCCTGGAGCTATTTTTAAAAGTAGATATAGGTAGTTTGGTGTGAGGATTTGGTTACTTTGATTACACCAAGGCCTTATTTCAAGGTTCTCTCTTATCATTTGGGAAAAGGTTTAGGGACAGATGAGGTCTTCTAGCTCAACTAATTTCATTTAGCATAGTTTTCATCACTATTTGATCATGGAGTTTTAGTAGTTATAATTCTTATGTTTTGTCTTTTTCTTTTTTCGGACTCCCACTTGGGTTTACCACAAGGTTGACCCACGGTTGCATTTCTACACAAAAATAAACTGTAAATATGAAACACTGCAGGAATGCCAACAATCAACAGAGTGAAAAGGTGTCTTTTGCCTGGAGCCTTATTTCACATGTGTTCAATCGAGTAATAACCTGGTATGTCGGGTTGACAAAACACTTTTTGTAGTCTTCATAACAACCCTGTAAATTAGGTCCGTTCTCTCAGAGGTTAAAATATCATGGAACAGCCTGGCCAAAAAACCAGGTGCAGGTGTTTGGGGAGGGAGGAGTGGGGTGTCTTTCGGCATCAAAGCTGTCATTCAGTGGCACCCAGTCCCTTCCCTTGTCATTGACTTCCAGACTTGAATTCTGCCTTTTCCACGTCAGAAGCTGCGCTGTGGAAAACCCGAAGCTCACAGCAGAACTCCACGGTGGGTGCCCACAGATCCGAGGCCCGAGCACCCAACAGTGTGGTTCGCCCTCCCGAGACCCTGCGCTGCGGCCCCGCACTAACCTGACCAGGTCGGTCATGCAGGAACCCACCACCACCACCGCTGCCGCCACCTCCTCCTGCCAGGGCCTCCCGGGCTCCCCAGACGCCGCCATTACTAAGCCTTGCTCTAGCTCGACCCCGACGCTGCCCTTTGCCCTTTGCCTGAACCCGTAAACAGAGACGCCGCTCCTTCCTCCCTAACGACGCGGCCGGTCCCCCACGCCTGTTTGGGTCGCCCACCCTAATGCCCGTGAAACATCCCCGGCCTCCGGCGGCTCCCGGTCCTTCTAAGACCCATGTTCCCGCTCTGCCTCACGGCAGAGGGCTCAGCCGCCACGGCGAGAGGCGACGTTCCTTGCCCGGCTGGAGGAGGCCGCCGCGGCGAACCTTCAAGCACTACCGGGCCGCCTTCCCTAGCTTCCGGCTGGGCTCGGCGCGGGCACGCGCACGCCCGCCCGGCTCTGGAGGGGGCGCGGGACGTCCGGGGGAGCGCGCACGCATCCGGCCCGCGATTCGCGCGCTGGTCGGTGCGTCGGTCGGGGGCGCGCTCGGGTAACCTGTACCCCGTCTAGTCGCCGGTTACTGATCGGACTAAGTTCCAGGTACCTGGACCCGGGCTGGTGCGGGGAGGTTGGATCTCAGTCGCACAGGTGGCGCAGAGAGCCATGTTTGAGTATGGCCAGAGAGCTAGCCTCTTCCTCAAGAGAAGGCCCGCGTTCCAAAGATGCCCCGCTCGCCCCCAGCACGCGGATCCCCTCAAGAACGAGCCCCCAAGACCCGAGGCTACTCTCTCTCTCTTTCTATCTCTCTCTCTCTCTCCACACATCTTGCTCACTCCTGGCCCCTGATGAACCCCGCTTCTTTTTGCGCTTGATGGGGGGAATCACACAATTTGGGAAAAAGGGTCGGATCCCTTTAGGTTTTCCTCAGAGTGGGTGGCCGGCCATTCTTTGGATCTGAACCGGTTCGCTCTCCCCGTCCCTCCCCGATGTTGCCCAGTGGAGAAATTGCTCCCCCAACGTAACTTCCCTCGCGCGCCATATGACGTGAACGTGATGCAGCAGGAGGCCACCCCTTTCCGTTCCATGACGTCAACGGGGCACATGTTTCCGTGTTTGTCATCCTCCTAATTGCAAAAGCCTGGTCGGTGCTTGTTATACGTCTTTGTATTCCCCAGATAGCCAGCCCACCGAAAGACCTCATGCGACCTTACCTTGCGGCAGCAGATATCTATAAATATTATACATTTGCATTTTCCTCCTGCAATACGTCAAAATCAGGAAAGAAATACAAATTGCAAAACAAGCATTCAAGAAAACTGGCCACCAAAAATTCCTGCCTCTGTGAGATCCGTTATAATGATGCCATGTGTGAAAGAGGGTGTGTGTGTGTGTGGGGGGGTATGTTTCCAACCCATACATATCCCTGCATATTGTACCAAAGGACCATTTTTTTCCTCCAAATTTCTGGTTTTGGAGTAGTATAGTTTTCCCTCTTTGTTAGAGAATTCCCACTTCAAAACTGAAACATCTAAGAGCTGCACAAAACCTCGCACAGTCAAAAATTGTATTATGGCCGCTCTGGAAATAAAGACAGAAATTCATTCCCTCAGGTGCGATCCGGAAGTCTTGACACTTGCTGCAGTGGAAGCAGATGTCATAATCACTAGTGTAGTTTGGCGTCTCGAGTCAGCTTGTTTCTTTTGGCATTTAGCTAGTGAATCAGTCAGACTGGCATTAGCCCTCGGTCAGCAATAGCCTAGTAGATTTCTAGTTGTAAAGCAATCATGTGGATAAATTCCTGACCATGTCCTCAATTTTGACAAGGTATGCGCTTTAAAAAGTAAAAAATTAAAAAAAGTGTTAATATCAAAAAAAAAAGAAAAAAATTTAAAACTGCACCTTGATGCTTTCTGCAGTGGCTAATGAAATGAGTGCTTGAGAGGAAAGTAGGAATAGCGGAATTTGAGAGAGGTCTGGATTTGAATTCTAATCCTTCTGTTTGCTCTGTGTGTGACATTAAGTCACTTGGTCTTGCTGGCCTTCAGTTTTGTATTTATAAAATGGAAACAATAGTCATTAAGAAACTGCTTTGTGTGTGTATGGGGGGGGGGAGTGGATAGCTGTCCAGAGAGGTGAGTAATAGCTCATGTGTGATGCTTAGAATGTGCTAGTTTTTGTTTCTATTTCTTAAGAAATCTGAGGTAAAATGGTAGGTACTGAGGGGAAAAAATCATGACAAAAATCATTTGTTGTCATGAGAGATCTTTCTGTTTGCTTCTACCAGATATCTATTCCTGTGGCGGAAATAAGCATCCCTTTCAGGAACCGTGAAATCAGGTAGAAGCACTGCAGAATTTAGAAAGAAAAGTCGTCAAGGTGATAGTATATTATTCAAAAAACAGTTACCCATGTCATCTGGGAAATGGGAACTAGAAACCAGCCTTAGACAGGCTATGGATGGCAACACCGCATGTAGAAGTGTTTTAGGAGTGATGCGATGCTACGAAATGTGTATTCTTTTATGATAGGTAGTACAGCAGAGGAAACATTTACTCTCGCTTGTGATGATGCATTAGAATGGTATTGGGAAGGCATCTACCAAGGAGTTAGAAAAGAATCATGTGGAACTAAAGTATGTGATATAAAGCTTAGCCATTTCAGAAATATTTCTGGGTGGCATCATGGTGTCACCATGGTATTTTCTGGAAAGATCTCTATAGTCATTCCTTTATTGCTATTCAAAAATGATAAACAAGTATTCAATTTAGCAGAGCTTGTAAGTCCTTATGTGCCACAGTGTGTAGAAACGAGAACCAGAACAGCAGGTACTCATAATTGTAACTGGGTGGAAATTAATTAGCTCTCAATGTGGAATTAACCTTTCAGTTTGAGAAAGACAACGATCATTTAAATTGACTTATTCACCTCTAAAGTAGCAGCTTTCATTTAGAAGACTATTAGGAATTAATGCACTCTCTCCTCCAGCTTTTTTAATATCCAAGCAGTGTTGATGTGGTTTATTGCTTTTGTATTATCAAGGGTATAGATGTTGTGGCGTAGTACCTTCAAATTAAAGACAAAAATACCCAACTACTTTTTGGTGCTTAGTATCTAGACAGGAGTATGTTTTTTATAAGTTAAGTGTTAAGTACATTTTTTTTGCTTCACTTATTCCTCAGATTCTACTGTATTTATTTCCATCATTTGTGTATATGTGTATGTGCGTGGTCTATTTGTGTGTATATGTATAGTGTATGTGTGTGTGCATGGTCTATTTGTGTGTATATGTATAGTGTATGTGTGTGTGCATGGTCTATTTGTGTGTATATGTATAGTGTATGTGTGTACATGGTCTATTTGTATGTATATGTATAGTGTATGTGTGTGCATGGTCTATTTGTGTGTATATGTATAGTGTATGTGTGCATGGTATATTTGTGCATAGATATAGTGTATGTGTGTGTGCATGGTCTATTTGTATATGTATAGTGTATGTGTGTGTGTACATGGTATATTTGTATGTATATGTATAGTGTATGTGTATGCATCCATGGTCTATTTGTGTGTATATGTATAGTGTATGTGTGTGTGCATGGTCTATTTGTATGTATATGTATAGTGTATGTGTGTGTGCATGGTATATTTGTGTGTATATGTATAGTGTATATGTGTACATGGTCTATTTGTATGTATATGTATAGTGTATGTGTGTGCATGGTCTATTTGTATGTATATGTATAGTGTATGTGTGTGCATGGTATATTTGTGTATAGATATAGTGTATGTGTGTGTGCATGGTCTATTTGTATATGTATAGTGTATGTGTGTGCATGGTATATTTGTGTGTATATGTATAGTGTATGTGTGTGTGCATGGTATATTTGTGTGTATAGGTATAGTGTATGTGTGTGTGCATGGTCTATTTGTGTGTATATGTATAGTGTCTGTGTGTATGCATGGTATATTTGTGTATAGATATAGTGTATGTGTGTGTGCATGGTCTATTTGTGTGTATATGTATAGTGTATGTGTGTGTGTACATGGTATATTTGTGTGTATATGTATAGTGTATGTGTGTGTGCATGGTATACTTGTGTGTATAGATATAGTGTATTTGTGTGTGCATGGTATATTTGTGTATATGTATAGTGTATGTGTGTGCATGGTATATTTGTGTGTATAGGTATAGTGTATGTGTGTGTGCATGGTCTATTTGTGTGTATATGTATAGTGTCTGTGTGTATGCATGGTATATTTGTGTATAGATATAGTGTATGTGTGTGTGCATGGTATATTTGTGTGTATATGTATAGTGTATGTGTGTGCATGGTATATTTGTGTATAGATATAGTGTATGTGTGTGTGCATGGTCTATTTGTGTGTATATGTATAGTGTATGTGTGTGTGTACATGGTATATTTGTGTGTATATGTATAGTGTATGTGTGTGTGCATGGTATACTTGTGTGTATAGATATAGTGTATTTGTGTGTGCATGGTATATTTGTGTATATGTATAGTGTATGTGTGTGCATGGTATATTTGTGTGTATATGTATAGTGTATGTGTGTGTGCATGGTCTATTTGTGTGTATATGTATAGTGTATGTGTGTGTGCATGGTATATTTGTGTATATGTATAGTGTATGTGTGTGTGCATGGTCTATTTGTGTGTATATGTATAGTGTATGTGTGTGTACATGGTATATTTGTGTGTATAGGTATAGTATATGTGTGTGTGTGCATGGTATACTTGTATGTATAGATATAGTGTATGTGTGTGTGCATGGTATATTTGTGTATATGTATAGTGTATGTGTGTGTACATGGTATATTTTTGTGTATATGTATAGTGTATGTGTGTGCATGGTATACTTGTATGTATAGATATAGTGTATGTGTGTGCATAGTATATTTGTGTATATGTATAGTGTATGTTTGTGTACATGGTATATTTGCATGTATATATATAGTCTATGTGTGTGTACATGATATATTTGTGTGTATAGGTATAGTGTATGTGTGTGTACATGGTATATTTGTGTGTATAGATATAGTGTGTGTGTGTTCATGATATATTTGTGTGTATATGTATAGTGTCTTTGTCTGCTGCAAGCCTGAGTGCTGGGTTAGATATGTGTGTCTCTGGGACTGGCTTTTATGTGGTTGCTGTGGGTCTGAACTCATGCATGTTCATACATGCTCAGCAAGCCTTTTACTCACTGAACCATTTCCTTAGGTGCCCCTCACCCTGTCAGTTTTTGAGGGTATACTCTCTCCATCCCTAAGTATTTCTCCAGCTTTGCTCCCCTTAATCATTTATTTAAAATACTTTTGAAGTTTATTTTTATTAAATCTATTATTTGAGCCCATATTCTGAGCATAGGTCTCAGGTATAGACCTGACCAGTATCCATGGTCCTGGCCAGTAGTTAATAAAGCTTGCTTCAAATTTGGCTAAAAATCTATTATTTGAACTTACCACTTAATTTATTTATTATTAAAATGTTACTGAATGCTAAGTGTATGTTGAATGCATTTGTTAATGTGAGACTTTTGTGTTGTAGTCTTGTTGGAGAGAGTTCATGTATACAGGTAATTACAATCCACCATGGAAGGACTTATTAAGAAAGGGATTCAGCCATAAATGGTTTCTAGTAAGTAATAATTGGTTGTGTTTGCTTTAGAGTTTGTGTGTTGTCACCCATCAAGCTCGTTGTCCTTGTGGGGACATGGATGGAGGGCTTCCTAACTCAGCGGCATGTGTTTTGTGTGTTACTAGGAAGGGACTGTTAGGGAAGGCTTCTCCATCTCAACCAAATTAGAAGGGCCGGTTGTGCTGTGCAGCGTAGGGGACTGTGCTGTGTCTTTGGAAAGGAGGAGGGGATTGTTTATCAAGGGTTCCTTTCATTCCTGAACAGCATGGAGTTGCCCGTGCCCTGACTGAGCAACAGGGATCTGGTTTTTCCCGGAAGACCAATGGTAGAGGTGTTACTGGGTTATAGAGCATTTGCTCATACAAGAAACATTCTGAGCACTGTGCTAGCTTCCAGGAAACTTGGTACGTCTTTATCTCTGTATTGTATCTGGTAAACTGATCACTTTACTTTCTTTCTGCTTTCAGTGGTGATTCATAAATCAAGTTAAAATGTCTCCAGAAATTGCCTTGAACCGGATTTCTCCAATGCTGTCCCCATTCATATCTAGCGTGGTCCGAAATGGAAAGGTGGGGCTGGATGCTACAAACTGTTTGAGAATAACGGACTTGAAGTCTGGGTATGTACAGAGCTAACTCCCTTTGCTTTACAATAAACCTTTCTTACCAGAGTCATTAAAATTGTCCATCACAGGTAGCTTTCAAGTCTTGCTCTCATTACTGGCTAATCTAGTTGAGTTAAAAAAACGTGTGTGTGTGTATGTGTATGTGTGTGTTTCAATATGCATGCTGAAGATTGAACTCATTGTCTCACACATTCTAGTGAAGAACTTGACCATAGAGTTAATGCCAGTTCCCAATTCATTTGGTTTTAATTTTTGACATTTTACTTATTTCATAAGTGTATGTGTCCATGCGTGGACATTTATTTCTACTGGGACCGCTCATGCATTCTTTTCTGGCTTATCTCTTCGGGTTTCAGCATGTGTGTTCTTCTTTCATTGGCTTGTTTTCTTGTTTACTGCAACCTGACATATACTGTACGAATTGGGTGTAGAGCTGCCATGTCTGCCATCATTTGGTAATCTCCCTTAATACAAAAATGGCAATAGCTAACCAGAATGGGTCACTCTTCACAATAGGGTTAAAACGTCCAGTCTCACACCCGGATATGTTGTATTAAATAGAAAACAAAAAAACCCATAAACAAAACAAAAAAGAAAAAAAGAAAAATGAAGTGGAAAAGCCTGCCATACATTTCATCTGGAAATAAAATGAGATCTACAGAAAAGATGGAAAAATATTTTAGGAAACTGCAGTTGTAATCTTGGTTGTCAACTTGACAGACCTAGGAAGAGGGACCGTCAGTTGACTTGCCTCTATAAGACTGACCTGTGGGCATGTCTGAAGGGCATTTTCATGATTTTCAAATGGTGGAGGAAGAAGGCTCAGTCTGGTAGGCAGAGCCATCTCTGGGCATGTCAGCCTGCGCTGTATGAGAAGTGTTGCCGGCAATATCCTGGGGGAGCAAGCTAGCAGTCAGCACCCCTCCAAGGTCTGGCTCTTGTCTCAGTTCTTACTTCTGGGTTCCCGCTTGTGTTCCTGCCCTTGCTTCCCTCAGTGATGGTCTCGAGCCTGGAAGGTGTAATAAGCCCACCCTTAGGCTTTTTGTGGCCAGTGTTTCTCAGAGCACCAGAAAAGAAAATAGGACAGAAATTCACATTGTTTTTACCATTATTGATCATTTTATAGCTCTTATTTGAGATTAGCTGTTTTCCTCTTTCAAGGACCAAGATTAATCCAGAATACAAATTGTATTTAATTGTCAGTATCCTCAGTTTCTCTAACTTGTCTTTTTTTTTTTTTTAAGTCTTTCTTTGTCTTGAATGACATAGACATTTTTTGATTTTTGTTTTGTTTTGTTTCTCAAGACAGAGTTTTTCTGTGTAACAGCCCTGGCTGTCCTAGAACTCACTCTGTAGAGCAGGCTGGCCTTGAACTCACAGACATCCACCTGCCTCTGCCTTTCAAGTGTAGGGATTAAAGGTGTGTGCCACCACCACCCAGCTTGACCTTGGCATTCTTAAAGAGTATTGGCTAGATATTTTGTGATCTTTCCCTCCCTCTGTACTACACTTTCTTAAATTCAAATCAGAATGTACCCGTTCCCCAAGAGCACTATAGCAGTGTTGCTCCACCTCAGCACATCCGATGCACGGCTATATGATGGCCATGTCTTTTTATGTCATCCTCCTGCCTCAGCCTCCTGAGTAGCTGGGATAACAGATACCACAGCCACTCAACTATGCAGTCAGGAGGTGAGACCTCAACACTGCAGTGTGCTTGACACATTAGGCACATTTTATACATTTGTAATATACGATCGTCCCAATGTCTGATGTGTTTAGTGGGTGTACCCTCTTTATAAGATTGTAAAATATCTGTTTTTATTGGTTCCCAGCGTTTGTCTTTGGGAGGTCTGTCAAGTGACTTTTTGATGTTTTGACATTTCCTCATTTTTTTCTTACTAGAAATACCACTTTGTGTGTGTGTGTGTGTGAGAGAGAGAGAGAGAGAGAGAGAGAGCAAGCAAACAAGGCGAGAGAGAGAGCAAACAAGGTTTTATTGAGAAGTACAGCAACAGCGTCAGAGAGGGGTCCAGGAGATGAGTGACCTCATATGTTGCATTTTTGGTTTTCTTTTAGTTATACTTATTAGGCTGTTTATCTTATTATATTGTCTCTATTTATATTTCGTCTGTCTCTGTATGTGAACATGTATATACCCCAATGCATATGTGGAAGTAGAGGACAACCTGAGTCCCAGGATTGATCTCAGGTCGTCAGGCTTGGATGGCAAGTGCCTTTTTACGCACTGAACCATTTCGTTGACTAGCGTTTCTCTTTTCTCTTTCCTTTAGACCTGTAGTGCCAGGGTTATGGGCTATAGTTGGGATCCATATTCTAATTTTTGTTTACTCCATGTAGGACACAGTGCACACAGAAAGTATCATCTGAGGAGACATTTTGGAGGTTATAAGGACAATCTTGTTAGTAATTGTAGAGATGCTATTTTAGTACCCGTTTTCCTTATTTGATTGGTAAGCTGTACAGACAGGCAAGATCCAAATAAAAGCAAGATTCTTTTTTTTAAAAGTGTGATAATTCATCCTCACTTCCCTTATGGACCTTGGATTTTTCTGTATCTTTAGGACTATGTGCACTTTTAAGCTCTATCGCTAGGCCATCAGTCTCTTAAGGACAGAGAGCTTACTGAACTTATTTGTATGCTTCTGTGAGTTTGCCATGGTGCCTCATGGGCTAAGCGAGTGGGTGATGGGATAGGTGTTTCACAGAGAGGCTACTTGTTTACAGGGTCAGAGTAGTTTTGTTCTTGTAGCTTGGGAGACTTTTTATTGTCTTGCTAACATAATTAATTCTATTATACATTATTCTAAAAATTGACATTCCCTGACAAACAGGCAGACACTCTTGAAATTATAGCAAAAATATATTACAGCCTTAGATTTATTTTTTAAAAAATTTACACTTATTTACATGTTTTTAGATTTATTTATTTTGTTTTATGCATTTGAGTTTTTTGCCTGAATGCACATATGGGCACCATGTGCTTGCCTGGTGCCATAGAGGTTGGAAGAAGGTGTTGGATCCGTTGAACTGGAGTTAGCATAGGGTCGTGAACCATGATGTGGTACTAGGAACCACGTTCCTGGGTTCTCTGCAAGAGCAACAAGTGTTCTTAACCACTGAGTCATCTCACCAACTCCAGATTTATCCTTTTAGATAGAATATATACTGAGACCCAAGGGGCCGCTGTTAATGACAGGGAATTTTCCCATGAACTTTCTGAAGTTGTGTGGTAACTTGATCACAGGCTTGTTCTATTTGCAGGATGCCGTACTTTGTCATTTTTAGTGAGTTTAGTAATCTTGATGTTGTCTGAGTGTTTGATCAGCACTCTGTAATGATGCCTGGCAAGTCTAGTGGGGAAGGCAGAGCAGCTCCCTGCAACCTGTGGCAGCTGAGCCTTAATATCCTTTTTTGGCATATTGCAAGTGACTCAACCTCACTGGCACGTGGCGGTGTTTGGGGCATCTGCTGTGACATCTCATCCACCCACAAGTACCTGTTGCATTTTTTGGTGCATGTTCTGAATTTCGTTACTTAGTTAAAAATAGATACTCAGTGTAAGTACTTGATTACTAAAGAGGGTAATTTTAAACGATGAGTGGTGTGCGCTCTTATGATTGAGCTCAGTTGGGCTGCGTCTGTCTCTAGCTTGCTTAGTCTGTCTGGAAGGAGCTGCTGTTCTGGGAGGCAACAGGTCCATTTAAAGATGGCAGTTTTAATATTTTAGCATGTAGATGTTCACTTGGCTCTTCATATTGCTTCTTTCTTTTAATCTCATTCTTTCTCCCTGAGCATGTCTTCATTTTCTCTCTCTCTCTTTTCGTCTAAATATATCTATATCTACATCTACATCTACATCTATATCATATCTATCTATCTATCTATCTATCTATCTATCTATCTATCTATCTATCTATATCTATATATCTAAATAGATATATATATTTAGACAGGCCCTCTCTATATAGCTTGTCTTGAAACTCACTATGCCTCTCGCCTGGCCATACTTTATATATTTACTATGCATAAATATGTCTCCAAACAGTATCTTATTTTGCATGTGTAAAAAGTGTTTCCAAGTGATATACTCCAGATATTCATGTGAAATTTTCTTGTTTTGCTATTTTTTCCTTTTTTTCATTAAAATTTCTTTTTGAGACATGGTCTCACTATATTGTCTAGGCTGGTCTTGAACTCACTTGAATTCTGCTTCAGCCTCTTAAGTGCTGGGTTTATAGTCAGTGCACTACCATGCCTGGTTTATCTAGTTTTACGCTGGTAAGATTTGTATTCATAGACATAGACATAATTCTTTCATTTGATTTAGTATATCATAGTCCACTGTGTGAATATGACCCCTATTTTAAATTAATATTTATTAATTTTTTATTTATCCCTTGACAATTTCATATGTGTATATAACACATCTTTACCATGCACACCCATAACTCCCTTATTCTATTCCCCACAAACATGTCCTCAGCATGTCTCTCCCACTGTGAAATAGCCTTGGTTTTAATTCATTATTAAATATTTTTTTTTCTGACAAAGAATGCCATAGTGAACATTCTGTTTTGTCCATACAAGAAGATGCACATGAGAACATTGTCTCAGGCGGAATCTCTCCACCTGGGTATGTTTATCTATTAGTGCTGTAAAAGCAAGACAGTGAGTCATAACAACATTCAAGAAGGGGAAACAAGCCAGCGTGGAAACTCTAAGAACATGTCATGTGTAGTAAGGATAAAGAGTATTTTGCGAATTTTCAGTAAAATAAGTAGAAGTGTACTGGGTAGGTCATAGTGAAAAAATACGTGTGATGGTGGAAACCGTCTGTCAGCTGCTCCTTGATCCTCTATTCCTAGGAATACAGTTACTCACTCCTAGACTGTGTGTACCTTTTTTGTTTTTGGCTGTAGCCACATAGTTAGTGTCTGTTTCCTTTTACTAGAAAGGTAGGAGAGTTTCTTGTAGTCGGTAGCCTCACTGTTACCTGGTGCAATAGTTTGTCTTCTGTTGCTGTGGTCAGATGCCTTGACAGAAGCAGCTTAGAGGAGCAAGGGTTTATTTTGGTGTGCTATTCCAGAAGGGTGCAGCGGGTCATGGTGGGAAGACATGGAGACAGGCAGGGGAGGTGTGGTGGTCGGAGTAGGAAGCTGGCTGGTTACATTTTATCAGTTTTCAAGAAACAGAAAGAAGGTCGGAGCAGGCTATAAAAGGTCAACCTGCCTCCTACAACATAGGTTCAGTGCCTAAAAGTGCCATAAATCTTCCCAAACAGCACTACCAGCAGGGACCAAATCTTCCAACACACGAGCCTGTCAGAACATTTCGCATTCACATCATGGCAGTGTTGCAGTCCTCAGCTTTTGTCAAGCCAGTACAGTGTGAAATGGTATTTCATCTGGTTTTAGCTTATATCTCTCCGATCACTGTGACAATCTTTTTATGTGCCCACTGGCAATTCAGTTTCTACTTTTGGAGATAATCTTTACTCATTTTTTAAGTGAGCTATTTGTTGATGTGTATAGATTTGAAAGCATTATTCATGTGTTTTAGACTTTAAGCTTTTGGTAATTACATGTATTAGAAATACCTGCATGCAGGCTATGACTTGGAGTTTTTCTTTGGCACTGCTAATATTCAGGAGTTTCAGTTTTATTATGCATACAACATTCCACCTGCATGTGTGCCTGCACACCTGAAGAGGGTGCCAGATCCCATTACAGATGGTTGTGAGCCACTGTGTGGGTGCTGGGTATTGAATTCAGGACATGTAGAAGAGCAGCCAGTACTCTTAACCTCTGAGCTATCTCTCCAGCCCCTAGGAGTCTTAATTTTAATGAACTCAGATTCGTTAATACTTTGATTTTGAAGAGAAGCAGAACAGAGAAGGAAAAGAATATACATAAAGAAAGAGGGAAGAGAGGCTGGAGAGATGGCTCAGAGGTTAAGAGCCTTGCCTGCTCTTCCAAAGGTCCTAAGTTCAATTCCCAGCAACCACATGGTGGCTCACAACCATCTGTAATGGGGTCTGGTGCCCTCTTCTGGCCTGCAGGCGTACACACAAAATATTGTATACCAAATAAATAAATAAATAAATATTTAAAAAAAAAAAAAGAAAGAGGGAAGAGGCAGTTTTAAGGAATTCTGGTCTCTTTAATAGCCATATGAAGGTGAAGGCGTAAGTCACAAACAATCCCACGCTAGTTTGGAATTATGATTAATATAATTGTTATTTATTTAAAGGGGAAAAAACTTACAGATCACCATCCCAGACAACAGCCCTCTGCGCAATCAGGAAGGGAGTCTAGTCGCCTGAAGCGGAGCAGGAAGTAAGAGAGAGCGAGGAGGGAACTAGCCGCTTTTTTAAAGGGAGAGAGACCACGCCCCAATGGGCTGGTATCTCAGCGGTTATTGCCTGGAGGAGCGGAAGGACCTCCCGCAATACCTCCCCCTTTTGTTTAAGTAAGAGAGTTCTAAACCTACTATGAAATTATATACAATAAGTACAAATATCCTATTCTAACTAGCTTAGGTCTTGTATAATAAATAGCTTGGCCAAGTCATGAGTGGAAAGTAACTACATTTATCTAGTCTTCAAGCCCATCGAAGATCTGAGAAGGGAAATAATGTTACCTGACTAATTAGGAAGTGCAATCAAACAACTTCCAAAACATGCAACAAATCACAGAGACAACTAGCTACCTGGGCAATCACCCAAGGTCACGTTTGCAGCGTTGAAGCAACCAACTTTGGCTAAGGCCTAACATAACTGACATACCATTTTCAAAGGCAAGAAACTTCTCAAAACTGTCTTACCCTGTCTTGGCAGGATATGACAGTCCTATTTTTTCCATTCACAGATACTCTGTATCTCTGTCAGTGGTTGAGGTATGGGCATTTCTTTGCTCAAAGGCCAGTTCAGCCAAGAAGAAAGGCTCCAAGTGGAGTGTCTTTGGTGCTCAACATTCTCTCGGGAATAGAGTGGTGTTGCCAGGAGCAATTGTGTCTCACTACCACAAAACTCTGACTTAGATTAAAGGCCATTTTCTACAGCTCTTTGAAGAGGTTGAAGATTATCTATCTATACTGAGTATAATCTCTATGTATCTAAAGAACCTGATTAGTCTAATTATAAATGACAAACTTAGAATACTATTGATCTATATAATTCTCAATACCTATCTAACTTAAAGACTAAGACAATAAATGACTGTGAAACAAATGAGGAGAATGACCTCCAAATATAAACAATGTACAAATATACATTGCAGTATGGTAAATATATATCAATACACAAACAATATGTAAGTATCTTAATCAGAGGTAGAAATGTACACTGCAATATGGTAAATATATACAATATATATATCAATACAATATATGTCAATACATGAAAAATGTTTTTAAACAGAGGTAGAAACATGCATGCATACAATAGTCAATATAATTTAACTTTGTATCAATATATAAGAATCGATATCAATATATTTGTCTAAAAACAGTAACTCACAATTACAAATATATTATCCCATCATCCCACTTTTTTTTTTTCAAAATGATCCCTGAGCTTATAAAATTCCTCCCCAAACTCCCAACCCCTAAATGATGTCCCTAAACCCAAGTGCAAACTTTACTGGGAGAGGGGACATCGTCCTCTAGAATTACTTCCAGCTGTCATGGGGGCGACGTTCTTTCTGGGGGATCCTGTGAAAGTAAAATGATGGTTAAATTTCAAGATCAATGTCTTTTAAAATTGCAAATAGTCTCTGAGTAATTTTGTGCAGGTCTGGCCAGAATGTTGTATAAGATGTGCACCATTTCAGCTAACCAAGTTGGGATCGTCTTGTGCAGCTGGTACCCAAAACAGGTCTTGGAGTAGCGCTATCAGTATCATGACGTCATATCAACCAGGTGGAGTTGTTGTTGTGGGGCCCCATCTTCTTCCTGGAAACTTCAAATGTCACTTCAGGAAAAACTCATTGTTCATTGTGAAAAACTTAAGCATTAATCATATAGACATATATATATATATATATATATATATATACATATATATATTCAATGAAAGGCATGATAGATATATTTAATGAAAAGTATGATAGATATGAAGAAAAGCAAAGATGTTTTCTAAACTCATATTTCTTTCTGTCCCATATCATGGCTCTTGACATGAGACAGAAACTCTAGAAACTCTGGGCTTTTCTCTTACCAACAGGCTTGGAATTGGAGAGGGAATGAGCCAGAGTCCAACTTCAAAACCAGCTCTATAAATTTAGAAATATGGTTTAATATATTTTACTTACACAACCTATTCAGTTTTCTTGATAGTTCCTATTGGGCAGGTATTTTTCCATCTGTCAGTATCCAAACATCCAGCGTCCCTTGAATTTTTCAAAGATGAGTGTTTTCCTGTGGAGGAGATAAGAACAGAACCCTGCCCCCATTCTATATGTTTTTCTTACCACCTGTATGAATATCATCATTGTGGATGAGTTGTCATTTCTCCTTTCCAAGAGGTTTCTCCTCTTCAAATCGAACCTTTATTAATTTTGATGGTATCCACAATTTTTCTTCTCTTGTGGAAATAAGAGAAAAACCCCTTCCCCAGCGTAGCACATCTCCTGGCTTCCATTGAGAGGTCAGCATATCTTTGAAATAAATCGGTTGATTTAGTTCAGCAGACTTTTCCATTATCCAATGTCTTTCTGCTGCTGTTGTACCTTTCTCATTAGCATTAAGAAAATTCAAGGTTAATAAAGCATTATGTAATCTATTTCTGGGGGTATTTTCAGTCCCTTTCTGTTTGTTCAGCATGTCCTTTATAGTACAATTTGATCTTTCTATAACTGCCTGACCTGTAGGATTATTTGGTATACCTGTAATATGTTTTATATTATAATAATCAAAAAAGCATTTCATTTTCTTAGATACATATGCTGGACCATTGTCTGTCTTTATTTGTGAAGATATACCCATGATGGCCATAACTTCCAATAGATGTGTGATTACTGAATCAGCCTTTTCTGAGCTCAGGGCAGTAGCCCATTGAAAGCCTGAATATGTGTCTATGGTGTGGTGTACATATTTTAATTTACCAAATTCCATAAAGTGGAACACATCCATCTGCCAGATTTCATTTCTCTTAGTACCCTTTGGGTTACTCCCTGCAGGCAACAGTGTTTGATTATAGAAAGAACAAGTAGGACATCTCTTTATAATGTCCTTAGCTTGTTGCCATGTAATGGAAAATTCTTTCTTTAGGCCTTTACTATTGACATGATGCTTCTTATGAAATTCTGAGGCCTGCAACACGCTTCCAATCAATAATTGATCAATGTCAGTGTTGCCTTGTGCTAGAGGACCAGGCAGAACTGTATGGGACCAGATGTGTGTTATGTACATCGGACAAAGCCTGTTCCTGATTATGTCTTGTACCTGGATAAACAATGAAGTCAACTCTGTGTCATCTGGTATAAATTCAGTGGTTTCAATATGCAAGATAACTCTTTCTGCATATTGTGAATCTGTAACTATATTAAGAGGTTCTTTAAAATCCCTTAGCACCATAAGAATGGCATATAATTCTGCCTTCTGGACAGAATTATAAGGGCTTTGTTCCACCTTAATCAATTCACCTGACTTGTAACCTGCTTTCCCTGATTTATTTGTATCAGTATAGAACGTACGGGCTCCAGTTATTGGAGTATCACGTACAATTCTAGGAAGAATCCAAGAAGTTCTCTTTATGAGGTTAAGTCTACCACTTTTGGGATAGTTGTTATTAATTTCTCCCAAAAAATTAGCACAAGCTCTTTGCCATGGCTCATTGTCTTCCCATAACTTTTATTTCTTCAGTAGTAAAAGGCACTATAATTTCTGCTGGGTCTATACCTGCTAGTTGACGAAGTCTCAGCTTACCTTTTATAATTAATTCAGAGACTCTTTCCACATAAGTTTTTAATTTTTTACTTGGTTTATTAGGTATAAATATCCACTCTAAAATAATTTCTTCTCTCTGCATTAGAATCTCTGTGGGAGAAATTCTGGAAGGCAACATGACTAGGATGCAGCTAAGATTTGGGTTCACCCTATCCACATGTGCCTCCTGCAATTTTTCCTCAATCATTGTCAGTACCTTTTCTGCTTCAGCTGTCAGCTTTCTTGGACTATTCAAATCTTTATTACCATCTAAGGTTTTGTTTAAATGAACTATTAGATCAGGTATTATCCCAACAGCTGGTTGTAGACTGGAAATGTCTCCTAACAATCTTTGGAAGTCATTAAGAGTCTTTAACCGGTCTCTCCTAATTTGTGCCTTTTGCGTTTTAATTTTCTCTAACACTATTCTGTAACCTAGGTAATTAATAGAATTTCCTCTTTGAATCTTTTCAGGGGCAATTTGTAATCCCCACCTAGGCAAGACTTTCTTTACTTCTTCAACATCCTTTCTAAAGTATCTTTATTTGAATCAGATAACAAGATGTCATCCTTGTAATGATAAATCATGGACTTGGGGAATTGTTTACGAATTATTTCCAATGGCTTACTTACAAAATATTGGCACAATGTAGGACTATTGAGCATCCCCTGAGGGAGGACAGTCCATTGATATCTCCTATTAGGCTGAGAATTATTATAAGTAGGCACTGTGAAGGCGAATTTTTCTCTATCCTTTTCTTGTAACGGTATAGTGAAAAAACAATCTTTCAAATCAATAACTATAAGAGGCCATCCTTTTCGTAATAGAGAAGGCAAAGGAATTCCAGATTGTAGTGGGCCCATAGGTTGAATTACCTTGTTGACAGCTCTTAAATCTGTCACCATTCTCCATTTACCAGATTTCTTTTTTACAACAAACACAGGAGAATTCCAAGGGCTGGTTGATTCTTCAATATGGTGAGCATCTAGTTGCTCTTGCACCAGCTGTTCCAATGCCTGTAATTTATCTTCAGCTAGAGGCCACTGTTTGATTCATATTGGCTTCTCAGTTAGCCATTTTAAACGTAGGGCTGTTGGTATCTCTAAAGGTTTGGTATTTGCTGTATGTTTTTGTACAGCCTGAATGGCTGGTGACCTTTTTCCATAATACTTCATCATATCCTTCCCAGAATTATGAGTTCCTGGAACTACAGGAATGTTAATCTGGGTATTCCATTGCTGTAGCAGGTCACGGCCCCATAAATTTATTGCAATATTGGCTATTTATGGCCTTAGTCTTCCTATTTGCCCTTCGGGCCCTATGCATTCAACCCATCTTGTACTTTATTTTACACGAGATAAGGTTCCAATTCCCAGGAACTGAACATCTACCTCTTAAAGAGGCCAATTCGGATGTCAAGATTCTGGAGTAATGATACTTACATCCGCACCTGTGTCTAATAAGCCTTCAATAAAAGTGCCATTTATACACTTTTTTTGGTATTTCATCGTTAATAGAAGTCTGCCAAAATATACGTTTACTCTGTCCTACTGGGTTTTTTGACTCATCCTCCAGGCGTAATTCATTATTTAGACCAGTATTACTTTTTACAGCAGAAATTGGAGCTTTTAATTTTCTTGTTGAGGGACATTCTCCACTGTGACTGGGAATGACTGGGCCACTGTCGGCTTGGGGGCCTGCGAGAGGCCCCTCGAGGAGTTTCCCGATGGTATTGGGTTGCCTTGTCTGTCTGTTGTTGACCTGCATTCGTTGGACCAATGTCGGCCTTTACCTCATCTCCTACATATACCTGAAGGCTGAGGTCTCCTATTTTTGTCATTCCCAGAGGAGATATTATTCATAGAAATTCTGTGCCTGCAATCCCTTTTCAGATGTCCTAATTTACCACAATTAAAACACCTGGCAGTTTGATGTCTCCTCATTGCTTTGGAAATCGCTTCTCCTACCCAAGATTCATCATTATAGCTAAACGCCTCAACATTCATTGTATGCTGAATCCATTCATCCATAGGTGCTGATCTAAACTTTAAAGGCCCAATTATCTTTTTCCATTCTGTGTTTGCATTCTCAAAAGCTAGAGATTCAAGAAGTAGTCATCTAGCTTCTGGGTCTGTTACCCCTACGTCCAGAGCCTTTAAAAAGTCAATAAAGGGTTCTCTCTGTCCCTGCCTAATTCTGGTATATGATTCAACCCTTTTTGCTGGATCTTGTAGCCTATTCCAAGCATTTAAAGCTGCTTGGTGACATAGACAAGGTACTTCATCATCATAAAGAGCTTGGACCTGTGGATCAGCATATTCTCCTGCACCAAGAATTTGATCTTGGGAAACCTCCACACCTTTCGCTCTTCCTTGCTGTTCCATATGTTTGGATTCTTCTCTGAAATAGATTCCAAACATCAAGGAAGGTCCATTATCTAAAACTGCAGACACTAACTGATGGAAATCATGTGGGATAGCTCTAGCATTAGAAGCCCAAGTCCTTATCATTTCCTTAACATATGCAGAGTGCAATCCAAAATTAACAATAGCTTGCTTAATTTCTTTTAGATCATTCATTGCTATTGGCATCCATCTAGCTTCTCTGACTCCCTTTGAGCCTTTAGAAGTTGACGCTTTGTCAGAATGAATTACAGGGTATGTCGCTAAAACCCTGGGTAAGCCAGTTCTAATAGCTGGTGGTGGCATTGTATCCTGTCCTTGTGCCTTCTTACTCTGTTCACCAGCTCCAATAATTTCTTCAATCATTTCAAGTCTTTTTATTATTGTCTCTCTTAAATCCTGAATCTCCTGACCTGCATGTGTTTCTAGTGATTTCACTGAGGTATCAATTTTTTGGTCCCCGTTCTGCACCTGTGATTCCAAAGCTTTTGAATCCTGAATCTCCTGACCTGCATGAGTTTCTAGTAAAGATTGTATGGTTCTTAGGAGTGCCATAATCTTCCTAAATGATAGAATATGCCAAAGAATACTGAAACCCAGTAACCAGTAAATTAAGTTATCCCCATAGTCATATAAACCTTGCATGATATAACCCATTGTTTGGTAACCAAAACAGTAAAATTCGTGTTGGAAACGAAAACTGCCATATTCCCTATTATCCAGCAGGTGGCGCTGTTGCCAAGTCGCAACGAAAACGGGGCCCTGTTTCAGTGTCCGCCTCGTATTTGTTAAAAACTGGGAAATGCAAGTTGCTCAACAAAATAAATGTAATTAAATCAATTCCGTACACGGAACCATAAACCCAGAATCCAGGGGTAGAGAAGAGTAACCCGGAAGCCGTGTATGCCTCCACATGACAGAGTCATCCCGAGGGGTTGCAGCTTTTGGCAACTGGTAACCGCGTGCTCTGGTTCGCGCCGTTTAAGAGCTGCGCTTGCAAGGGAGATTTGAAAATGACTCCGAAAAGAACAAACCACGCGGGCAGAGACTACGTGGTCCTGTGGAGTTTAAATCCACGTGGGGAGGCAAACGATAGGCTGTGTGGGGACTTTAAGTCAATCTGAGGTGTCTAAAGGGAAAATATAAAGAACTGCAGCAAGAAAAGCCACTGCGTGATGATTTATGTTAAACTGGTGGCTCCACGCAGAAGGCACAGGCCGCGGCTGAACTGGCTGCAGGCAGCCAAGCGGGGGAAGGAGGGTCGTAAAACCAAATGTTGGGCGCCAGATGAAGACGAAGGCGTAAGCACAAACAATCCCACGCTAGTTTGGAATTATGATTAATATAATGGTTATTTATTTAAAGGGGAAAAAACTTACAGATCACCGTCCCGGACAACAGCCCTCTGCACAATCAGGAAGGGAGACTAGTCGCCGGAAGCGGAGCAGGAAGTAAGAGAGGGCAAGGAGGGAAGTAGCCGCTTTTTTAAAAGGAGAGAGACTACGCCCCAATGGGCTGGTATCTCAGCGGTTATTGGCTGGAGGAGCGGAAGGACCTCCCACAACAGCCATACATCCTTCCTAAGAATTTTAATGATTTTTACTTTTTCTGATATTTAAATAGAAATTAGTTTTTTCCCTCTGCTCTAGGATATAGAACAAGATACAGACATAGATATCCTTCCATATGGATAGGTGATTGGTATCATTCTTTGCCCATTCTCCCGCAGCATCAATTCAAGTAGATCTCGTCAGGTGTCATTCATGTCACATATGGACTTGTTCTAGGCTTTCTCATTGGCCCTGTCACCCTCACTGCCTCTGTGTCATTTGATACTGCCATGTCTATTATAGCTTTAAAAGATGCTCTTCTAATAGAACAAATTCTTGCCCCATCTACCCAGTTCTAATGATTAAAACTTGTTGTTCATAAATCCTAACTACTTTAAGAAATAACCTCATTTAATAATGTACTGTTCCATTAGGGAACCTCTTCTAATCCAGTCAACAAAACCTCTTCTTTTTAATTCACAAAGAAAAGGAAATAAGGAAGACCGACCTAGTGAGGGATTGACTGGGAATGGGTGTTCAGGAGAACTCTCTCTGAGATTACATTTAAGTTGAGTCTAATTTAGTGTGAAAGTTAGGGGATCAGATGTAAAGAGGTAAGCATGTGCAAAGGCTGGAAGATGTTTTGAGCTCTGGGGTCTGAGGACTACTGTGGTTGGAGAGAGATGAGAGGCAGACACACGAGATTCTTGCGGTGGTCAGGAGTAGATTCCGTAGAGCCCGAGGGCCTAGGTTTGAAGATGTTTCATTCCCGATGAAATGAAAGGCTAGAAAGGGGTTTTAGGTCATGTGATGTGATCTTATTGTGTTAGCAATAAAATAGCTGGCATATGTGGAAACGCTACTGTTCACGATATGGTATCTAGTTAACAGGCCCGTACGATAGCCTAGGTGAAAGATGTTGGAGTCTTATGTGGTGATGGCAATGATGACAGAAAGAGATGAGGTTAATAAAGCTGTTTAGGAGGTAGAATAGTGAGGACATTGGATGTGGGGTTTGAGGTGGAATCAAAGTGGCTGCCTGTCTTAGCTTGATTTCCTGTCATTTATTGAGATGGGGAATGGCCAGTGGGAGAATTGCTTCAATCTAGTTTGGTTAGTTTCTGGATCTACCATATTGCTGTCATTTTGGGTCTTCACCTTTTTCCTGTACTGAGTCCCATATCTTGTTTTCTCATGTCATTCTCTTTCTTTATTGGAGGTTATAGTATCCTAACAAAGGGAGAGGGTGAGATATATTGTAGAGTTCTTGAAAATCTAAAAGTGTTTCTATTCTTGTTTTAAGCTTCATCAACAATTATTTGGGGGCTGGTACAGAAATCTAATTACAAATTATTTTCCTTTTTAATGTTGGTTGCTTTGATCTGTAATTTTGGAGATACCCAATACATATACTGTCAAAATGTCATGGAGACAGTGTTCTGTCTTATTGCTGTAAGGATATTAATTTTGGTGAAATTCTTCTGTGCTGTGCTAATCTTTCATGTGAATGGCTTTCTTCAAGTCGTTGAATATTGGTAGTCCATATTTATTAAAGAATATCATTCTAAGATTCATGTTTGAAGCTCTTTGAGCTTGGATGAGTTAACTGTTGAGTTCCACTGCAGTGTTACTAGGCAACACAGGCCCTTTGTATAGGGTGATTACTAGGTTTATTATTTGATGGACTTTCTCTGTGCTAAAACATAAACCCATGTGGATGCATGCCTTATTCATCAGCAAAATCCTAATTTGTAGACCAAATTATGCACACTTTAAGGCTTTTGATACCCTAATCCAGTAGTATATTTCATATTAGTAAGTGATACCCTTAGTCCAGTAGTATATTACACATTGGTGAGTGATACCCTTAGTCTGGTAGTATGTTACACATTGGTGAGTGATACCCTTAGTCCGGTAGTATATTACACATTGGTGAGTGATACCCTTAGTCCGGTAGTATATTACACATTGGTGAGTGATACCCTTAGTCCGGCAATATATTACACATTGGTGAGTGATACCCTTAGCCGGGTAGTATATTACCCATTGGTGAGTGATACCCTTAGCCCAGTAGTATATTACCCATTGGTGACTGATATCCTTAGTCCGGTAGTATGTTACACATTGGTGAGTGATACCCTTAGTCCGGTAGTATATTACACATTGATGAGTGATATCCTTAGTCCGGTAGTATATTACACATTAGTGAGTGATACCCTTAGTCTGGTAGTATATTACACATTGGTGAGTGATGGAGGAAGGTCATTGGCTAATAAAGAAACTGCCTTGGCCCATTTGATTGGCCAGCCTTTAGGTGGGTAGAGTAAACAGAATAGAATGCTGGGAAGAAGGGAAGTGAGCTCAGACACCCTGCCGCTCCAGTCCAGGGCAGACGCGATGAAGCTCCGACCCAGGATGGACGTAGGCTAGAATCTTCCCGGTAAGCGCACCTCGGGGTGCTACACACATGAATAGAAATGGGCCAAGCAGTGTTTAAATGAATACAGTTTGTGTGTTGTTATTTCAGGGCATAAGCTAGCCAGGCGGCCAGGAGCCGGGTGGCAGGAATGCAGCCCTCAGCTCCCTCAACAGGTGAGTGATATCCTTAGTCCGGTAGTATGTTACACATTAGTGAGTGATACCCTTATTCCGGTAGTATATTACACATTGGTGAGTGATACCCTTAGTCCGGTAGTATATTACACATTGGTGAGTGATATCCTTAGTCTGGTAGTATTTTACACATTGGTGAGTGATATCCTTAGTCCGGTAGTATATTACACATTAGTGAGTGATACCCTTAGTCTGATAGTATATTACACATTGGTGAGTGATACCCTTAGTCCGGTAGTATATTACACATTGGTGAGTGATACCCTTAGTCGAGTAGTATATTACACATTGGTGAGTGATACCCTTAGTCCGGTAGTATATTACACATTGGTGAGTGATACCCTTAGTCCGGTGGTATATTACACATTACTGAATGATACCTTTAGTCCGGTAGTATATTACACATTGGTGAGTGATACCCTTAGTCTGGTAGTATATTACACATTGGTGAGTGATATCCTTAGTCTGGTAGTATATTACACATTACTGAGTGATACCCTTAGTCTGGTAGCATATTACACATTGTAAGTGATACCCTTAGTCCGGTAGAATATTACACATTAGTAAGCATTCACACAAACATTTCAGAAGGTGCATTAGAAAGTTGCTCTCTCTCTATCTTTCTCTCTTTTGTTTTTTTAAGACAAGGTTTCTCTGCGTAGCCTTGGCTTTCCTAGAACTAGCTCTTGTAGACCAGGCTGGCCTCAGACTCACAGAGATCCACCTGCCTCTGCCTCTGAGGGCTGGGATTAAAGGTGTGCGCCACTACCGCCCAGCTAAAGTTGCTCTTCTAATAGTAATATGTGAAGCTGCCAATTCCTCTACATTCTTAATTTTGATATTATAAGTTTCAAAGATTACTTGTTAATTTAATGGATAGACTAGGTACTAATTTAGTCATTTGCTTTGTCTTGTTTATGTGTATGTGAGAGAGAAAGTAGAGAACAATGGGGTATTTGTTTTTTTTTTTTTTTTTTTAAAAAAAGATTTATTTGAAGAGGGTGCCAGATCTCATTACAGATGGTTGTGAGCCACCATTGGTTGCTGGGAATTGAACTCAGGACCTCTGGAAGAGCAGCCAGTGCTCTTAACCACTGAGCCATCTCTCCAGCCCCCTGTTTTTTTCTTAGTAACTTATAAAACCGTTTGTATGTTACCAAACATAACACTCTCCGTAATGCAATGCCTGTGTTCCTCCCAACTTTTCAATGCCTCTCAGATCTTGATATATATATATATATATATATATATATATATATATATATATATATAGTCTTCCGCTTTTGAAACCTGAGAAGTGCATCTGATATCGGAGGAAGGATGCAGAGGGTGATGGTGGACACTGCGGAGCCTCCCCTCTCCTCTGTTTTGGTCTTTGGAGGCCACTGCTCTTGCGGCACTGTTTTATTCCTTCTGAAGACATTCTTTGCGCCTGCAAGCCACCTTTGTTTCTTTCTATGTAGAGCACTGGCCATGTTGGATTGCTATAATAATGGCCCTGAAAAGTCATGCCTTCCTTTATTCGTTGTCCTTTGAATATAACCTTGCCTTGTCTTTGGTCAAGAGGCACTCTGTTTCCTTATTTTCTTTAAAGAACAATTTTTATGTGCTTGTGTGTGGATCTGAGTGAGTGTATGTATGTGTGTCATGTGTGTGCAGGAAGAGTCCAGAAGAGGGTGTCAGGTCCTCTGGAGTTGGAGTTACGGTGGTTGTGCACGGTCTGATGTGTTAGACACTTAACCCCAGGCTGTCTGCAAGAGCAGTGTGCATTCTTTACTGCTGAGCCCCCGCTCCAGCCCTTTCTCTACTTCTTTAGTTTGTGATTCTTTGTGACTTAGCTTTTACTAATCGAATATGAGAAAGCCTGAGTCTTGGCCTTAAGAGCCTGGCAGTTCTATTTCTTTTTTTTTTTTTTTTGGTTTTTCGAGACAGGGTTTCTCTGTAGCTTTGGTGCCTGTCCTGGAACTAGCTCTTGTAGACCAGGCTGGTCTCGAACTCACAGAGATCCGCCTGCCTCTGCCTCCTGAGTGCTGGGATTAAAGGCGTGCGCCACCACCGCCCGGCTGGCAGTTCTATTTCTACCCTCTTGGGATACCATGATTGATATGTTCATATGTCTCCTTGGGAGAAGATGACCCATTAATTTCAACCCCGTAATTGATACCTAGCCCTGTAGCTCACCTTCATCCAAGACCTGTTGGGACAGTGTGCAGACTGGAGGAAGGAGTTTTATCCAGGAATCGTAGGTATAAGTGGTGCTGAGCTCTGCTAGTGTGGGCACGGGGTGTGGCAGAAGTTCATCTAGATCTCGGTGCTTAGCTGTGTTCTACAAACAGCTGGATACTCAAGTATGCTGCTGATGTTTTGCTGATTTTAATGAGTATCCTTTAGGAAGATGTTTAACCAGAAGACACCTAGGCTCTGTACTTCTCATACTCTTTTCTTCCCTTAGATCTTTATCTCAGAAGTTGTCTATGTAGCTCTACTCTGATTGTAACTGTATGACAGAGTAATACATGTAGTTTCAATTAAGCCATCTATGGAGCTTTTAATACTTAAAGGTGCTTCAATAGCCAGGAATGATGTACTCTTGTAATGTAGCTCTAAGGGAGGCAGGAGGGTCTCAAGTTCAAGACTTGACTTGGCTGCAGAGGTAGTTCAAACTCAGCATGGACAGCTTAGTGGGTCACATTTTTAGAATAAAAGGTATGAAGAGGCTGTGAGATAGCTCAGTGGTCAGAGCCTAAACAAAACCCCAAGTAAACAAGCACCTCCCAGCCACATGTGGTTTTTAGTTTATATTTTATACTTAGGATTTTAAGTGGTGGTATTGGCCTTGATTCAGTAGACCCTGAAATTACTCACTTGGGAACTTTTGGTACTCCAGAATCTGGAATGGTCAGACCTTGATAAATGTGGGTTGGATTTTATGTGGTGTGAAACTCAGGCTTTTCATGTCCTGCAACAACTTCATTTCAGAATGATTTAAAAATATTTTGTATGGCCAGGCAGTAGCGGCAGCACACCTTTAATCTCAGCACTTGGGAGGCAGAGGCAGGCGGATCTCTGTGAGTTCGAAGCCAGCCTGGTCTACAGAGCAAGTTCCAGGAGAGGTTCCAAAGCTACCGAGAATCCCTGTCTTGAAAACAAACAAACAAAGTAAAATGAAAAAATATTTTGCATGGAGGTTGGGGTGGAGAAAGAAAGGAAGGGAAGTAATGGGTTTAATATGGAAAGGAGAGAGGGCAGAGGACTCTGGTCAGTGCCTGACTCAACTTCACATTCTTCAAGGGAGCAGCAACAAAATTGTTTCACTGTTGACTTTTATACTTTTTATTATGTGCAGTTTAGAAAATGTTAATTTATTTTTACTTTATGTGTTTGACTGCATGCACGTAAGTACACCATGTGGAGCCCAGAAAAAGGGGTCATTTCACCTGGAACTGGAGGAACGAGTGGTTGTCAGCCTCCGGTTGGTAGCTGGGAACCAAACCTGGATCCTCTGAAAGAGCAGCAAATGCTCTTAACATCTGGGCTGTCTTTCCAGTCCTTTAATCTGCACAAAAAAGAAAAAAAAAAGATTTAGTTATATGTTAGTCTTTGTGTCTGTGTAGAGTTATGGGCCCTTGAGTGAATCTTAGGGTTCTAGTGCTGTGAAGAGGCAACATGACCATGGCAACTCTTATAAAGGAAAACATTTAACTGTGGTCGCTTGCTTACAGTTCAGAGGTTTAATCCATTATTGTCATGGTGGGGAGCAAGGCAACATGTCTGCAGACATGATGCAAGAGAAGGAGCTGAGAGTTCTTACATCTTGACTCACAGGCAACAGGAAATGTTTTGAGACACTGGATGTGGCTTGAGCATATATGAGAATTCAAAGCCCACCTCCACAGTGACATACTTCCTCCAACAAGGCCACACCCACTCCAACAAAACCACACCTCCTAATAGCCCTCTGAGCTTATGGGGACCAATTGCATTCAAACTACTACACCCTTGCAGGTCAGAAGAGGGCATCAGACCCCTGGACTTGAGTAAGAGAGGTTGTGAGATGACAGAGGTGAGTGCTGGGAGCCAAACTTAGGTCCACTGTAAGAGCTATTTGCGCTCTTAACCACTGCACCATCTCGTCAGCCTCCATTCTGTCCAATTTAAGGTAGTATTTTGTGAATAGCTTTTATTTGGTCTGACTCTGAGTTTAGAAGATAAGTGAGAGCCTTTTGGTTGGATCATGTTTATATGGGAATAACTGTGTTTTAAGACTCCAAATTAGTTATTCTGTGGCATCACTTTGCATGTTAAAAGGGGCCTTATGCTTGTGTAGAAAGGTGAACTACTATCCCCTTCATATTTATTTATTTGTTTGTTTATTTATTTATTTAGTGTGTATAAGTATGACGGTCAAAAAACAACTTGCAGGATTCTCCTTCAACCATGTGGGTGATGGGTTCTGAACTTAGGTTGTCAGACTTGGTGACAAGTGCCTTTACCCACTGAACCATTTTCCTGGTCTTAGATTAACTCCCTATTTTACCTTCCATGTTGCTGAATAATCGTGATTTTTGTGCCATGTTGCTTGAGAAATGATTTTATAACCTTCCTTTTCAGGGCCACATTTCCTGAGTAATTTGGTTGTCTTTCTTATGGCAAGTCATGAAGGTCAAGTTTATCCCACTGGCCTTGCTACTCTTGGCTTTTTTGTTTTCTCAAAAGATTTTTATCTCAACTTTGGCTCTTGTCAATTTCTGGACAGCAAGTCTTGAATCAAGTTGATGTTTTGAAGGACATTTTCATCTTCTTTTAAATCTTTAATGATTCTTTTCATCTTTGGACTTTTAGATGTTTTCATTTAAAAGTATTATTTTTAGTGGTTGAGTAAATTATTAATATACAGGTACAACTTTTATCTTTGTACCTACTTTTTATGTGGTAAAATATATTTATCATGAAATTTATCATCTTATAGTGTACAGTTCTATGGCATTAAGTGCATCCAAATGTGTGGCGTATACATGCGACCAGCCCTTTTTAAGTCTTGCAAACTCAGTCATACCAGGGACTAAGCCACTGGCAACTGCTATTTTGCTTTGTCTCTCTGAGTTTAACTCTTGTACATAGTAAGTGAAATCATGGAGTGTTTATATTTTTGTGACCAGCTTATTTCACTTTGCATAGTATATTCAAGGTTATAGCATGTGTCAGAATTTTCTTTCCTTCTGACACTGAGTAATGTTTCCATTGTGTGTGTGTGTGTTTGTGCTTATGCATGTACACATCTATGTAGCACATTGTGTACCTCTTGTGATGATGTCTGTTGTATCTGTCGTTTGGCTGTTGTGAATAATGCTGGTGTTGGCAAAGATGACCAACTGTCTGAGCTTGTTCTCCAGGACTCACTGGATGGTATGGCAGTTGTATGCTTGGTTTTGATGGCTCATCAGATAATTTCCTACAATATAGGCTGTAGAGAATTAACATGCACTCTTTCACAGTATCGATAATGTCATTTGATGCACAAAATTCTTACCTTGTTGAAATCCAGGGTATTTAGTATATGTTCTTCACTTTGCTAAATTAACCATTGAGAGGTTGAGATCACTTCTCTAGCCTCCTTTACCAGTAGTGACATTTTTCTGTCTATTTTTTTCTTTAAAGCCTAGAAAAGGGGATGGGGAAATGGCTCACTTGGTAACACGCTTGCCACACAGGCATGAGAATGCAAATATAGATTCCCTAGCACCTACTTAAAAACCAGGCATGGGAGCAAACATCTGTCACCCTAGAGCTAGCAGGGAGGTGTTGGGGGAGCAGAGATAGGCAAATGTTTGGAGTTTATTGGCAAGTCAGTCTAACCAAATTGAAGAGCTTCAGGTTCTACAAGAGAGCCTGTCTAAAAAATCAAGGTGGAGAGTCATGGAGGAAGACACATGACATTGACCTTTGGCCTTCATGTGTGCATGTGTGCACATAAACCTGCACATGCACAACACACACACACACACACACACACAACTAGAAAAAGTTATGTTGAAATTGAGCCAGATTTTCATATTACTGACATCCCCAAGAGAGAGGAAAACCATTCATTCACTGTCGCACCTGCTTCCTCCAGAGTAGAAACCTTTTAATCTAGAGTTAGTGATTTTATTGTTATGTTAGTGATCAGATTGTTGCGATTATGGAGATAGGATGTAGATCATGCCAAGGCATTGGTTAACTCAAGAACACAGGTCTATCAGTGAGGACAATAATGTAGTAGCTGCCGCGGATAATGCTGTCTTTGTAATGTAAGTGCTTTGATGACTGTATTGTATTTACATAGTCTTTCCTTATCTACAGTTTCACTTTCCATAGTTTCAGTTATTTGCAGCCACCCACAGTCCAAAAATACTAGTATTTCTTGAGACTTTAAGGAGAAAGCAGCCATGTTCACATGGCTTTTATAATTGTATATAGTTATAGTTGTTTTGTCTCATTCTTGTTCATGGTTAGTCTCTTACAATGTCTGCTTTATAAACTGAACGTTATTATAGGTATATAGTTTTAGGAAAAACATATCCAGAGGATTTAGTAGTGTTGGGTTATTGCTGAAGATCCCACACACTTCAGGTACAGACAGGACATGGGGAAATCAGGTTGGTACTGACCAGGAGGCTTCCCCTGCTGACTTGTCTTTCTAGGATAGAAGGTCTATGTAGGCTGTGGGGAAGTTACCAGCAGTCTTCCTCAGCCTTGAGCCTGAGAGGTACAGTAATGCCTGATGTGACAAGATAAGCCTGTGGGTACAATAGTGACACGGATATTATGGGGCTATGCTTTCTGATTGGATTTAAGACCCACTCCATACAAGGACGTGCATGCCTGGTACTCTAGATCTTACCACCTGGCTGGGGAGCTCATTTTGCCCAGGAGTGGGTCTATTCCTATTATTCTGTTAAATGAACATGGTATTAAACGGCCCTCTGGATTCCTGTCACTGTACATCTGAGTCAGTGCAGCTCTTGGTCCATATCAGAGACGTTTCTTTGCAGTGGATGATGGTTCATGCAGAGCCTCACAACAGAGTGCAGAGAGTAAATGTCAGTGGAGAACTCAACCACACATGCAGTGCCTCTGTTTCCATCACGAAAGGAAGAGGAGGCAGAAAGATGATTAGAGTCAGAAGTCAGGGAGGACCAGAGCGAAGCAATGTTTTCTGGACACGGGGGACCTCTGTAATTAGGAACTCACAGCTGCTGTGGTTGCTTGTACATGACCAGCAAGACAGCAAGTTAGTAAACATGCTAGCATGGAGAAGGAGGAGCTCCTGAGCCCCCCTTCCCTAACTGAGGAGGTGCTGACACTTGATGACTTCTGGGGCTGCTAAAGTTTTTGTTAAGGTATGGCCATTGGTAGGCCAGCTGTGGTTCAGTGGATGATCCCGCCCCTGTGAGTATATGGGCAGCACAAATAGACTTAGTGGGGTGAAACAAAGATGGCAGGACGTTGGGGGGTGGGGCCTAGAGATCTCAAAGTATTAATAAAAATACTAAATTAAAGACCCAGATAATAATAAAAAAATTATGTCCAGGGTTTCAGGCTTCCTCTGGGGTGTGTATGTCTGGTATCCTCAGGATAAGCTATATTTACTTACTTTTCTTCATGTCTTTATCTACCTGCCTGTTTCTGGAGGGGATGTTGAGAGAATGTTCCTATGTAGGCCGGGTTGGCTCCTGACCCGCACAAATCATCTTGTTTTGCTTTCCTGAAAGCTGGGTTACAGGTGTGTGCCACCACACCTGCTGCTGGTGTTGGTTTTTATCGAAGACTTAGCTCCCTCAGGACAATGACTGTTTTGTTCCACACTGTACGCCCTATTCCTGGCACAAAGTCGTTATTCAGTAAGTAATCGATGATGCTATAGGAAGCTGTGCTCTCTCTGGAACACATTCAGGCCTACCACTTGTAGGTACTATTGAGGTTTCCAAAAGGTCAAGATAAAGTTATGTTGATTGTGACTGAATGAAAAAAAGTCAGAGCCAGTCCATAGAATAATAGATATAGATTGATTGTACCCCTATAGAAAAGTCCTTTCTCGTATGTGTGTATGGATACATATGTACAAAAGTATGGAGAGAGGTTTAGAAAGATACTTACCAAATTCAGGCTAGGTCAGGAGAGTAAGACACCATGAATGCTGAGGCCTAACTGGGAGTCCCATCTCTGTGGTGCAAGTTTCCCAGTAAAGCGTTGAGCTTGCACAGTTTGTAGGGAAGGAGACTATGCTGAGAACAAGTCTCCTGCTGTAGGGCTCCTGGGGCAGTAAAGAGGGCTTTGTGCTGCTGCCAGGGAGGCAGTGGGCTTTTAGATGGCTGCAATAGACTGGGGAGGACTGAGGCCCAAAGAAAACACCTTTGGCCTCGGGCACTGGGAACCTATGCAGGGGCACACTATGTATGTTAGAGAAACGACACTTGCAGAACATCCTCGGCAAGAACTTTGATTTTACTGTGAGCTGGCAGTGGATACTGACCAGAGCTTCCCGCTGATTCAGAATGCTGTTGACTTAATGTCTGTTGCTTGTGTGTGTGTGTGTTTCCATAAAGAGAATTTAGTGCCTTGAGTTGTGTAAATCTCTTACTTAGGCTGATTTTTGCTCTCAGTAAACTTGTGTAGAATCTTAATCCCCCTCTTTAAAAAATTTAAACACACGAGGACATAAGTCTCCGAGAGGTTGCGAAACTCTTTGAAGGTTACTTAGCTGATAAGTGGTGGAGGTCTGGACTAGAGCCCAGGTCTTCTCTATCAAATGCTGTGTCCTTTTTTTTCCAAGAAAAGATTGGCCAGGAAATCACTTAATGTGTTATACTGTGCAATGGGTTCTAGCCTTCTCCATTTATAAGGATATTTTGGTATGGACACTTTTTTTTTATTTTAAAATATTTATTTATTATGTATACAATATTCTGTCTGTATGCCTGAAGGCCAGAAGAGGGCACCAGACCTCTTTTACAGATGGTTGTGAGCGACCATGTGGTTGCTGGGAATTGAACTCAGGACCTTTGGAAGAGCAGGCAATGCTCTTAACCTCTGAGCCATCTCTCCAGCCCGGTATGAACACTTAAAGAAAACTTAGTGACCAATTAAAATTCAAATAGAAATTTGTTAGGGTATTAAGACGAGAGGTCAGAATTAACTAGGCATTAAAGAGGACTTCAGAAGAGGCTGGGGAGATGACTCAGTAGGTTAAGGTACTGGCTACCAAGCCTGAGGACCTGAATTTTGTTCCCAGGACTCAGCTGATGGAAGGAGAGAACTCACCTCCTCAAGTTGTCCTTTGATGTCAACACATGCGCTGTGGTGTGTACACCCCCTGAAATAAGATAACTGTAAGAAAGAAATGCCTCGGAAAAAGTCGCTGGCTAAAAATGTTTTTTTTTTTTTGACAATAATTTACAGCTTTAAAAAAATTATTTATTTATTTTAAATAATTTACAGCTTTAGAGCTAAATCTCAGCAATAGGTATTTGACAAGAATTTGTAGAAATCTAAAAGATAAGCAGTGTGAGGGAAGGAATTTAATTTTATTGTTGGAATTAAGGCAAAAATCAAATACATTTAGTTATTTTATGGATGTTATTGTTTTAATTTTTGACTCCAGTAATCATTTTCATTATACAAGATATGAAATAGTTGAAAGCATGAAAGGCATTGAAAGTCTTAACTAAAAGTATGATGTAGTAGTTAGTACTGCAGAATTATTTTTACAACAGCTTTGTGTGGGCTGGTTAGGGGTGATGGGCTATCAGCACTGATGTCAGGACACGGGTTAGTGGTGATGGGCTGTCAGCACTGTGACGTCAGGACACGGGTTAGGGGTGATGGGCTATCAGCACTGTGACGTCAGGATACGGGTTAGTGGTGATGGGCTATCAGCACTGTGACTTCAGGACATGGGTTAGGGGTGATGGGCTGTCAGCACTGTGACGTCAGGACACGGCTTAGTGGTGATGGGCTTTCAGCACTGTGACGTCAGGACATGGGTTAGTGGTGATGGGCTGTCAGCACTGTGACGTCAGGATACACACTGCTTGTTTTATTTTTCCTTAGTATTCATTATATTTCTGTGAAATGAAAAGATCTTTTGGAATTATTATTGGCAAGTTTTTAATATATTTATTTTGTATTTCTTTGTATATACTTGTATAAGAAACTAAAGGAATTTGTAAATCAGGAAAGTTGTATAGTCCAAATGGAAAATTGTAAGTATAGCTAGATTATCAGAATTGAAGGAATGCCATGTTTTTGAGCATAAGTTCAGGATGTCACAGGCCAGTACTTTATGATTATTGTTGTAATATATTTATATTGGAGCTGTTCTCAAGCCAGAGCAGATCCTAGCATGGAGCTGGGAGGTGGGCTGGAAGTCTCACCCACGGCTAAGGAGCTCTTGGCAACTGATAGCTGCTGAGAGAGGGAGGGTCAGTTCTCTTGAGGAGGGTAGCCCCTGGTAAGCTGACCATGCTCCAAGAGAAGGTCACACATTCAAGAATATATGGGCAGCACAAACTGCACTTGATGGGCATAAAACCAACATAAAAAAGGACACAAAGTTGTGTGGGTGGGGAATGGCAGGTGGATCTGATAACAGTTAAGAGAAGGAGGTGAACATGTTCAAAACACATTGTACAATATTCTCAAAGAACTAAAAAAAAATTAAAAAAAGAACCAAGCGGTGGTGGTGTACGCCTTTAGTCCCATAACTCGGGAGGCAGAGGCAGACAGATGTCTGTGAGTTCGAGGACAACCTGGTCTACAAGAGCTTGTTCCAAGAGAGGCTCTGAAGCTACAGAGAAACCCTGTCTTGAAAAACAAAACAAAATAACAACAACAACAACAACAAAAATTTAACAAAAAGATACAAAGCACGAAGTTTCAACTGAGCTGTGCTAGCTTTAGAATCGTTTCTTCTCCCTCTCCCCCCTTGATTTTTTGGTTTTCAGAGACAAGGTTTCTTTGTGTAGCCCTGGCTGTCTTGGAACTCACTCTGTAGACCAGGCTGGCCTTGAACTCACAGAGGTCCGCTTTCCTCTACCCCCCGAGTGCTAGGATTAAAGGTGTGCGCCGCCACTACCCGACTAGAATTTTAATAACTTATATTTCCATAAATGATGCCAGCATTCATACTGTAAGGCAGCGTGACTCTTCAAATAGGGTCACTAATCTCACCAGGAGCAAAGGTGTGCATGGTGAAAGGGAAGCTGAATTCCCAGTCTGAGTATTCAGAGAATCTGGTGCTAAGTCTTAGGCAGTGGACTCTGTTGATGTTGCTGCCAGCCTAGTAGAACTCAAAGAGCACTGGGAAATAAAGGAGTAGTGTCTGTGACTCTTGTGAGAAAGCCAGAGGAATGGAGAGAGTGGGAGACATCAAACGAGAGCAGTTCATCTTGATAACCTGCAGCCCTCAGCATTTAAAGAATCATCAGTAAAATGTTTCTCAGAGGGTCTTTGATGCAGAACAGAGATTTAAAAAAAATTATCCAGTTTCTTACTGATACTTTTGTAGTATGTCATAAAGATGAATTATTAGAAAAATAAAGTGAAAAAAATAGGAACCATCAGGCTTGTCTTTATTTTTTCTTTATTGGATCCATCAGGCTTAACATTGTTTTTACACATTGCCTTGAAGTTTTAATATTCTTACATGAGTTTTTGTGGATTAGTAACAGTTTATATACCAGAGCTGCTCTGTGGATTCCACTTTGAACAGTACTGTGTTAGAAAGAGTTTGCCATTCTGACAGTCCAGAAGTTGGCCTTTTCAGTTTTATCTTAGAATAGAGACATAGCTAGATAATGCAGTTATTATAATAGAGGCAAGACTGGATAATGCAAATCATTTTAAGCAAATACGGCAGCTAATTATAAGCATGAAAACTTCTCAAAATCTCAGTAGTTGGCTGAGTGAAAATACAGGAGAGCATCGTTACTTTGCATTTGGATTATACTGAGAAACGTGGCTTTTGTTGTTGTCTTGTTTATTGGTATGGAGATAGTATCTTATTGCAGCCCAGTTTGGCCTCAAGCTTGCCATGTGCCTAGGCATGACCTTTGAGCGTTTTAAACAATACATTTATTTTATTTTATATGTCTGGGTGTTTTGCCTGCATGGTTGCCTTTGCACCATGTGTGTGCCAGGTGACTAAGGAGGCCAGAAGAGGGTATCAAGTCCCTTGGACCTGGAGTTACAGACACTTGTGAACCATCATATGGGTGCTTGAAGTCAAAGCCCAGACCTCTGCAAAAGCAGCCAGTGCTCTTACCTGCGGAGCCATCTCTCCATCTCTCCAACCCCTGACCTTGAACTCTTGATCCCTAGCCTCAACTTCCCAAATGCTGGGTTTACAAGGATGCATGAATTTTGAGTAAAGAGAATGTTTTCAATTCAGTGCTTTATAAACACTGTTTTGGGCTGTCTGTACTTGTTTCAGATTTCCTTTTTATAAGAATATCATAAAAATAGATGGCACACTAAGAAGACTGAGGAAGGAGAGGTTTGGACCAGTGTGGACTACCAAATAAGATCCTGTTTCAATAAGCTAAAAACCAATAAATAGATGGATAGGTAGGTAGGTAGGTAGGTAGGTGATGATAGGTAAATAGATGATTGATAGATAAATAATAGGTAGATAGATGATAGTAGATAGACAGATGATAGGTAGGTAGATGATGCAAAGAAAGAGAAAAAGAAAAAGAAAGAAAGAAAAGAAAGATAGCATATATTGAGCACCTGGTAAGTGTGATTCACTGTGGAAATAATCAGCATAAATAAAGCATATGGCTTGAAAATTAATAAGGGAAGCAGATCAAAGCTTTGTAAGTTTAGCTCCTTCAAAAGTGAGCTCCCAGAGCATGCCAAAGTAAATATTCTCCATAGGTAAATATTTGCTTATAAGGACAAGAATTCAAAGAATATGTATATTATACAAAATAAAAAGCCCCAGAGTTGAATGTTAGGGTGGGCATCTACTTAGGACTTGTTTTAGGTAAAGTGATGAAAATGATCTAAAATGAGTATAAGAATATTCCTATTGAAATGGCTTATCATAACAGTTTTACATGATTATATTGTACTTTAGATGTAGACAAATGACATGTAAGCTGACCTTGGCCTTTCTAATAACATTTCTACGTGTGAGAGCTACCAGTAGTTGCTCTGTGACTTTTGTGTGGCTTGTTTAAGGTGTTCTTTGAGTGTGTGCTGCTTTCCTGCCGCTTGTTACAGGAAAGTATTTCTGCAGTGTTTGTCAGCTGTGTGCCAGGAGGAACGCTGCTGGACAACTTCAGCCATGTAGTGATGAACTCCTGTGTTTTGTCCTGCTTTAGGACAGTTACAGGGAGGTGTTCTGCATTCCCTTCTTGACCGGATTTAGCTCATTCTGAGAGGCCATTTTCTCAGAGAACATTCCTTGATTACTCCGCTGAAAGCAGTGTCCCTGCTCTCTTAAATCGGATTGTTCTTATATTCTTAAACCACTAATTTGGCAATTAATCATGTTAATTGCTTTGTGCCTTGCATCTATTGTTGCCTCGACTTGTTATTTAAATTGTCTTGACTTTACTGTTGTGATGTTTGTCTTCTGATTACAGCACAAGATTCTTGAAAAGAGACGTGTCTCTATAATTCTCAGAACAGTGATCTCTGAACTTTGCTGATTGCCTACCCTGTCTTTGTTTGCTTCAACGGCTATGACATAGACTTTACACTGGATAATTTATTAACAATATAAGTTTGGTTCTCAGAATTCTGTAGGCTGGGGAGTCTAAGGTCATAAGTCTAAGTAGACTTAGAGCTCTTGAAGGCCCATTCTGCATAGATGCTCTTTGTGTATCCTCTCCTGGTACAGGACCAAAGGATAAACAGGCTTTGTCAGGCCTCTTTTATAAAGGCACTAGTCCCGTTCATAGTGACCTATTTAGCTTCTGCCTCTTCGTGTCAACACACTGGGGATTAGATTTTATCGTATGAATTTTGGAGGGGTATAATCATTCAGACTATAGTTTAATCCAAACAATTTGGTTAAGAATCTCAATACATGCATTTTATTTAATTATATTATATGTATAGATTATAAATCACATGAAATCTGAATTAAAATGGCACAGAATGAAATAAGCAATATTTATAATATATGTTTTTTCTAATATGGTATTTTTTTACCAGTCATATTTGGAAAAGACATTGAAAAAATTATGGAGGTACTAATAGAAGACATGCCAAATTAGCAACATGTGTGGACTAGTTTCCAGTCTATTTGGTAGTTATATGAAAGATTTTGTTGGAAACGGCCTGTACTTACATTATTAGCATTACGTCCATTATAATGGAAAGCACCAGCATAAGGCATCTGGCATTGTGTGATGCTCATCCTTCCTAGGACTCTTGTCTTCAAGAGCTGAGACCCAGCTTTACCATCAGTGCCAACCTGTATTTCCTGTGGTAAGGGGGGATTTATTCCACATTTTTAGTATTGAACCCTTCTCTCCCCGAGATTTTCATTCTGTGGAATGATGTTGTCTGATAGGCTCTGAACACAGACTGCGTATCTCTAGCATTTTCTGTACCTGTCACTGAATGCTCAACAAGTAGTTGCAAATTTTATTTGGAAAAAGTAAATGTGTGTCTCTGATCACAAATTTCTGGAAAACCTTCTATTTTAATAAGTTAAAAAATTCTAATGTGAAGAATGAAATACACAAGAGCAGGTTGTTTCAAAAATGATTTACTATCATTGGAGAATAAAATGTGAACTTGTGTGTGTGGTCCCTGTGCTAATCTAATGACCATAGAAAGTCCAGTTCAAGGGATGGATGATATGTGGGATGTATCTACATTTAGTAGATATCGAAACATGACCGTCTTGGCCTTCAGGTCAAGAAATAAAGTGTTGGGGGGTGGGAGATGGCTGAGTGGGTAAGAGCTTGCTTGAAACCATGAGGACCTGAGTTTGGATCCCAGCACCTAGGAAAAGGTTGGGCACTGCTTCACATGTGCCTGTAACCCAGACTTGTGAGTAACTGTACTGGCTGGCCAGAGAAAGAAGGATCACTGGGGTTTGCTGGCCACCAGCTTAGTTCCAGGTTAGTGAGAGACCCTGTCTCAAAGGAGTAAGGTAGAAAGTGGTAGAGCAGGACACTGGCCTCTGGCCTCTGTATTTCCATGCATACATACCACATTTGTTTGTGTACGCGCACACACACAGAAACGTCAGCATCCTAGGAGTGCTATGTGTTCTTCTTGTCATTGGCCTTTTCTTTCTTTTCCAGTAGTTAAATCATTTTGATTTTTATCATAGTAATTTTCTTTTGTCACTTAGCATACGCAATATTACTTTTTATAATTTTGAATTTTAAATAATGGAATTATGATAGTATACAGTCTTTCATTCAGTGAAAGTACTTTTTCATTACTATACAATGTTTGTGTTGTCTATTTTATCTTTTTTTAATCTGTCCTTTAGCCAGTGAACATCATGTGTTGTGTTTGGGGCTATTTAAAGAGTGCTGCTGCCATGTCTTCTCATCACGGGTCTTAATTCATACACACGATTCCTCTCTGTTTTATTTTACTTTTAAAACAATAATAGGTTTCTGCATAAAGATCTTAGCACATCTGTTGTGATATTTATATCTATATTCAACCATTTGGTACTGATATATAATCTTTGTGCCGTGTTGGGGGTTGAACTTGAGCCATCTTCCTTCCCTGCCCTTCCTTCCCTGCCCTGCCCTTCCTTTCTTGTGTGAGACAGGGTCTCCATGCAGTTCTGGTTGTCCTGGAACTTGATGTGTGGTTCAGGCTGGCCTTGAATTTACTGAGATGGAGATTTACCTGCCTCTGCTTGCTAGTGCTGGGATTAGAGGCACAGGCCCACCGTACACTTCCTTGCTATAGATTAAAAGTAGTGTTTGAGCCGGGTGGTGGTGGTGCAAGTCTTTAATCCCAGTACTCAGGAGGCAGAAACAGGTGGATCTCTGTGAGTTCGAGGCCAGCCTGGTCTACAAGAGCTAGTTCCAGGACAGCTACGGAGAAATGCTGTCTCTAGAAACCAACAAAACAAAACAAACCAACCAAACAAAAAAGTAGTGCTAGAGCCCATCATTTCTACTAAAATAATTGCATTTTAAATCTGACTTTTTTCAGAGGAATACCAACCAGCATCTTCTACTCCATATTCTAAGGTATAGTTGAAATTTATCATTTATAAATGGAGATATTACATGGAAACTGGGAATAACAGTTGATGCCACACAAATTGACAAACACACTTAAACACATTGAATATTTTATTTTTGTGGTGTTTAGAAAAAAAACCTAGGATGAGTCACTTACTTTGGTAATGGTTATTTGGAATTCTATTCTAGGAATTAAATGCATAATTTCCTAGTAGGTTCTAGAAATTTACCCTTTAGGCTTTAGTGGTACAGAGATATACATGTGGTGTGTCAAGGAAGTCCTGCTATTCAGTGGATAGTCCCATTTCCCGGAGAATGGTGTAAGAGATTTACTACAGTATAATGTGGCAACTTCCTTCTTACCAGTTTTAATTCACATGCTTCCTTTGAGGGGGGTGTAAACTTCACCTTGGGCAGTTTGATTTAGTGGGCAGTATGTGTAGTAACTGCATTAAAGGGCTGAGTCCTAGAATTGGTTTGAATACCTTTGCATTTTGTAGATTATTTAGATAGATGTTAAGGTAAGATGTCAGCCAGTTTGGATGCTATGGTCATTTTGAAGGTGATTTAGTGTTAGTAAAGTTATTGATGTTTGATTTAATCCTGAAAAAAAAAAAACCAAAATCACTTCATTCTATAAAATTAAAACCGTGGCAAATATCAACTACCAGTTACTCACTGCAGCATGTGACTCGTGCTATTTACCAGGCAATTATTGGTCTTGGAGCCTATTTTATTTCCCTGTCACCTGTTACTTAAGGTTGCCAAAGCTGAAGGCTTCCGTCTTAGCGGATGTTAAGTGTTGCTGGTGAAGCACAAACGTCATTATCTCGAAAACAGGAAGTTATGTACGAGAACATGCCAAGTGTGAATGAATACCCTGGAGGAGGGAACTGACGCACTCTCAGGAAGGACCCTGAATTCATCTATTTTCCTCTTCTTAGATGCCTTAAAGAACAGAAATGATCAGACTCACTACTTTTTTAGACAGTATTGAATTAAGTAGGTTTAGCCTTAAGTCAGAAAGCATGTTTTCTTGTATATTGCATTGTCTTAAAAATGTTGATGTTCTAAAGATTGTGAGATGCCTGTATGTATCTTGATTAATCTCCATTAGTGTTTGGCCAACTAAAATCCTATGAAGTACAGTGAAATCGACCATTTTCTATTTATACAGAAAACTTAATAATTTGAATCATATCTCAATAACTAGGAATAGATTTTAAATAATTTAAATAGTTTTAAAGAGGAATCAATAAAAATTACTTTTCACCATTTTTTGACTTTTCATGAATAATCTGCTAAATGAATCAAGAGTATCAGCATTGTAAATCTCAAGAATCAAGTGTCAAGGACTTTATTCTCTTTTATGTCATTGGTTGATGTTGATGTGTGCAAATATGGTTCTTATACATATTTATAAGTGATTTTCATTAATGCATATTAATGAAATGCATATTTTATTAAATTTTAGTTAACATACAAAGTAATGGATTTTTTGGTACTCTTATACACATGTATATTTTCTAACTGAAAAATTACATTTGGGTGTGTGTGTGTGTGTGCATACATGTGTATATGTGTGTGGGTGGAGCATGTCACAGTGCATGTGGAAGTCACAGGACAATCTTCAAGAGATATATTTGGTCAGGCTGGCAGGTTTGTGACAAATGCTTTACCTCTTGAGCTGTCTTGCCAGCCCTCACACACACACACACACACACACACACACACACACACACACACACAATTATAATTGGTTCTCATGTCCTCTGTCCCCTCCCTTTACTTGCTGATCAAAACCTCTTTTTGGTTATCAGCACTTGCTTTGCATTGCTGGTACTTTGTTAATAGAATATCATTTCTTAAAAATGTCCACTTTATATTTTTTCATTAATTCTAGTAGTCATCACTTTAATTGAGAGATGGCTTAGTGTGGTGATTTGTACAGTGGGCTCTGTAGTCAGACATCTTTGGTCTGGATTGTAGCTCTCTCACCTCCTAACAAGTCATTTACATATTATCCAGGGGCTTCACTCACATCTTCTCTAAATGGAAATGATAATTGTGCCCAAATTAAAAAGTTACTGTGAATGGAACTAGTTTAATTCCAGAACCAAGAATAGTGGTTGCCACTTAATGCATACCCAGTGAATGTTAGAAAAATTTTAAGCAATTATTTAAAGTTTAAATTCTGAGTTCAGTGTTTGACCTTCCCCAATAATCACACACTGCTCTTCTCAAGATGGGATGAGAGCGTCTCCCAGTAACAGCAAGTCATCAGTTTTTATCATGAACAAACTCCAGGCTTGATAGGCTGGTACATCCATTCAGCAAAGCCTCCTTCCCTCCCTCCCTCCCTCCCTCCCTCCCTCCCTCCCTCCCTCCCTCCCTCCCTCCCTCCCTCCCTCCCTTTCTTCATTTATTTTTTAACATAGGGTCTCTCTATGTAGCCCTGGCCATGCTGTCTGTGTCAATCACTCTGGCTTCAAACTCACAGAAATCTGCCTATCTTTGCCTCCCAAATACTCAGATTAAAGGCCTGTGCCACTATGCCTGGCTCACTCAGCAAATCCTTATCTGCATAATATGCTGGTTGGAATGCCCACCTATTCACACAGTGTTCTTCATGAACACTATTTCTAATGCCAGTGCCCCCTCTGAGAACCCGCGAGGCCTGTATGCTTTAGTGACAGTTTTTGAGTTGTGGTTATTGGTATGCATGTCGAGTGCCTAGCACTGTGGTCAGTGTTTTGTTTTTTTAATGTATGTAACAGTTACCAGCACTAAAGTCCTCCAGTTGGATTGAGAAAACAAGCCACAGTTAGAAAACAGACACAGAACAATTCTAGGAGGCATGTGCTTAGATGAGACTCTGAGGCTGAGGGTACATGAACCTTATGCTGAACATTTTCTTAAATCAAATTGGTAACTGCAGACGTTTCTGAAGTGTTAGAAAAGTAGTAGTAGGAAAAAAACCACCTCTTCTGAGGTTAGCAAGAATTCTCACTTGAGGGCTGGCGAGGTGGCTCATTGGGTAAAGCTACTTGCTGCCAAACTTGACCGGAGTGCAGTCCCTGGGGCTCACATGGTAGAAGGAGAGCATCGACTCCCACAAGTCGTTCTCTGACCTCCACATGTGTGCCACGACATACCGGAGTGCACACACACGACTGTGTATGCCTACACACACAATAAAAATGCAATTTTAGGTAAAAAAAAAAAAAGAGTTCCCAGTTGTAGTTCCCAGTTTCAGATGTGTAGAATTGATGTCCCTTTCTTAGCTTTCCCGTGGTAGACTGTAAAATAGCACATTTCCAGTTTCTGGAGGTGAGGTGAAATGTGTGAAAGATGCGCGTACAGCACAGGTCTTCATCCGAAAGCATGTTTTCTTCAGCTGTGTGGTCCAGTGCCAGCTCATTCAGATCATTTCGAGGAGGGTGCTGAGCATTGCTCTGTGCATCAGGAACACCGAGCAGATAGACAGCCAAGTCTACAGTCGACCAGTATTTCAGTTCCATTGAGGATGAAACAGTAACAGATAAGCCAGGGACAGGAAGGAAAAAAAAAATAAAATTCAGGGTTCTGCGATAAAGCAGGTGCTGCTCCACATCCTCAGAGGAGATGAAATCCAAACTCGAGTAGCTTGGAGGGCCAAGCAAAGTCCTGGGGCACGCAGTCCAGGCAGGGGACAGCATGTGCAAGGGCACAAAAGCAGGAATAGGCTGGTGCAGCTAAGGAGGGTGTCTGGGCAGTGCAGACGGGCCACAGCAAACGGAACCAGAAGAGCAAAAGATGATGATAACCAGTAAGAGGCAGGGTGTTCAGGGGCCGGCGGGTGGTGGCAGTTGAGTTGGTTTTTCTACCAGGCGCAGAGGAGGATTTTAATCAGAAGAATCCTATTATTGAATCCTATTATTGAACCGACTCTGTGTTTTTAAAAGATTGCTGCCTCTACAGCATAGAGCAAACAATGTGGGAAATAAAATGAGAAAGTTGGGCATGGTTGAACCGAGCCAGAGCCCACCTAGAGCTCTTCATCAGCTTCCTATGAGTCTTTTTTGTTTTGTTTTGTTTTTCGAGACAGGGTTTCTCTGTATCTTTGGAGCTTGTCCTGGAGCTTGCTCTTGTAGACCAGGCTGGACTTGAATTTACAGAGATCCACCTGCCTCTGCCTCCCCAGGGCTGGGATTAAAGGTGTGCGCCACCACCATCTTTTATTTAGCTAAGAGATCAGGGCTGTGTATGTCATGCAGATGAAGCTCTCACTTGTAGATACCTTAGAAAACAAACCTGTAGGAGAAGCAGAGGCCATTGTCAAACCTCGTAAAGTCCTAGAGTTCTAAAACTCCCAAATGGTGAGACCTGGCTGGCTGACTCAGTCCCATCTTTTACATTTGCATTTTATCTGAAATCAAGTACCACGCTTTGTGCTTTCCTGCAGATGAGTGGATGGTGTGCCAGAGCTAGAGAAAGCATCGTACCTTTGAAGAAAGAAAGAAAACCATCTGCCGCTAGAAAAAGGCCAAAAGTGGGCTCTTTTTGTATGAACAAAGTGAAAGCTAAGAATCTATGTTTAAAATATGACCATAAAATTTCTCTGCATTTACAGTTCTTGGCACCAAGGACTAGAGACCCGTTCTGGATGATATACAAGGCTTTAAAAGTCAAGATAGACTTCTTTTCTAGAGGTACTTGAAGCACTTAGTGTTTGTTGTTAGAAAGCATGGAGGTTTTATTGTGAGATACATAATTGTCTCAGATTAAGGCTCATATATTGTCTTAGATTTCATGACCAGTAAAGGCTTTCATTTTCTTCTTTTAGCCTTTTATGTATAAAAATTACTTTTTATTTACTTTATTAAGTGTTATAAATATGTGGGCTTTTCAATTTTGTTCTTAAAAATCTTTTCTCTCCCCTGGATTTCTTAAGCTGTACGTCATTGACTCCTGGACCCAACTGCGACCGCTTCAAGCTGCACATTCCGTACGCTGGGGAGACGTTAAAGTGTGAGTAAACGCTGGCCGCCTTGTTCAGAATAGAGACGCAGGTTTAGTTGTTGGTAGCCCTGCTTTCCGCTTAATTTCTGTCTTGTTATCTGCCATCTGGTCCTGGTTGTGTTCACAGTGAAGCAAGTGGCAGGGCTTCTCTTGCAGTGGAATAGGCCCACATAGAAACCTTTAATTTTGAGGCAAGCACAACAATGCTTGTGTGTGTGTGTGTGTGTGTATTTTTATGGAGTGAGGGCTAAGACAAGCCCTCATTAAGGAGGCTCATTGCCTTGTGCCTGCAAGATGGCGCCTCCCATCAATCCTGACCACCTGAGTTCAATTCCTGGATCCACATGGTAGGAGAGAACTGAATCCTGCAGGTTGTCCTCTGATTTTCACGTGTGTGCTGTGGGACCCCACCCCATCCCAATAAAATAAATAGAAATATAAAAAAGAAGAAAATGCCCCATTATTTAAATTACCTTAGGTAAGAATGACTGATGCCCCATTGCTATCAAAACCTGTTGGCATAATCCTTTCTCTAAGATTCTGGGGAAGGGCTACGTGTGTCAACATGCTATGACCTTTATAGCAAGAGTTAGAAATGCAAATGGCCTTCACGGGGCAAACTGATAATATAAACAAGGAAAGCAGGCAAGTGTGGGCAGCTTGGGATGACCTGTCTCTGAGGAAACTGCTTCTGTTGCCTCAGAAGGTGGAAATCAGACATTTTACATGACTTTCTTTTCTTAAAATCAGTTTTAGATGTTGGCTGCTTTTCTGAAATTAAGGACATATGTTATTCAGCTTAAACTGAGTATGTGTGAAGAGGGGCCTGACTGTCTATACTGTGTGTTTCCAGCATTGTCTGGATGGCGCACAAGGTGCATGCCTGGGATTCAGGCCAGCATCTGTGACATCTGTCTGTGCTGTATCAGCTCCTCTCTGTCACCAGCACAGCACCGAGGCTCTTGCCTACTGTGAACATGATAATAGCTCTGCTTCGCTAGTGTCAGTAATTGCACCCAGCCTTTTCTCTCTGAAACCTGTACTTGTGAGCAGGGTATTCAAATCGATCTGTTCTTAAGAAAAGAGGAATGAAAAATGTGGGTATTAGATATCAGACTGATGGGTGAGGGAGAAATGCAGGCCATAAAGTGCTGAGTTTGATCCCCCCAACCCACACTGAAAAATGTTGGGCAGGGACACATGCTTACAATCCCAGTGTTGGAGATGGACAGAGAGCAGTAGATCCCTGGGGTTTGTGGTCAGTCAGCTTAGCTTACCCGGCAAGTACCAGGCCAATGAGGGACCTAGTCTCAGAAAACAAAGTGGCTGACTCCTGAGGTATGATCCCTAAAGTTGTCCTCTGGCCTCCACATGCACTTGTATGTTTGCTCTTGTACTTGCACGTGTGTGAACACACAAACACACACACACGAGATGGAATGGGTGGATAAACTGGGGTTTTTGGACAATTGACAGTGAATTCTACCCTTATTAACCAGGAGGTACCACATCTCAGTTTTCTCTAGAGTTGGTTTGTATTTATTTACCAAAAGTAACAAAATTAAATGAGAAATTTAGGACAAGGTGACTTTTTTTTTTTTTATCATCTTGACAGTGTTTTTCTGTGTAACAGCCCTTCCTGTTCACTTTGTAGACCAGGTTGGCCTCGAACTCACCTGCCTTTGCCCCCTGAGTGCTGGCTGGGATTAAAGGCGTGTGCCACCACCGCCTGGTTATAGGTGACCCATTAACCTTGCATTATTAGACCATTCTCAGGAAACTACAAAAGCACAAAACATTTTGCCTATGTGAAGTAGTGGACAAGATTATTTTGCTACTTTTTTTTTTTTTTAAAAAGAAATTAACTAAGTTTAAGAGAAATGATCAAAGTAAGTCACTCCTGCGAATGACATGGAGATAGTGCTGGAATTACAGAGATAAGGAAGCGTTGGTCTTCTGTCCCACATTGCCTCCCACTCCTATTTTCAGAGGAAACCATCATAATTTTAAGAAATGGTTTCAGTTTAGTTCTTCTGAGGATTCCTATTTCTCTCAGTAATATGTTTTTGCCTGTTTCCTGACTGGCCTGGTTTAGATGCTATCTTCTGACTTCCTGTCCTGCTTTCAGTATCTCTCTCTTCCTCTGCAATGGAAGTACATCACCATTATTGGTTCCTGTGTCATTTACTTTGTAGTTTAAAACTTGTACTTTTTTCTTAATCTGGGCATCAAATTCAGGGCCTCGCAAAGGCTAGAGAAAAACTTTTCCATGGTCAACATCTGTATACCCCCCCCCCCAATTCCTCAGCCCCTCTCCAGGGTCACTTTAAACACTGCATCAAACAATTAAGTGAACAGTTCCAAAACTTCTTGGTAAGTGCGTGACTCAGCCTTGTTATCAGCTAGGATGATCTCTGCGGTAGTGATGAGGGCTTCGTTTATCTGGATTCCCATGAACCACAGATAATGTCTTTTGGCTTCATACTTGATGGGATAAGTCCCTGCTTCTTTCTTTTTTCCTGCGCTGCTTTCACTTCTGTTTTTTCCTTTGCATTTTCAAGATTAATAATTTGTTGTCTATAATTGTCTCCAGGGTATTGTTGATAAATTGCACAATGACTCTTTGGGTCTGCTTCTGCATTTATTATCTTAGATCTTACCTTGTTTTATAGGCCTGTATATTAAAAATTCTTTATATTACTGAATGATTTCTTAAGAAACAGGTAAAAAATATTTTTAAAATGTGTTTTTTTTTACTGTCATTATTTTAGTATCCACAGGGAGCATATTTTATATCATCCTTTCTCTTCCTGTTATTCTACAGCAGTGGTTCTCAGCCTTCCTAACACTGTGGCTCTTTAATAAAGTTCCTCATATTGTGGTGACCCCAGCCATAACATTATATCATTGCCACTTCATGACTATAATTTTGCTACTGTTAAGAATTGTAAGGTAAATATCTGTGTTTTTCAGTGATCTCAGGCAACTCCAAAGGGATCATGACCCACATGTTGACAGCTGCTGTTCTATAGTATTTCCTCAAACAAAACCATCATGTATATTTAAGATAGTAGAGAACATACTGTGTAGAGCTTCTGGATAGTTGAGCAGGACTCATAAACTGTGCAAGTGCACGGTGGGCCAGCTCTTCGTGTGGGGGATCCCTAAGTGTGCAAGTGCATGGTGGGCCAGCTCTTCATGTGGGGGATCCCTAAGTGTGCAAGTGCACGATGGGCCAGCTCTTCATGTGGTGGAACCCTGAGTGTGCAAGTGCACGGTGGGCCAGCTCTTTGTGTGTGGAACCCCCTGAGTGTGCAAGTGCACGGTGGGCCAACTCTTTGTGTGTAGGACCCCCTGAGTGTGCAAGTACACGGTGGGCCAGCTCTTCATGTGTGGGACCCCCTGAATGTCCTATTTTGAAGTTTAGCTATCATCAAAACAGTTTTTATCATTTTTTAAATGTGAGCTTCCTGTATTTTTTCTTTTTCCTGGGAGTACACACTTGGATATCATCAGGCAGGAAGGTGTATGGACTGTTCCCTGAGGAGCTTTTAGTTACTCTCCCTGTTCATAGCTCCGTGTCTCATTCTTTCGTCTCCTCACACTGGATATCTGGAAGGATGAAGCCTTCTTTCCCACCCATCAATCATGTTCTCAAGTACTGTGAGAGGCAATGAGTGCTCTGTACGGTCAAGTACCAGTTTCCATCTGTGTTCTGTTTCCCAGAAATTTGTTGAGGTTTCTCATTTACTGATTGCTATTTTCTTCTCCTCATCTTCTCATTTCTCTTGTTTTGTATTTTGAAATCTATTTTTTACTTTAATTAATAGGGGGGACTGTTAGAAGGAAGAATAAATAGCTATATAGTTAGCCTATAGTTTTTTAGGTGTATGAGTTTATGTTATACTACGATATATTTGCTAATATCCTGTATTTCCTCATTACTATAAGATTTTCACATGAAACCTGGAATTCATCATATATTGTGTGTTCTATCAAGCTATTGTATGATATCATTACACACTAAAGACTTATTTAGCCTTTTGTATTTTCTGTAATAAATGAATAGGTGACTATTAGATAAATCTTAATACTAAGATCCCTGCCATAATTATTGGTCATGAAGACTTTATTTATATGACTTCATTGAATTAGAGGTATGGATGTTTTTCTTTCTGAGATTTTGTGTGTGTGCTTCATGTGTATGCATGTGTTCATGTGTGTGTGCATTTGGAGATCAGAAGTTGGCATCAGGTGTCTTCCTTGGTCACTCTTTACCTTAGTTTGTTTGATTTTTTTGAGACAGGACCTCACTCTGGCTGTCCTGGGACTCACTATGTAGACCAGGTCTGCCTGCCTCTGACTCTTGGTGCTAGAATTAAAGGCATGTGCCATTGTGCCTGGCTGCCCACTGAACTTGGAGCACTTGGTCCGGTTGGCTAGCCAGTGAGTGCAGTGCTCAGTGTGTCCACCTTCCCTGCTCCACGATGGCGGTGTGGACTCTTGCACCTGGTTTTCCATGTGGCTTCTGGTGGTCCAAACTCAGTCTTCATGTTTGAGTGACAAGCACTTTATTGACTGAGCCATTTCCCAAGCTCCTTCTTTCTGAAATTGTTGGCTTTCTGTAGAAAGCCTTCGGGAGGACTTGGCGAAATGCTTAGGTTTAGTGTTAGACCAGGGTGTGGCAGCAGGTACAGTGCTAGGAGGTTTCCTTAGAAGTCTAAAGGGAGATGAATTGTGAATAAATCCCTGCTAGACCTTAGGGTTTAAGGTACCATTTTACCTCTTGCTTTAAAAACCTATTCTAATTCTCAAATTTGTACCCCTGAAGTAGCCTACTGCTTCAGTCTAGAGGCCAAGATGAAAACCTCTATCAGTGTAGAGATGGGAATTGTTTTTCCTCATGTTTGTTTTTAAGATTAATTTTATTGGCTGGGCGGTGGTGGCGCACGCCTTTAATCCCAGCACTCGGAAGGCAGAGGCAGGCGGATCTCTGTGAGTTTGAGGCCAGCCTGGTCTACAAGAGCTAGTTCCAGGGCTGGAGAGATGGCTCAGAGGTTAAGAGCATTGCCTGCTCTTCCAAAGGTCCTGAGTTCAATACCCGGCAACCACATGGTGGCTCACAACCATCTGTAATGAGGTCTGGTGCCCTCTTCTGGCCTGCAGACACACACAGAGACAGAATATTGTATAAATAAATAATAAATAAATAAATTTTTTTTTTTAAAAAGCTAGTTCTAGGACAGGAACCAAAAAGCTACAGAGAAACCCTGTCTTGAAAAATCCAAAAAAAAAAAAAGATTAATTTTATTGTCCTTTATTGTGTGTTCTTATGTAGGTGTATGCCGGTGACTTATAGGTTGCCTGACATGGGTGCTGGAAACAGAACTCAGGTCCTCTGCCATCTCTCTAGATCTGCTGAAAATGCAGTAGACTTATCAAAATAAATGAAGTCAACTACATAACGCCTTAGTGTAGAAAATCCAAACCAGTATACCCTTTGACCATGTAGTTAATCCACGAATAAAGAATTGTTTGAGCCATCGTTACTGATGAAGATTGAGTGCTCTAGGGAATGTGGTATTTTGCTCCCAGCAGACACAAGGTCTTCACAGGTTATTTAGTAGCCGAGGAGTTGTTCTTGGAGCACTGCTGTTGTTTTCACTCGCGTCAGTTTGTCTGTCAGTGCTTCCAAGAACAAGGTTATTTGTTTTCTGTGATATTTAGGCCATGGCCATCAAGCTTCCTTTCTTTGTAATTTAACTGAAAACTATTTCCAAATTAATTATGTTTATAATATTTAAAAAAAATTAAAATTCCTTCTCTCTGTATGTGCATTCGTGCATGTGTGTGTGTCTGTATCCTTACACTTGGCTAGGTGTGCATGTGGTGGTCAGAGGACAGACAACCTTTGGGGGTTTTTCTGTCCTTCCATCATGTTGTGTCTGAGGACTGAACGTGGGCCATTAGGCTCAGTGGCTTTCACCGCTGTAAGGTCTCTTGCCAGCCCATCTTCTGTAGGCTCTCCCAAACCCTTCCAGGAGGCTGGAGTTGTGGTGGGCTGATAGCGATAGTAATGTGATTAGATCTTGCATTAACATCATTAATTATGGCGGCTCCACTCTCTGTGTAACTTGAAAGTCATGGAAATGGGTTTCCTGGGTTCGCTATAAAGAACATTTGTAGTAACCATGACTTTTTAAAGAATCAATTATTCTCTCTTAGAGTAAGATTTTGCAGGCTTATTCTCTCAGCTTTTTTCTTTCTCTGTTTTAATCTTTTATTATTTCTCATGATTTTCTTTTTGAGACAAGATCTCACTTTGTAGCCCATAGTGTCCTGAAACTCACTATGTAGCCCAGGCCGGTCTTCAGCCCTCAGTGATGTCCCTTTGCCTCCTGCTTGCTAGGATTACAGGTAGAAGTCACCCACTTGCTTCTTTGAACTTTTTAAGTCATTATCTTCTTTTGGCTAACATCTTTTTGTAAGGAAGACTAAGCCTATGTTCCTACTTGAGAAAATTTTGTAATTTATGTTTCTTATAGCTAAGAGATGTATTGACATAGCAATTAATTATTACAAGATTTGTCATTAAATTCAACTTTTTATAGTCAATATAATATTAATCTTTAGATAAGCAAATACAGTTCTCATCAACAAACTCATTAATAAGTGTAGTTTGCTCAAATAAACATAAATATTTGTGAGTTTCTATAGTTTTACAGTGTCTGGAAAGCAGCTATGACAGTAAACATAGACGCTCTTTGCTTTGAAAAATTACTTTATGTGTATGAGTGTTTTGTCTGCATGTATGTCGGTGCACCACATGCATATCTGGTACCTACAGAGGGCAGAAGAGGGCATTGGATCCCATGACACTGGAGATAGTTGTGAATCACTGTGTGGTTGCTAGGAATCGAACCTGAGTCCTCTGAAGAGCAGCCAGTCTCTTAACCCTGAGCGTCTTTCCAGCCTGAAGCTCTTTTCTGTCCAAGAAACTTAAAATGAAACTTAAGCTTATGGTAAGAGAAACGAGTATCAGAATAGATTTAGATTACACTCTATGGTAAGTTGTAGGTGAATCTTCTCTTTCTTCCCCCCTCTCCCAGCAAAGGGTAGCTGCGAACTCAGTGCTTTTTCACACTTAAAACTTTTGTATGAATAAGTTCCTTATGTAAGGTTTTTATAACATTTTATTGAAAACTTGTATGTACTTTAAAATACTATTTTAGCTAAAGCTAAATCAAAGTATTTGTGATTTATAGTAATTTATTTTATAAATTTTAATTCAGTGAACAGAGCCTGCTTTGTTTATTAAATTGTATGTTCAGCTCCTTGAACAGTAGATATATTCACTTAACTACCGTGGAAGGAGTGGGCACATGAGTTTGTGAACTGCAGTACTCGTAGGAGTGCTGCTCACAGTGCTGTAGAGAACGCGGTACTCTGTTCCTTGTGTCTGCCTTGTACTGGCGACACTCAGTCTTTACAGGTTCAATTCAGAAAACAGGAAGGCATGCACAGTACTTTGAAGACTGGGAGTCTGAACCCATTTCATATTTATATATTTCCTTCTCCCTCCTGAAATCAGATTAAACTAAAATAGGATGCAACTAAAATTTGTATTTCAGAATAGTCTATGTATTAGAAAACAGTACTTAGAGAAATCTGTTTCCCCCATGGACAAAGGGAACTTTGTGCAATTGATGTTAGGGATAATGAAAGACACAGGAGAGGGCTCATCTCAGGGAATCCATGAATTGATTCCTAAAGATTTCCTCACATTTAAAATTAAATAATTGAGATAAAAGTTTTCCAGAAGATTACAGTAGGTTAGAAATTATTTAAGAATAATCTTAACATTAAGATTACAGTAGATTATTGTTTCCGCAGTTCTTTTAATGTGAAGAAACAACTGCTGGCTAATTGAAGGGTTGCCAACTTGTGTAAGAAATTATTGAAAGTTGTCCAAGGACAGAAATATTAATTAAAGAGAAGCCCTTGAATTTGACAGTTGTAGATGACACAAATCATACTTGCACAGAAATAGAAATATGTTTCTTCAGTGATCAAGATGATGTGAAGCAAGTGTGTGTTGAATCTGAAGATCCTACTGAAGTGGAAGCAGTTTCTCAGCTTTAGTAAAAGTCATAGATGGGTCGGGACTTGTTATGATCAGGGTTTATAAATACATCACAGTCATTCTGCCTAGCATTTAGTTCTAGAAGTAATTATTGGATTATTTAAGAGAGAGAGGGACAGGAGAGAGAGAGAGAGAGAGAGAGAGAGAGAGAGAGAGAGAGAGAGAGAGAGAGAGAGAGAGAGAGGTGTACCCACACTGTTTATATAGGAGTATGTGTTTGTTCACATATTATTTCCAATCTCTAGCTGGGTGTCTGATGTTTAGAGAAGCTTAGTGTTTGTGGAATGAACCAATTATATTTTTTTCTCTGGATCTAGCAATGGTGAGGTTTGATGAACAAGTGACAGGCCTTAATTCTGCAAGTTCTTTGAATCATATTGTTTATGCCACTATGAAAAGAAATTATTGAAATATTGTAAGTTATATTGAGCAAGTCTGTGGCTAGTGAATCAGTTTGTTAGCATGGGTTTCAAATTTGAAATTATCTTTTGTTTGAAATTTTTGTATTTCATACCAACAATTTATTTTAATCAGGGACTGTTTGGTTATAAGAAATCCATTGGAACCAAAATAAATGAAAGGGTTTGTTTGTCTTTATAAGGAATCAAGTGAATTTTATCGTGCCCAAGGGCAGGGAGGATAGTCCAGCCTTCCTGGGACTGGAATGCTGGTAGACACCATAGCTGCCACTTGCCATCTGTGTCCTTGTATTTAAGGTATTCTTTTGGCCCTTTTTAACCTTATTCTTTCTCCCAGATGTTTCTGAATATTGGGTAGAAATGACTTTTGGAGCCTCCTGTAGGTTACTTGATTCCAGCCATTAGAGACGAAGTCATTGAGTCTACATTCTTGGGAAAGTAGGTCTGGTTGGCAGCTTTGGCTAAGTGTTTGAATGTCCACTTTTGATATGAAAATGGCCAGAGGACTCTAGGTTATGTTTTTTTAGTTGGTTTACTAGAGGCTAGGTTCTAGTTTTTCTTCCTGGTGTGTGTGTGTGTGTGTGTGTGTGTGTTGCATGCCCATGAGTGTGTAGATGTGCAGGTACCCATGCATGTAGCTGCAGGAGGACTTCTGGAGTCTTTCCCTGCCACTCTCTGCCTTATCCCCTTGACACAGGATCTCTCACTGAACAAGAAGCTCACTGTTTGTCTCTATTATAGGCATACTTAGCCATGCTTGACTTTTTACATGGGTGTTGGGAATTCGAACTCATTTATTTATGTTTTTAGAGCAAATACTTTCTCCCAGGAGCTATGTCCCTACCCTGTAGGAGACAATGTAAGCATAGGTAAGCATGGCCTGGGTAGGTACCCAGAGAGGTCCATTGCTCTGTTTCTAATGAAACTGTAGACATTTTCACTTCATGTTTAACAATGGAGCAATACTGTTGTTTATCATTGGAGAGGAATGATGAATATTTATTAAATTCATTTGCAACACAGTAGAGAAGTTGTGCCAAAAAAATTATCTCTGAAGGGTTTGAAGTTGAAATACTTTCCCTTTGGAAGAAAAAGTCTGGAAGAAAACATGGATTATGATTTGGATAATACATCCTCCCCCATGTGCTCAGAAGAACAGTGTAAAATTTACTGTTCATTTCTAAGGATTCAGTACTGCATTACTAAATTTAAATATATAATTTTTGGAGCATTATCCCAACAAAGTGAAACCAGCTTCTGAACTGTTATTTAAATTGAATGCAGTATTCAATTAAACAGTGGCCAGAAACACTGATATTTTTATAGAGGTTACAAATACTGTTCCAGAAATTGGGCTTTATTGAATCTTCCCAAGTTCATCTCCAGTATTTGGTCCGCCGTACCTTCTTGATGATTTGGCCCCCCCCCCTCTCTCTCTCTGCCTCCTCCCCCCCCTTGTATACATTCACATGCGTGTATACATTTTAACCCTGCTTTAGCACCTTAGATGTATTCCGTGGTCAGCATTGTAGCCAGTGTTGTAGGATCAGAGTGCTTATCTTTTTCTGTTTATTATTCTCTAAAGTCCTGCTCAGACAACACAGTGTGGAACATTGAGTGTCTTGGCTCTGATGGATGTTACACAGAAACTGGCCACCAAGTTGATGATGTCTGAAGGATCCAGTTATCAGTGTTGTATGGAAATTTGTGTGTCAGCTGAAAAAGATGTTGACATCACTGATTTAATATAATCCAGAAGAGTTTTGGGTTTTGCTTGCTCTGTTATTGTACCCTAAGTTCTTTAAAGCAATTGTTTTGTTTTGCACATATATGTGTATGATGTTTGTATGGAGGCACTGACATGCCATATTGCATGGGAGGAGACCAGAGAATAACTTTATGGAGTAAACTCTCTTTTTATTTGTATATGTGTTCCAGGGATTGATTCAGGTCACCAGGTTTTCGTGACAAGTGCCTTTACCACTAACCCATTTTGCCAGCCACATATCTCTGAACTTTGTCCAAGTAACTCCAAATGTTTGCTTATGTGGCTAGAGCTGTTGACATTTATTTTTTATTTTTTGTTTTTCAAGACAGGGTTTCTCTGTGTAACAGCATTGGCTGTCCTGGAACTGTCTCTGTAGACCAGGCTGGTCTTGAATTCACAGAGATCTACCTGCCTCTACTTTCTGAATTCTGGGATTAAAGACATGTGCCATCATTGTCCTGCTCATTTATTTTTCAATTAAAAAAAATTTTTTTTTTATGTTCTTTTTTTTTTTTTTTTTTGGTTTTTCGAGACAAGGTTTCTCTGTGGTTTTGGAGCTCAATTTTTAAAAAATTGAGTCAGAGTCTCTCTAAGTAGCTCAGGCTAGCTTTGAACTAACTCCGAAGCCTGGACAGACCTTGAACTTGCTCTTCTACCTCAGTATCCCTGATAGCCAGGGCCACAGGCTCGCAACTAATTTGTTCAGCTGCTGCTCTTGGCATTTTTAGTTAGGCGGACAGTGTTATTTTATGAAAAATTTCTTGTGCTGTTTAAAATAAAACCTGTTCAGAAAATGTTAATTGAATAATCTTTCTTTTTTATCCCCGTGCACATCTCCCTTTAGTATTGAGTGGATTGAATCCCTTAGCCTGACATTCAAGTGCAGCCATAGACTTACATTCTAGTTTTCCATTCTTCTCTAGTTGGAGTTCAGCTAAGGAAAAGCAGGACTGATTTGCTCATTTGTGGCTCTCAAAATTCTTGTGATTCTTGCTTGTACTGTTGCTCACTTGGGTTTGGCTTTTGTGGAGCAAACCAAGCAAGTAACAAATAGCCCATCATGTGACATTTATGTCGGTTTGCACTCACACATCTGCCACTGCAGTGGACATGTAGGTTCTTTTGTCCTCAGGGTCCCTTGTGAGGGTAATGGAACTTAACTGTTCTTATTGTGACTTGCAGCACTGAGCTAAGTAAAAAGTTAGACACTGTGTCTTGGGACGCAGTATTCTGCAGCGTGCTGAGCGGCATTGTAGTTTTCCTTGGTGGCACGGTCCATTTTACTTTTATTTTTATCTTTTAAGAAAGATTTCATTGACTTAAAGATTATTATTATCCTGTACTCAAGGTATTTTTAGAGGCTAATTAAGGAGGCAGGCCACCTTTGATTTAATGAATGGTCTAAAGTGTACTCACTGAAAAGCAAGGAAGAAGTGCTAATTTTGGGGATTAGACATTCTTGCTCCCTTAGATTTTCAGGATTCTTTTGTCTTGGTGTTCCAGACTATTTTATTTCTTGGGCTTTATGGAATATTACAGTTATCTTAAGAATAACAGCTAATACTATCAAGTTTGTAAAATTGCTTTAGTTATAATTAGTAGTACATATATACAATGGGACTTTGATGCTGATTATAATTTAATAAAAAGCAACTGACATATAATTCCTAGACTATAAAATAATTTCATTTATACAAAGCAGGCTTACTATAATTTCACTTATCAACACAGTTTTGATGTAGGAATTTATACGCTGCTATCGTAAGTCAACTTTATTGTATTATAATTTATAGTAATAAAATACGTGCATTTTAAGTGTAACACTGCATGTATTTTGACAGTTCTGGATATCTGTAGGGAATTCCTCAGTCCAGATGTAGAGCATTCCAGTCCTCAAAGGTCAGTCTGTTCCACTGCCATCTCCTTAGTACTGAACCTCTTTTCCCTGAAAGTGTGAAAATGTTTTGCCCACTTAGAGTTTCACAGAAGCGGAGTTATGTGCTCTGCTCCCTGGTGGACAGGTGGGTGGCTTCCTTCTCTGAGCACCTCATCCATACGCTGTGAGTAGTGGTGCTGCTCTTGTGAGGTCTGCGGCTGTACTTACAGTGGACGCACAGCCCTTCCTTAGCCCCTGGTGATGGGATTGCAGGCCTGCACCAGTGAACGTAGCCACCTCATTTCTTGTATTTTTGAGCAGTGCAACACTGTGTGAATAGAATCCCATTAAAACATTCATTTGTTGAAGGACACTTGGGCCATTTCCAGATTTTTGGCTGGTATGATTTACATTTTGAATTGTTACATTTTTGTAGGTACCTTTTGTGGAAATACATTTTTGCTTTTCTTGGGTGAATCCTGTCTTGTAGACTACATTTTATAAGTATGTGATAAACTGTTCTCCAAAGTAGGTGTACCATTTTACAGTTTGGATAACAATTGTGAGTGTTCTAATTATTCCATGTTCTGGTATTGTTGATCCATTTTGAGTTATTTTTGGCCATATATTTATTGTTTAACTACTTAAGCAGTTTCCACTTCTGCATTTTCTATTGTCTACTCTCTTGAGCTAATACAACATTCTTGTAATTCCTATACATACGTTTATTGGAAGTCTTTAAATGTGAGCATGTATGCCCTTAATATCTTTCCCACAGATGTTTGGGCTGTTCTAGGTTATTTGTACTGCAGAATCAGCTTTTGATCTCATTGTATCTAGAGACCGATCTGTGGAGTAGCAAATGTCTTATTTGCATCAAGTCTCTTCATTGAGCCTAAACCTGAAATGTTTTAGTGTCCTGTTGGCACTGATGTTGTGGTGTTCAGTCAGTAAAGTCTATGTAGATATCCCCATGAAGGAAAACCATTTTGTCCCACATTTTGGATAAGGAATGCTTAGCCTTTATGGATGCATACATTTCCCTGGCCAGCCCTCCTCATCTTTATCCTTCCTGTTGCATACTCTCTGTCTTTGGCTATAACCGTGGCTTTAGTAAAGTGTTCACACATTTTTAAAAAATGTTTTCTTCTGATTTTATTTTGTGAATTCATTTGCTTTAGATGTAAGCTCTTTTTTTTAAATGCCATGATTACAGATGGATGTAAGCTCTCTGTAGATGATGTTTTCTCCCTGACTATCCGTTATCATCTTTACAAATCTTTGTCTAATCCAGTGACACAAGGATTTTTGTACTATGATTGATTTTCATGTTTTTATATGGTGTGCATGTTTTACATGTATGTAATTATATGTGTACATGTTTGTATATGCATGTTGATGCCAGGAATCATCCTCAACCACCCTTCAACCTTATGCATTGGGACAGGTGTCCTAGTCAAACCCAGGGCTCACTGATGTGGCTAGACTTTTGAGGTCTGGGGATACCATCTCTACTTTCTGAGGCCAGAATTACAGGTGACCCCTGGGCCACCACACCATGTGACATTTACATACGTGCTGGGGATCCAGACGCCAGTCTTCATGCTTGTGCAACAAGCACTTTAGCCACTGAGCCATCTTCCCAGTCTTGTGTTTTTTTCTTAAACCGTATAATACTTTAGGTTCTATGTTTAATGCTTGCCACCCATTTTGAGTCAGTATTTGTTTAGGGCATTGCTTTTAGAAAACCCGCAGATCTCCAAATGCTCTACTGTCACCTACTGAAATGATACCCTTTCTCTTCTACAATGCCCTGTACCTTTGTCAAAAATTCATTGTCCGTTTATTGGTAGGGCGCCCTCTGGGCTTTTTTGGCTGTCCTGTCCTGTGCATATCCTTATTTATTCTGATGCACAGTTTCTGTTATTGTAGAAGAAAAATCTGCAGGGCTGGGGAGATGGCCTGTGCGAGCATGAGGACCAGACACTGTAGCACAAGCTCCTGTGGTCCCCGTGTGCCCCTACTGGAGGACAGGAGGTGGGGACAGGGCAATCAGCAGATGCTCAGGGGTCAGGTAGCCTACCTAACAGCTTCAAGGAGACACCATCTTAAAGACAGTGACAAGGCAAAGAACTGACACCTGAAGCCGTCCTCCACATGCCCTTGAAGTAGCATGACACATTCCCACATGAACATATGTACAGAGAGAGAGGAGGGGGAGGGAGGGGAAAAAGAAGGGGGGGGGAAGAGAACCTTGAGATCAGGTAATATGAATATTCCAATTTGTCATTTTCAAAATGGTTTTAGAAAACCAAGTTCTTTGTATTTTCATAAATCTGGGAAACTAGCTTGTCAATTTTTAAGCTTTTCATGTTTTGTTCCTTTTTGCATCTATTTATTTATTTATTTATTTATTTATTTATTTATTTATATTTTGTTTTTCGAGACAGGGTTTCTCTGTGGTTTTTGGTTCCTGTCCTGGAACTAGCTCTTGTAGACCAGGCTGGTCTCGAACTCACAGAGATCCGCCTGCCTCTGCCTCCCGAGTGCTGGGATTAAAGGCTTGCGCCACCACCGCCTGGCTCCTTTTTGCATTTAATATATATGTTTTAGGCTTTTTATATAATTCACTCAGTATTAATATATTTTGATTATATTTTAAGGTTTTAATATATGATCATTTATTGCCAGCATATAAATAGATTTTTGTCTGTTGATTCTGAAACCATCACAAGCTCATCTGTAGGGTAGAATTGTTTATAGTTTCATAGAATTTTCTATGAAGAAAATTATGTACTCAGTGAATGACAGTTTTAGTTCTTTCTACCCAGTCAGAATCTTATTTCTTTTTATTGCCATAGTACAATAACTCAGAGTGTTGTGGGTAGATATTCTTGTTTCAATTTTAAAAGAAATGATTACATTCACAATTAAGTATAGGGTTAGCTGTGTATTTTCAGAATTGCCCATGTATTCATAGTTAGTTGAGAAATATTTTGTCTTATTTAATTTTTTAAAAAAATCAACAGTAAATGTTAGATTTGGTCAAATACTTTCTTTCATAAGTTACAATTATTATGTGATTTTTCTTTTTAAATTTTATTATCACAGTGGATTTTCAGAACACATATCAAGGTATTTGTTAATTTACTTTAATTACATCATTTTCTTGTCTCCCCTCCAATCCCTTTCATGGCCTTCCTGTATCCCTTCCAAATTCATGGCATCTTTCTTTAATTGTTATGGACACACACAGCCTCCAGTGTAATTGGAGACTGTGCTTTTGTTTCCCAGCCACCCAGGCCCCAAATAATCACACAAAACTTTATTATAACACTGTTTGGCCAATGGCTCAGACATATTCCTAGCTAGCTCTTACATCTTAAATTAACCCATTTCTATTATTTTATATTTTACCATAAACTTATGGTTTGTTACCTCACATCTTGTTTCTTGGGCAGCTAGCTATATGGTGTCTGTCTGACTCCACCTTCTTTCTCCCTATATTCAGTTTAGTTTTCCTGCCTAGCTATATTCTGCCCTGCCATAGGCCAAAATAGCTTCGTTATTAACTAATGGTAATAAAACATTGACAGCATACAGAGGGGAATCCCACATCACTCTAGAGTTCATTTATTACTGCTTGTATGTTGACTGAACTTTCTGTCCTGCCCAGTTCCTGCAGTCATTAAGTACCAAAGAAATCACACAGAGATCTACATTAATTATAAACTGATTGGCCTAGTATCTCAGGCTTCTTATTAACTCTTATAACTTACATTAGTCTATAATTCTTGTCTGTGTTAGCCACATGGCTTGGTACCTTTTTTGGTGAGGCAGTCACATCTTGCTTGTTCTGTGTCTGGCTTCCTCTGTGTCTGAGTAATGACTGCAGACTGACTCTTTCTCTTTCAAGAATTCTCCTGTTCTCATTGTCTCCACTTTCTTCCTGGCTCTTGGCCAATTAGCATTTATTTAAAATACAAGTCACAGGGTACAGACCTTTGTCCCACAGCACTTGTATGTACATGATTTTAAGGCTGACCATTTGGTATTGGATAAGCAATTACTAATCAGAATCAATAAAGCACTACGGATGTTTATTGACTAATTTTGGCATATTTAAAACCTATTTTGCATCTCTGGGGTATGATCTTCAGTTGTCATGATGTATTATCATTCTTACATGTTGTATTTAATTTGTTAAAGTTTTATTAAGAATACTGTCTCTGTGTTAGTTATGTTAGTTTATATTTTTCCTTAGTATGTTTTCTGGGTTTTGCATTGTAGTAAATGCAAATGAATAGACTGAATTGAGAAGTAAGTACTCTATGAATGTTAGTGAAGATTTTGTGTTGTTTCTTCTTTAACTGTTTAGTGAAATTTGCTAGTGAGACCATCTTGGATTTGGAAGTTTCTTTGTAGAAGGATTTAAAGAATAACTTAAATGTCCTTAATAGACAGAGTGCTGTTGTGCTTATTCACTTTACCTTGTGTGACTGCTGCTATTGTGAGTGTCCATTTAAAGTTGCAGTGTTTATTGGTGTGAAAATCTATATACTATTCCCCTATTTAAAAAAAATCTGTAAAATCTGTAGTAGCGATGTCAGCTTTGTGTTTTCTTATTGAGCAATTTATCTCCTCCCTGCTTCTTTCTACCAGTCTGGTTAGTGGTTCATCAGCGTGTCAGTCTTCTCCAGGAGCCAGCTTTTGGCTCCAGCCATCTTCTTTGTCATACTTGTTTTCTGTCTTCCTGCTTTTCCATCTGATCTTCAGTTTTCCTGAAAACTGAAATCATTTTATTTTTTTTCCCTGTTAATGAAATGGAAAATGAAATCCCTGATTCGGTAGTTTCATGTTTTTCTGATCTTGGCATTGAGTGCTATGATTTTCTATCATAAGCATTTTCAGCTGCATTCTGCAACTTTTGCTGTTCTGTGCTCATTTTTTCCTGATGTTCTCAAAATTCTATTTAGATTTCTTTCTCATATATAGGTTATTTAGAAATACCTCATTTAATTTCCAGAATTTTGTAGACTTTGTTACCTTCTTTTGAATTTCTATTTAATTTCATTGTGCTTACAGAATATTCTTTAAATGACTTAAATCACTTTAAGTTTATTGAAACTCGTTTGATGGCCCAGGATATGTATGATACTAGCACGTGTTCTGTGTGAACTGAAAAAGGTGTGTATTCTTGTTATTTGATGGCATGCTGTGTAAATTAGAGCTAAGTCAAATTGGTTGGTAGGCTGTTCAGATGGAGCATGGTGCTCTGTATTGCTGTTTGTTGTCACTGTGGATGTTTAGGAAGGGTTCATTTCTTTGAGCGTGAGTTGTTGAGGGGCTGAGAAACTCATACTGCAATAGCTCTACCTGGTTTTACTGCTCTATCAGCTTCTGCTTCATGTATGTTGAAGCTCTGTTACTAGATAAAAAAATGTATAGATTATGATTTCTACACACCTTACTCTTAGGATAGTTTGTTCTGAAACCTACTTTAATTGATATTAATATACCATGGTACATCTTTCTTACTCTTTTATTTTAACCTATTTGGGTATTTACAATTAAGGTGAATTTTATATGGCAACACATAACTGGATCTTGCTTTTAATTCCAACAATCTTTGCTTTTTAATTGTAATGTTTGTATCATTTATATTTAATATGATTATTGATGTATTAGACTGATCAGTGCGTAAGTATACCTAGCATCTTGTGGTGGCATACTTATATTTATCTTATATTAATGAATAATGTGTCTAGATTATCTTTGGATTTCAGGCCTATTTTCCTTTTTGTAAAATCATGGCACTGAGAAAAGAGAAAAGTGCCCTTGTGTCTGAAAGGAAGGGACTTTACGAATATACCTTTTTAGAATAGTACAGATGATATTTTAACATTCCAATCTGACCTCAGAATGAAGAGTGTTCAGAAAACTTAGGTCCTTAATGGAAGTGTTCATAGGACCTGAATATATTTCTTATAGTCTTTTTCTTTATTATTCTGGCTTTTAATAACAGAATGCTTACATATAGTATATTTCAAATAGAAGTTGGTATAAGATCTTATGGGTTATTTTATGGCCACTTCAGAAAATCCATTTACTCTATATCAGGTCAGTTTTCACAGCAACCTTTACATGAAATGATCTAGTCCCTTAATCACTGTATCATTGGTCTGTCTTGGGGCAGCATAACTGAGATGACATATTTAATCCTCCTGAGAAATATATCTCACTTCTTCATTTCTAACATATGACATTCATATTAACTTGTGTACCTTGATAATTACCATCTGTATTCTGTCTGTATGGAGATATTTACTTCTGTGGCATGTATGATTCTTCTATATCTTAAGATTATAAAGAAAAACTTTTGTGTGACATAAGCAGCCTAATCTTTCATAGTAGAGTTTCAAAAATACTGTTCCCAGACTGCCGTCAAACCTCCAACTTATTGAAATTTCTTTTCACATTCCAGATTTAAGCGAGATAATCGTCTTTGGATTCTTTAGCCAGTTCTGTATCAGCATATGAGACAACAGCGACAGCAGGAACAGTGACTTCACCCTTGCTGTTTACTCGCTGACACCATCCTTGTTAATATCGTTAGGAGCACACCTTTCACACCAAAGTCCCTTTTCTTCTGTCTTTGGCTGTATGCTGTCTTGTAGAAGGAAGGGAACAAAATATCTTGGTGGGACTGTATCTTTACTGAGGGATAATTACATCCATTAAAAAACACACACTACTTTGTCAAAAGTACGGCAGAAACAGAAAATGGGCGCAAGAGGATTTGGGAAGTTCTAGAGGATTATAAATGTGTGGGATTTCAGATGGAAATCAATGGTATCAAATTTCTGTGGGGGAATAAAGAGATAGAGGAGAGAGATGTGGATAGATAGACCTCACTTGAGTAGAAAGGAAATGAATAAATGTTTCAAAATATATTCTGAATAAAGTCTGCACTCTTCCCCTTCCTTGGGCCTTAGAAATTGGAGTCCTTCCCTATCATTGTTTTTCTCAGTGGTAAGCCCCTGTCTGATAATGGTTGTATTTAGAGCATAGAGAACTTGCAAGCCATTCTCATTAGTTCTTCCTTTGTACTTATGCCTAAACCCTCTCCATTTGGAGAAATGCCAGTTTGCCACTAAATTTAAATAAATAAGAACATGTCTCATCAATAGGGGTGGCAAATTTAGCCCCTCTTTAGAGCACTGAGCAATTTATGACCATATGTTAAATACCATAAAACAGCTTTAAAGATTTGGTCCCTGGCCATTGCCAGATTGCACCGTAGGAGTGCAGCAGCGCTGCGAGGGACTGGGAATGTTTCCTCCGGCCCTCGGAGGCCTCAGCAACTCACTGATGTCACAGCCAAAGGGGCCTGTTTTCAAACATTCCCTTTATAAAGGTGAGATCCCACAAGATCCCACTTGGTATTTGGATGCAGAGCAAGCAAGGCTTCTTTTTGATTCCTAAGGGTCAGAATTAGTACGGGAGTGTTGTGTGGGAGGACGAGCGACTTGGCAGCAGTGTGTGTAGAAGGCACGGCTAGGAATAGGAATAGATGCCCCACTCATTCTTTTTCTTGGAGCATGAACTGGACTTTTATATGGTACCAGTCAACCAAATACCACATTTCTTACTCATTTTCTTCTTGCCAACTTTCATGGAATTTATATTAATGTTAAAACAATTTAAGAATTTCATACTAAAGAGCTGCCAGCCATGAGGATTCCTTTTCTTCCAGGAGTGTGACTCATTATTTGGTGAACTCCAATATTAGCTTTTCTTTTTAACCATCATCATTGCCTGTGATTCACACGTGTTGTATAGGGGCTCACGATTGAGAGCATGAAGTTGCGAGCCAGCAAATGTGGCTTTTGGTCAGGTAGTTTTGTGCGATCTCAGATGGATTCCTAGCACAGGCGAGAACAGTGGAAGCAGGGGCAAGGCCACTGGGTACAGATAGGCATGGCACAACTTCGTGTGGCATTTTCCCGACACATCGCTTGGAAAGATAGCTCTTCTTCCCGAGAAAGATGATGAGATTTGGTTGTCAGAGGTCCAGGATTCCCAGCCTTCTTGACTGTGCATGTGCCAGCACTAGGCCGACTTCCTGTCAGTTCCTTGCAACCGGTTTGGGCTGTATCCTCTCTGCACAGACCCTTGGTCATCCATCATAACGGCTGTTCTGTAATTTTTTTTGGCAATTTGAGGCAGTTGGCATACTTCTCTAGGAAGTGCAGTTGGGGAGCTCCTGTTGTATTCTTCCCAAGGCCAGGAAACACACTATTGTTTCTTGTTGTTGCTTTCTTCTTTTGAAAGAACAAATTACTTCAAACTTTGGCAGACTGTAAAGGCTCTGGGTAGCAGTTTGAAGGAACTCTGTCCGTGTTGTTGGTCTAGGCAGCCATGCAGGTGATTTTTTTTATCGCCTGCACATCTTGTTTGTTTTCCCATGACATAGACTGTGGAAGAGTGGAAGAACCCTCCTCCCCATGCATATGACGTCTTTAGAAAGACAACAGGATTTTTTTCTTTGCTTTGTTTGAGCCTTTGATTCTAAACTTTAGTCTACTTAATTAGGCCATATTGTTGTGTACTTAATTCTTTTCTGCTTCTCTTAACACTCAAATCTTTCTGTTCCTGTTAGTAGCATCTGTTAAGTCCTTTCACCTGAGTGAATAACTTGAGTGTTTGCATTGCATTTCAAACTGTATGGAACACAGAAGTAATTAAAATGCCTCTTCACTCCTTAATATATAAAAAAAGCATCACTTTAGTCATTTCTAGGTATCATGCCAGTGGATGAGAATTAGAAAAGGGAGCATTCATCTTCCTGTGAGTTGGAAGCTGTATTTTGGCAATTTGATTTCTTTCTGTAGAATAGGAATTTCTTTTTCTTTTCTTTTCTTTTCTTTTCTTTTCTTTTCTCTTCTCTTCTTTTCTTTTTAAAGCTTAGCTCACCAAAGAGAAGAACCTGTCTAATAATGAGGATCCAACTCATAGGTGAATTACTTTAGAGTATTTAAAATAGCATCCTTTGTAATCTGTCATCACAGACCCTTCCTACTTCAGCTCTTCTCTTCATGTCTACGAGAAGTCTGTTCTCAGTAGGGGTCTGTACATCTCAAGTGGAGCTTTTGTCTTCTATCATGGCTCCTGATGCAAATGAAGGGAAGGAAGGGTAAGTTCTGCTCCTCCACAGGGAGGAAAAAAAAATCCCACACAAACCTTGCTCAAGGCAGATTTTATGTTTATTTTATGGCTCTCAGACAACATTGTAGAAACAGCCCAAATCCAGTTAGTACTCTTGGGATGGCATATAGGGAAGAAATTTGTATTCAAGATTTGGAGGAATTTGATGTATGAATTATTTCTAATAAGCCAATTCTGTAGTCACAGGAATAATATATTGCTAAACTTTGACACAAGAACACTGATTGCTGAGGTTGGTCATCAAGCTGGTATAGCAGAGCTTGACAAAAAAAATGTCTGAGAGTCTCCCGTATGGTACTGGGTTTGAAAACATGAAAAGGTCATGGAGAGCCGCTGAGACTTAATGCTGTGACCAGACAGCCAGGAGAGGCCACTGGTGAAGGTGCAGCCTCAGTTATAGTGGAGATCTCAGCATATTGAAGATGCCAGCATAGTGGGATAACTACTAAGGACAGTGGCAGGTGTTGAGTGGGGCCAGCCTATGACTGTGAGACACTGTGTGTGTGTGTGTTTTGAAGATGTAGATGGCAGAGCCAGAGTTGTTCAAGCCATTTGGAGCCAGAAGATCATGAGTGCATTCTAGATACCAGATATTGAGCTACAGGATTTGATTTGTGTTGCTGGATATTGGGTTTTGGTTTGACTGATTGTAATTGTGCCTTGGTTCTTCCCATTTGCAATAAGAATGTATGTAACTTATTTGGGGTTTTATAGATGCCTGCAGTTTAGAGATTAGCTGGAGGAAATGAGTTGCCGGAGGGTGAATCTTGAAGGTTTATAATCTGGCTTGGCTTCACCCAGGCTCTCTGCTTACTGTTCACCACCATGTGAGAAACCTGTGCCCCAAGCTCCTGCAGGCAGGGACTTACGTGTTCCCATAGCTATATATTTCTTACTTTAATAGACCACATCCTTAAACCATGAACCTGCACAAACTTTTCTTTCCTTGAGTTGCTTCTGTCCAGCAGTGTGTCATGTGATGAGAAACGTAACTTCGCAGATGATGAACTACCTGAGCTGTAGGTCTGCCTGCTGTGAACTTCGCAGATGAACTACCTGAGCTGTAGGTCTGTCTGCTGTGAACTTGCTCTGACAGGAGGCATCTTAGCAGGGCCTGTTTTAGGATGGAGCTTGGTGTTAGGCAGACAAGAAGCCATCAGTGAAGCAGACAACTGTGGGTGGCTGTTTTGTCCAGAATGGCTACAGTGGCTCCTCTCCCATGCCTTTCTCTTCTGTAGCCTTGTTACTTTTCTTTGAAGGGTTATAGTTTTCATTCTCTTCTTTTGAATCATGGGGCTCCTGACTCTGAGCCAATCAAGTATGCTGCAGATGGTGCCATGTGGCTTGGTCACGTAGAGCAATGCAGCTTTCATCTCGCTAGCAGGAGTGCTTGTACTTGAAGCACTTCAGCACAATGTAAGAAATTTGACTACCTTGAGGGAGCTGGCTGACTGGCAGCCAAACCACATGAAGAGGCATCACGGTTGGCAGTTATCTTGGCATCATCCCAGCCTGAGCACTAGCTGTGTGAGTGAAATCGTATTGGACCCTTCAAAGAAGCTGAACTCCACTAGCTGAACATCACTGGATAATTTCAATGCCCTGAGGGGCAGATTTCATTCTGACTGTGTACGTGTTTCTAATCCTGAGAACCTGTAAGCATGATAAAGTTGTGGGTTATTTTTTTTATTTTACTTTATTTTTAGTTTTGAGGTTTTAGAGTAGTTGTTGGGCAGGGATGTAAGCTGGAACATAGACATGGGTAAAACGGGCAGAAAAAGAATCTGTAGGAGAGTGGGGAAGCCGTGAATGGGAGCAGAGACACCCACATTTAGTTCCCTGAAGGAATGGAAAGATGAAAGCATCAGGAAGGATTCATGAATTTTGCGAAGTGGGGACTTGACATCTGATCCCCAGTTACCGTGGATCACACCTCTGTCTGTATGTGTCTGGATGAGGCTGGTGTTGGAGTCATCTACCAGGGCTGCGCTATTTGGTGGGGGGTGTTAAAGACTGCACTGATCTGGTCTTCCGTTTTGAGTGTCACCTCAAGTGAGGATACACAGAGACTTGGCACTTTGTTATTATTTGTGGTGTGTGATGTGATCTGAATTCCTAAGGAGAATTGTTGGTGTCGTCTGAAAGTCAGTGTGAAGTACAGTGAGCCTTGCAGAAGTAGAGTTTTTCTCAGATGAATGCTCTAGTCTGACTCTGGGTGTCTGTTGGTGATTTTTGAATCTCAATATGATACACTCCCTGACCCCTTTTTGAGAACGGGGTCTAACAATTACCCCAGACCGGCCTTGAAGTTGCCATCTTCCTTCCTCAGCTTCCCCGCTTGCTGGTTAGATTATGGGCTGCACTGTCACCCCATCTTCTCTAGACGAAGCTGTATGGTTTGTGAAATGGGAAGAGCTCAGCTTTATAGTGAGAATGGTTGTAAGTAGCAGCCTTCAGAGAGGAGGGAAAACAGGCCCACCATTTAGTTGTGACGCTTCAGAGGATTTAATTCACGTAGGGGACATAGCAAGTGTTTCAAGTGGCAGAGTCACCTATGAAAGACTGAGAATTGCTCTGTGGTGTCTGGCATTCTGGTCACCAGCTACAGTCAAGCCCTGTATCCATGTCTAAATGAAGTCCTGGGAATCACCACGTCTTAGTTTTCCCTTTAGAGAAATGAGATGTTCACTTCACTGTTGAAGAATTCTAATTTATATTTCATGGAGATAGATATTAGAGAGCCCCATTAAATACTGGTACTAAAGGAATGAAGGATGCTGTCCTTAATAGGATTACTAGAGTGTATCTGTTGCAGTCAGAAGACAGTCTGCCATGTTTCAGTTTTGAAGTGCATCAAACACCTCTATGCCACCATTTCTCTTTTATTATTACTTTAAAGTTTGAGTTTCTTTCTGCCTACATCGTCACCAGCATTTGTTGTTCCTTCTTAAAGATTTGTTAATTGCTTTGTTTATTTGTGTTTGAGTGTTTTTCCTGCATGTATATATGTGTACCATGTGCATGCCTTGTGCCCATAGAGATCAGTGAGGGCGTTGATCTGCTGAAACTGACCAGATGAGTGTGAGCTGCCCTGTGGTGCTGGGAACTGAACCCAGGTCTTTTGCAAGAACAGTAAGTGCTCTCCACCAGTGCGCATGGCTCCAGCCCCTGTTCTTCTCATAATGATTGTTGTTTTCTTTGGGTCGGGTTGAAAACTCCATGTTGTTTTAATGTTCTCTTCTCTGATGGCTAGTAAGGGCACTCCCCACTTGGTAGGCTCTGTTTTTTCTGTTGCATCGGAGCGCCCTTGGAGACATGTATTTGACTCCGGTCTCCACCCTTCCCTTAATCTTGCATCAGGTGTGCAAACTTTCTCCAACAGACCCTCCTTGATTTGTTTACCTCTGACTTCCGGAATTTTCCTGGTGGGAACATAGCTGTTTGTTCTTTGTTGTCATCAACCTAAATTTGAGATATTAAATGCCAGGTGATTATTTTTTGTTACTTTCCACTCCAGACTTTCTGTAAATGTTGGTTAGAGCTTGTGCACTTTTTTCACTTTTTGCTTGAGTAGTAGACTGTTTATATTTTTTGTATTTATTGTTTTTCAAAAGCATTTTCTTATATTTTTGAAGGATTAAATTTTCTTCGCTGTTTTTCAGCATCCAAATTTTTCATTTATTTCGGTTACTTTTCCCCGTGTCATCCTCTATTTCCGAACTTGCTTTTGTTTATTGTTAGGCTCATTGTTTAGGTCTGTCATGTGTGAGTAGGAAGCATCCTTCATACCATTAAAAGACATGTCTTTCTTGTGTTAATTGGGCAGTTCAGAGTTGTTTGGCGGTAGACAGTATTCAGGTATATTTTTCCCCCATAAATCCTGCAGGCAAGTGCCTGGTTTTCACCAAGTTTATGGAAGTACGTGGACTTTTGCATGTTCTTTCGGGCATTGTTTGGAGGGAGTCAAGCACAAGGCCAGTCCAGGGTTAGCCTGTGTGTGCAAGTGTGACTCCGCTGCTGGTGCTCTGGCTTATGCCTCTGTGCGGAGTCAGCAAAAGACTCATTGTGAAACAATGCGCTCAGAATTGAAGAAAGATTTGTGTGGTTCCCCTCCCTCCCACAATTGAGCATGCTGTGGTTATTTCTCCTGATCTTTTTGGCAAGTGTTGTTTGTGTGTGTCAAAGTGTGCCACATCAGCCTTAAGTTTCTGCTTTGTATAATTCAACTAAGAATTAGTAAAGAAGTATTTATAATCAAATTGTGTTCTCTATTTTCCAAAATAGATTTATTTGTATGATCTCATTTTAATCTCCAGTGACTTTTACAGGACTGACTGTCTGGTTCTGTGTATGGGGGGGGGGGATCATAGAACCTAAATGACGAGGCTGAGGCCACACAACTAGGCAGGCAGGGAGCCAGCACGCAAATCTATAGCTTCTGCACATAGTGCTTTTGCCACAGTAGCATGCTCAGAAGTAAGTTCTGCCATTACTACCGCACACCAGCAGTTTGCTAATCTGCAGAAGTAGGAGAGCAGATCACCACAGAGTTTGCTGCTCATGGTGAGAAAGCCGTGAAGGGGTGAGAACCAGCAGTGTCCTGGTGAATAAGGAGGTAAACACAGCATTGATTGCTGATGTTTTCTGCCGTGCAACAGCTGGGAAATGTGGTGGTCAGCCCGCTGACAGCTGATTGACAAACACCACAGGAAATTAGCTTGTAGAAAAATATTGTTTATTTAGGCTCATGGTTTTGGAGGTTCTGATCCATTGTCCTTGTTTTGTTGGCTAAGGCAGTGTGTTGTGGTGGAAGCAGAAGCACTCACCTCAGAGAGAAGGAAAGGGAGAGGAAAAGGAAGTGGCTGGAGTGAAAGACCTGAAGACCACCCACTAGGTCCCACCTCTGAAAAATTTCCACCAGCTCTAAAAAGCGCCAGAATGGATCCAAATCATAGCCAGAAGTTACCCGACAAACTTTCTTCACGTGTAGACGTCTCTTAGACATGAGGAACAGTTTATGTTTGGTTATTTTGTTTATGGGATGGAACTCACAAGCAGAAGATGGTGAAGACAGGGTGATGAGTTAGACAGTTTCATAGAGATGAAAGCTGTTTCTTTAAGATGTGGAGACTAGTCTTTTTGGTGGTGGTGGTGGTCGGTGGGGTGCTGGGAGAGAATTCACTGAGGAGTCTCATAGTCTCTCTCTGTCTCTCTGTCTCCGTCTCTAAATGAAGAATGAAGAGTGCACTTTAGAACTTCTTTCACTTTGGTGCTTTCACTCCGACACTGGTGTTTAAGTAGCTGTGACCAGCAGTCTGTTCATGTACTTTATACACTAGAAGTGATCATTTTCATCCCGCCACCAAGAAAGCTTTGTTTTTGTTGCTTTTGGAAAGGGTTCAAAATACTTTTAGAGCCACTTTTATTTATTTTAAAGCTAACAGTTGTTCCTCTCCTCCAAGAACAATTCTGCTTATTTTCTAAAAAGTTGATTTTTTTCCTTTAAGTAATATGATCATTATTATTCACAGGAAAATAACACTGTGACCCATGTTACTATGTTAGGGTTTCAGTGTCCCTTATTTTGTAGTATTTTTTAAAAAATATTTTATATCTTTCTGAAAGAAAGCTAATTATTGTTTATTTGCTTTAAAATGTTATTAAATTTGAAAGACAGCTGTTTAGGTCTACTTTAGTCAAATTCAAAAACTGGAAAACTGATTTATGATATAAAGTTCAGATTTTCAAATTCATATCTCATTGAACATTCAGGCTGTAGGCATTTATTGAAACTGTTTTATTTATTGAAATATTTTTATTTATTGAAATATTTTATTTATTGAAATTCTGTTGCTAAAGACAAAACATACAAATGAAGATATTTAAAGGGACTACATATCATTTTGACTTGAGAGCCCTCTTTAGTTTGGCCTTCTGGGCTGAGAAAAGAGAGAAAACAGTTTAACCTGAGTAGAGGCTTCCTTCCATTTACCTGGAGCTGCTCTTAGAGCCGCTGTCGTCACCGGCATGTTGTGCTCATGACAGAAACAAGCACATATATGTAAGCAAGGCACTGGGACACAAGCCTGTAATACTGGCACTTGAGAGGACTCAGGACGATGAGGAGTTCAAGGTCCATCTCAGCCTCAAGTGAGTTCAGAGACAGCCAGGGCTACCTGAGACCTTGTCCAAAAAGAAAGAAACAAAATAAATCATATATGTAATTACAGGTGTCTTGGAGTTTCCCTAAACTGGGTTAGAAAGAATAGGGACTGGGGGATATGACTTAGGAAGCTTGTTACCCAGCTTTGTAGTTAAAATCAGATAACCCTAAAGCAGGTAAGATAGTATGCCTGTTTCTCAGGGAAAATTGAAGTTATGGTATGTGTGTAAAATTCCCCCTTTACACTAGTGTGGCTTACTGCTCTTCAAAACCGTCCTGGTATTCACTATATAATAGGAAAATAACAGGGCCAGCTTCCTCTCAACCTCATTTCTCATTGTGTTCACGTGACTATTAGTCACTTGTATTAATCTGAAATGGTATTTAGCAGCTCACACCAACAGAACAGAACCGTCAGTTTGTGGCAGATGGTTTTATTTTACAGGCTTCTAAGTGGTGCATCTAACCTCCTCTTGGTCCCCTCTCCATAAGCATTATGCATGTTATAGCCAAATAATAACCTTTTCATAGATAGTTGTGTAGGTACAAAGGCATTTAAAAACACTGAAGATTATATATAAAATTATAAACCGTATGAAGTAGGACCATAAAGATTTCCTAAATGTAAGTATGAGAAAATGCAGAGCCCATGGGATATAGGATTTTAATTTTAGTTTGTATTTCCTATTCAAAGGCAAAACATTTTCAGAATTTTAAATGCAGCCTACTGCATTAACTTTAAATAAAGGGCTGGAGAGATGGCTCAGTTGGCTTACTTGCTGCTCCTGCAGAGGACTTGGGTTCAGTTCCCAGCATCACATGGTAACTTACAACATTTGGTAACTCCTGTTTCAGGGATCCAGCACCCTCTTCTGACCAGGCATATACATGCTGCACAGATAGATATGCATTCAAAACATTCACATACATAAAATAAAAAATTCTAAAATCTTCTTTTGTATACACATAGTAAAAGTAAGTAAAACAATTTCTAGTACATTCCAGTTTTTAATATATCAAAATAAATTTCAAAGCAACACATTAAATGATCTGCTATATATATGTATATATGAGATATATAGATCATATACATCACACACACGCACACACACACACACACATACACACACACACACATGCTCTGAGGCAGGAGGCCCTCACACCAGACCATTAAATTCACTGTACCATAGCAGGCTTTCTCGGACTGCCAGTCCCAAATCATGACACGGAGCCTTATTATGAGTTATGAGTGCTCAGTCCTATTTTATGCTTGTCCCACTAGCTCTTATAACATAACCTGTTTTTCTTCATCTCTGTTTTGCTTCATGGCTTTTTACCTTTCTTTCCTTCTGTATGTTCAACCTCAATGCTTTCTCTGTCTGTCTGGCCCCGGGTGCCTCTGTCTCTTTCTCCCTCATTCTCTTTTCTCTTGAGCTTAGATTTCTCCTCCTACGTATTCTCCTTGCCTGCCAGCCCTGCCTTTCCCTCCTCTGCCTAGCTATTGGCCATTCAGCTTTTTATTAGACCAATTAGGTGCTGTAGGCAGGCAGGAAAGGCAACACATCTTTCCATAGTTAAACAAATGCAGCATAAAGAAATGTAACAAACCTTCACATAGTTAAAGCAATATTCCACAGCACTGTAGCTATCGACTTCTTTAGTGGCGGCATCTGTAGTCTCTTTGGCTTTGTGTCTCCTGCTTCACCGCATTGTCTACCTGGAGCTCATTCTTCAGGAAGACAGCACAGGTAATGGTCTGTAGAGCTTTCCGTCCTGTCAGAAGAGCTCGGGATCATGCACCACAACAGAAAGCCTCACCTCTGCATGCACTAGAAGAGGAACTGACAGGAAGAGACAAGAGAAGAACTTGTCGATGCTGAGCATATCACCCACTGCTCAGAGAATCGCTGTGTTAGTTAGGGTTTCTAACTAAAAGCGAGTTGGAGAGCAAAGCATGTATTCTTCTTACAGCTCTCAGGTTGTGTCCCATCACTGAAGGAAAGGCGAGCAGGAACTCAAAAATGGCAGGAACTTGAGGAAAGCTGCTGCTAGCTCGCTGAGTTTGCTTTCTTACATAGTTCAGAAACACCTCCCCAGAATACCCACTGTAGACTGGACCCTCTCACATTGATCATTAATCAAGAAAATGCCCTATCGGTGATCTGATGGGGGCATTTTCCCAGTTGAAGTTTCTCTTCCAAGATAACTCTAGCTTATGTCAAGTTGACAGAAAAACTAACCAGGTCATTCAGCCACTTGATGTCGTCATCGTTGTTGGGATTTTCTATGGCGTTAGAAATATAGGCTAATTATCCCAAACCTATAGGGTTGTAGTGAAGAGAGGCCCCATAGCCAAACACCACAGTCAAGTCCACCAGCCCAGTGACCTGTAGCATGGCAAAGTTCTGGTTCACTCTGGCCTTGGCCTTGGCTTTCACCAGGAGGTCAGTCATGCAGCATTTCTTGTACACGAACAGTAAAACCGCTCTCTCGTGGCTGCAGATACAAAAGATAATATTAAATGCTTTGTGTGTGTGAAATATGTTTTCTTTTGGGAGGTGTACGTGGATGAACGTGCATGTGAAGACCAGAAGTCTCTGCTGGCTGCCCTCTTCAGTTACTATGTCTCTTCTATTACATTGTATTTATTTTGTGTTGTGTGTGGAGGTCACAGGAGAGCCTGTGGGAGGCAGCTCTTTGTTTTCACTACATAGGTCGCACTCAGGTTGTTAGTCTTGGTCGCCCATTCCTTTACCAGCTCCTCTCAGTGACTCTCCACCTTGATTTTTGAGACAGTCTCTCAGTGGCTTTTGTAACTCACTGATTTGACTAGTCTGTTTTGCGGCAGACACCAAGAATCCGCCTGTCTCCCTCTACCTCCCAAGTGCTCGGATTACAGATGGGTTCTGAAAGGTCTCATGCTTGCATGGCAAGCACATTTCCAACCGGGCCACATCCCTAAGTCCACTGTACTTTTTTTTAAATTTTTTAATTTTTGAGACAGGGTTTCCTGTGTAGCCTTGGATGTACTGGAACTCACTCTACAGATCAGGCTGGCCTTGAACTCACAGAGATCCACCTGCCTCTGCCTTCCAAGTGCTATGATTAAAGGTATGCGTCACCACCGCCCAGCCACTGTACATTTTTAAGAATAGCATGTGACCAACTTTCTAACCTCTCACCCTACTAGGTGGGTCTCAGATTTGTGATTTATATCTTATTACCTGGCCTCATTTATTTTTGCTTTTTTAATTATATTTTTTGATTTATTAATTATAAAACAATTTTGAAACACCCTCTAAAATAATTTTGGTAGTTTCTTATAATTTAGGAAAGATAAAAGAAGAAAGCGTAAAGATCAAGATAAATTACAACTCGAGATGGTAAAGTAGATGAGATCCATGTAAGTAAGCTCTGATCATTCTTCAAAAAATAAATTCACTTTTCACTTAAAAGTGTACTTAAAGCCAGACATGGTGGCACACTTCTGAGATACTTGGGGGATAGAGGCAAGAGGATCACAAGTTTGCAGAAAGATCTGGCTATCTAACAAGTTCTAGACCAACTTGTGATAGACACTAAGACCCTATCTCAAAGAACAGAACAAAATAAAAATAACAGCAAAAAATGACTTACAGTTTTGATAGAGATGAAATTATCAAATATTTTAACTTTAATATACATTTAAAAAGGCAAACAGGTAACACCAAAAACAAATTAGAATATTTTTTTCTCAACTTACTAACCTTTAACATTTCTTGAGAGAATTGGATTTGTTAGAACTTACATGATCCTAATAATTAACTCAGTGGAAGAATTTTAGTGTTTAGAACTAAGAACCTTCTGACATCATCTAATTACTGCACATGATAGCAGTTTCTTTTTTTTTTTGTTTATTTATTTATTTATTATAGATTTCTGCCTCCTCCCCGCCACCGCCTCCCATTTCCCTCCCCCTCCCCCAATCAACTCCCCCTCCCTCAGCAGCACAAAGAGCAGTCAGGGTTCCCTGTCTTGTGGGAAGTCCAAGGATCTCCCACCTCCTTCCAGGTCTAGTAAGGTGAGCATCCAAACAGCCTAGGCTCCCACAAAGCCAGTACGTGCAGTAGGATCAAAACCCAGTGCCATTGTTTTTGACTTCTCAGCAGCCCTCATTGTCCGCGATGTTCAGCGAGTCTGGTTTTATCCCATGATAGCAGTTTCTTAATAGTACCCCCGGTACGTGGACAGAAGGCTACTGTCACTATCAGGGACCTTACTCTCCATGATCCATATTACAGTTCTCATTCAAACAACATAAACACTTTTTTTTTTTCCTTTTTTTGAGACAGGGTTTCTCTGTGGTTTTGGAGCCTGTCCTGGAACTAGCTCTTGTAGACCAGGCTGGTCTCGAACTCACAGAGATCCACCTGCCTCTGCGTCCCAAGTGCTGGGATTAAAGGCGTGCGCCACTACCACCCGGCCTCATTCAAACAACATATACGTTTTGTCCTGAGGACATAACGATTGTATTTCCTCATCTACATGGCAGTTTTATGTGCGGAAAGGAGCATTCTTCAGAATGCTTATCTAACTTCGTTTCCTGTACCACAATTTCTTTGATAGTAGTGGTCTTTTTAACAAACGGGATTTCTAGAATTACTGCAGTAATTGTCTGCATTAGTTTTGGGATTATAGATGTGCACCAGCATTCTTAAGTCTTTAGTTATTAGTGTGAAAAATGTTCTGGTTCGGGTGTACATACATACATATACACAAATACATGCACATGTACTACACATATATAGTAAAATGTGTGTGCTTTATGATAAGGTTTTGTACACTGGCAGTGTGTGCATTGATGGCCTTTAGGTTTCATATTTATGATCAGCTTATCCCCCCTCTACTTTTTATTCTGCCTTCCTTTCCCCGTCCTTGTCCTCTCCTTCTTTTTCCTGACTTCATTTCTCCTCCTTCTCCCCACTCTGTGTTCTTTCTCATTGTTTTCAGCTTATAAAGAACCTGAATCATTTGTCCCATAGTTTCCTATAGGCTGAATGTGGATCCCTTCATTCTGTGTGTCATTTAAATACATTTTTGCTTTTGTATATTCCATATGGATTGATGATTTTCTCTAGAAGTTTGTTGAGCTTCAGGTTTGTCTTTCTGGCATGACTATTTCTTAGGGTAGGGTATCTTCATATTAAGAGCTCTACAATGCCTGGTCGTCCTGTTTATTGGTGCTGAGGATTATATTGAGGCTTTCTGTATCCCCCTTCCCCACTCCACCGCTGTGCAAGCCCATCTGTCATACACAGCTTCTAATGGTTTTCCTTTAGATAACTAATTTGTTAAAAATTACAAAATGCACTGGGTGCATGGGCTGTTACTCCTTAACTTGGGGAACTGAGGTAGGAGAATTGTGAGTCTGAGGCTCGTCTGTGTTAGTCTCCAGTCTCAAAGAGGAAAAGAGTTGAGAAATTGTGACATGCTGCTGCCTTCTCTTAGTAGCTTCCCGGTGGGACCGTTTCTCTGAATATAGGGTTTTCCTGATCAAGTAGTTTGTAATCATGAGTTTAGCTGCTTTAGGAAGGATAGGGAAAATTCTTGATATTTCTCTTACTAACTGATTTTCCTCTCTAGTCATCTGGGCCTAGAATGGCTTCTGGTTTTGCTTTCTTGCATGATTAAATGTCCCAGGCTCGTCTTGTCTTTTTCACTCTGGGCCATAGCCTAATCTCCCCATTTCTCATACGTATAAACTCTTGCAGGAGAATTGCTGTGCTTTGCAGAAATGCCTGACTGCTTTTAGTGAGTTGCACATTAGGCTCTCCCAGGACTCAGGCTATGCCCTTGGTATGATTAAGTTGGTCTGCCAGGCAAGTTTCATAGCATAAGCTCTTTTTTGTTTTACATTTCTGTTTGGTCAGTTTTTGGTTCCTTCCTTTACTTGCCTCTGGGCAAGGCACGCTGCCTTCTTTAGTAGTTGTGGGGTAGAAACGGAAGCATCAAGTCCTTTATGCTGTGTGTGGCTTCCTGTTGGGACACTGAGTGAGCAAAACCAGCAGGGAGCTGATTGTGAAAACTCACAGAGAGCTGTGGTGAGATATTAAACCTTCCATTTTTCTAAGAGGAACAGATATTTCTTTATCAAGCAGCCAGACTTCCTGCCTTAGATTGGATTCTAGGACCAAAAGACCCCAGACAAGGATTTGGGTATATGTAATTGTTTGGGAGGTTGTTTCTGGAAGCTTAGAGAAGTACTGGTGCTCTAGTTGCTTCCTCCCTGTGATAAACACCATGACCAAAAGCTTCTCAGGGGAGGAAAAGGTTTGTATTTGGTTTACCGTTCATCACGAGGGAAATCAGGACAGGAACTGTAGCAGGAACTGAAGAAGAGGCCCTGAGGGAACTTTGGCTCACTCACTGGCAGGCCAGGAGCATCTGCTAGGGGGTGGCACTGACAGTGGGATAGGACCTTTTCCATCAGTCATCAAGACCGTCTCACAGACGCGGCTGCAGGCCAGTCTGGTGTGGGCAATTCCTCAATTGAGGTTCCTCTTTCCCCAGTTGTATCAAACTGACAGTAGAAAGTACCAGCCTGCTGGTAGGAAGAGGGAAAGGGGAGGGGAGGCACTGCCATAGGGTGCTTTAGTGAGCCGTTTGTTGCTGTGGGTGAGATTAAATCCCATTGGTCACCCCCATAGCTGTGTAGGTGGCTTGCCTCCTCCTAGGGTGAAGCAAAGAAATGGTACGTATGTCTGTTCTTAGGCCTTCACCATTACACTACCCAGTATGTGTGTGTGTGTGTGTGTGTGTGTGTGTGTGCTAGCTAGCTAGTATTCTAAGCTAGAGAATGCCCCTTTGCAGGCTGTTGTAGGTGCTTGAACTGACTGACAGCTTGCTCATAGCAGCTGTTCTTTCTTAAATGGGAGGTAGAGTTCAGGGAGAAATGGGCGTGCTTTTGCTCCTGAGGGATCATTTCACAGTGTCAGCTTTGATTATTAGAAGTGAAGGATGAGAAGAGTTCCTGGTCAGCATGTGGTGGGTGGAGCCAGTGATGCTGCTAAATGTATCACAATGTATAGAGCAAGCTTCTGCTGCAAAGGAGTATCTGTCCCCCAAACGTCTGCAGTGGTGTGACTGAGAAGCAATGGGGATAGATCCACAGAGCTCGTGAGTGTCAGAAAACACTGGGAGGAGTACTTCCACCCTGCTCTCACACACACATATATACATACATACACACACACACATGCATGCACTTCTATATTTATAAATTTAAATGTGACTTTGCATGTAAGAGATAACAGGTAATATTTACTTGTGAATCTGGCTTATTTCACTTAATAGGATGGTTTGTAATTCCATCCAGCTTCCTGTAACTGTTACAAGTTCATCTTTCTTTACAGCTGAATAAACTTCCATTGTGCATATGTACCACATCTGTGAGTTTTCCCTATCCGTCTAGACTGGCTCCCTTTCTTGGCTATCGGCAGTAGTATAGGAGAAACACGGATGTGCGGAGTACCCTGTGGTGTGCTGACAGGTATGCCCAGGAGTACCAGAGCTGGATGGTATGGCAGTCCTAGTTTTAGTTTTTGAGGGATGTCTACACTGGCTTCCAGAGTGATGACTCTGGGTGATGTGCCCACCAGCAGTGTCTAAGGGTTCGTCTTTCCTTCATCCTCACCAAAACATCCTGCCGCTTGTTTCCTTGATGATATCTGTTCTGACTGGGGTAAGACAGAATCTCAAAGCACTGTGAATTAGCATTTCCCTGTTTTTAAAAATGAAATCTACCTATAAAAAACCTGGAACAATTATACAACGAATATCTGTAAGTTTTATGTAATTTATTGGTTGTTAACATTTTTCCATTAAAAATCTCTCTGTTCACAGATATATATTTATATACAGATATGAATATACAGTTATATCTATTCGTGTTTTTTTTCACAGAACTGTTTTAAAGTAATCTGAAAATATGTTCATATTTCACCCCTAAATACTTAAGGCTATATTTCCCAAAGAAAGAACAGAGTTTATCCCGAAAAATCTCAATGCCAGTGTCATCCAGAAGGAGTTTCAAATGGTAACAGTGATTTTTCTTTCTTTCTTTCTTCCTCTCTTTATTTTTTTATTTTACTTTTTTTTTTTTTTTTTTTTAGATGGGGGTCTCACCTTGTAGTCTAGACTGGCATCAAATTCTGGGACTTCCTGCCTCAGCTTCCTGTGTGTTGGGCTCACATCTGGTCCAGGTGTTTTACATGTGGTCCACACCTTTGTCAGTGTTCCCCAGCATCCTGTTAGCTTCCCTGTATGAGATCTAGTTAAAAATCAAATAGTACATACTGGTTATATCTTGTTAATATTCTTTAATCTAGGACAGTTCTTATATCTTACATTTGTGTTTTGTTTCTTACAACATTAACAGGTTTAAGGAGTCTAGACTTGTAGCTTTCTCGATTGTCAATTTGATCTGGGGGCTTTTCTGTGCAGGGTTTTTTAGGCGATTTACTTGGCCACACTTTGGTAACAGATGGTGGTTCATCCTTGTCAGTGCAGCCATCATGAGGCTCATGACAGTCCATCTTGTTAGTGCTGCTGTTGGACTTTGTGTTCCATTTATTTGGCTTCTTCCAAAGTTTTCCAATACAGAGATGGTTTCCCCATTTCCAGTTATTAAGGATTTGTGAAGTGACTTTAAGACTATATAGATTTCTCCAGTGACATTTTGTTGGATGGTTTTAGTATGCACTGATGATCCCATCCTGATTTCTCATTTCTACCTGTTTATAGCTGTTTTTTTTTTAATATATTTTTTATATTTATTTATTTATTTATTATGTATACAATATTCTGTCTGTGTGTATGCCTGCAGGTCAGAAGAGGGCACCAGACCCCATTATAGATGGTTGTGAGCCACCATGTAGTTGCTGGGAATTGAACTCAGGACCTTTGGAAGTACAGGCAATACTCTTAACCTCTGAGCCATCTCTCCAGCCCTTTAAAAAATATTTTGTCTTACAATAAAATCTCCTAGATTGCAAGGTTTATTGGGACTGTTATGGTATTGGTATGAAGCGTTCCCTAAAAGGTTCATATATTGAAGGCTTGATCCCCAGCTAGTGATGGCATTGAGAAGCTGACTGGATCATCAATGGGCTGTCAGGAGACAGGGCCTACCTGGAGGTACTGGGTCACTGGAGATATGACTCTGAAGAGTATGTCTTGTTCTTGAGCACTTTCTTCTGGCTCTCTGTGTTTCCTGGTTGTCACAGGTGAGTGGCTTTCTTTCACCATGCCATTCCTCATGTCTCTGTCTTGGTTAAAGCAGTGGATCCTATTGACTGTGGATTGAAACCATTGGAAGCCTGGGCCTACCATGATCATCCTTCCTTATGCCGATTTTCCCCAATATTTTTGTCACAGGAGAAGAAGGCTCATTACTACAAGGTCAGACTTTCTTAACTTTTTGTCACTGACACTACCTACGATAGTATAGGTGCTTCATAGTTTTTGAGCAGTTGAGTAAGCTGAGAAAGACCATCTTTAAGAGATGAGCAAAAAGTCCTATATCTTGCTAGTTTAATCCAGATCTTTCTATTTGCATGTTCCTTTCTCTCAGCTTCCTCAGGCACAGAGAACTTGATTCCCATTTGTTCCTCCATGGCCCCCCATTTACAACCGTTTTCAGAGGGTCTACCAAGTGACAACATCTCTTTTTCTTCCTTGTAAATACAAAACTGCTTAGTATGATTTTGCTTTTCCCTATCTGTATTCCATAATAGATTATTAGCTAGGCATGGTTCCAATGCTCAAGAAGCTGAGGTGGGAAGGCTGGACCTTGATGTCATTCTGAATTATATAGTGAGAGTCTGCCTGAATAAAAGGATAGATATAACAAAGTCAAGCCAATCTTTTCATCTCTGTCACAGGGATGTTTTCCTTACAGAAAGTGAAATGTAAGTGTGGAGTCGTCTGAGTTACATGAGGTCAAGGGTCTGTGAGCATGTGTAGAAAAATCAAATTCTCATTGTTAACTCAAGGTCCTAACCCCGATCCTTAGCACTGCAAAAAAGGCGACAACATCAATATCATATTTGCTACAGTTTCCTTTAGTTTTGTTTCCCCAGATTCTTATTCTTTCATGACAGCAATCATTACTGATTTGTTTTTAAAATAATATTTAATTCCTAACTGCTTTTTAGAACTACAGCCATCATAGAAGATTGAGACAGTTTCTTTTATTTTTTTAATGAGGTCAGTGGCATCACAGTCATTAATGAAGAATTGGTAATAAACTGCACTAATGAAACAGCTTGTGAATATGCATTAGGAGATTATGAAGACTAAAGCTTTCTGCAGTGGAATATTCATTGCTTAATAAAGTAATGCTAATTTATGGCAGTTGGCTTAAAATATTGTTATTTTATGCCTTGAAATAAGTATACAAAATATGGGTTAAAAGTTCACTTAAAACTTTAAGAGTGGCTGGGCGATGGTGGCGCACGCCTTTAATCCCAGTACTCGGGAGGCAGAGGCAGGTGGATCTCTGTGAGTCCGAGACCAGCCTGGTCTACAAGAGCTAGTTTCAGGACAGGCTCCAAAGCCACAGAGAAACCCTGTCTCAAAAAACCAAAAAAAAAAAAAAAAAAAAAAAAAAAAACAAAAAACTTTAAGAGTGTAATATCTGCAGACAGGTCATTCTCCTCCATTCCTAATGAGGCTGAGTGTCTCAGAACCAGTGATCTAGGAGAATCTCTCAGATACACCTCCAGATCTTATGCTTCCTTTTTTGAACCTATCCTTCTTTTCTCCCTTTGATGGGCCTAGAACTTGGCCTGACACACAATCGATGTGTACTTGGCCACTGAGCTGCACCCTTTGTCCTGTTTTTAGTTTGAGATAGCATTTTGTTAAGTTGTCACACTGGCCTTGAACTCATGATCCTCCTGCCTCTGCCTCCTAGCTGTTTGGGATTACAGGCATACACCACCAACCATGGCTCTGTAAACGATGGAAAGATGTGGTTTTCATTTTGCTCATTTTAACCGCCGGGAGATGTGATAGGGATTGTCACATGACTTAGGGGCTATCATGTAGAGTGTTGCTAGCAGTGTATTTAGCATCAGTGTAGGAAGTTAAGGGGAAAATTATTTGTAAGTATGTTTTTCTCTCCTCTGTCTCTCCAAGTTCTCATTCTAGCCCAGACTGGCCTAAGATTCACAACAATTCTCCTGCCTCAGCCTCCCCAGGGCTAGTATTACAGGCAAGCAGCACAACATTCTTTTCCAATTCAAGAGAGAATCTTCCCTAGCCACTAATACTGCCTAAGAACAGAACGTGCCTGATGGGAGCACATTTCCCTAGAATTGGTCATGGGGATCTGGGTGGTTTTTCTCCTGTACCTTCTTTCATTTCCTTTATTCCCTTTCTTCCTAGTCAGTGCTCGCTCGGTACCGTCCATATAATCTACTAGTCGCATGTGGCTGTGGATGCTGACGCGTGATTAGTCTGAATTGAAATGTAATGTGTGAAAGAAACGAAGTGCTACTGTTAAAAAGAATGTCATGTATCTTACAACTTGTATGTTGGTTACCAATTGAAATGTTTCAATTTGTATGTTGATGAAAAATATCATTTTATTTATAAATGTAACCATTGGAATTAATTGTCTGTTCAAGATAGGGAAGAATAAACACCCTCTGCTTCATCTTTTTCTCCATTTGCAACAGTTTGGCTCATCCTCGCATGTCTTAAAGCTGATTGAAAGAAACCCATCTGAAGGGCTTCATGTAACTCTATTTATTTAATGTTTTAGAAAAGCAGCATAAACAAGACAAAGAAGAGAGCAGAGGCTGTTGTGGATGTGGGGAAAGCCAACTTCACAGGGATAGAGTGAGGACCCTCATGTTGGTGATACTGTACCCGGGTCTGTGTGAGATACGCGACTTGTGTAACATTAGAAAAGCAAATTTTAGTACATACAAATGATAAAAGTTAAGATTAAATTTCACTTGTTTCCATTTGTTTTTTGGTGAGATTGCTAATGAGTCTAAAGCTGGTGGTCTGAATTATTATTTGTGCCATGCAGTGCTTCAGACAGTGGCAACGCCAAGTGTGGAGAGAAGATTTTGTTGGGGAGAGGTCGTGTAAGGAAAGCACGGATGTGGAGATGGTCTAAAGCTAGTCCTCTACTTTCATTATTTTTTTTCTACAAACATATTTTGCGAGACTAATACATGAAGATTATGTACTTCTCAGATGAAATTCCTTACAGTCTGTTTCCCTTCATAGTAGAAAAGAAACCCCATCTTTCAGGACAAAACATGCCCCATGCAATAAATAACTAGCACATTGATTATTGCTCGTCAGTGGTTTGTCTTCCTTCCTTCCTTCCTTCCTTCCTTCCTTCCTTCCTTCCTTCCTTCCTTCCTTTCTTTCTTTTTTATTTTTTTGAGACAAGGTTTTTCTGTAGCTTTGGAGCCTGTCCTGGAACTCACTCTGTAGACCATGCTGGCCCTGAACTCACAGAGATCTGCCTGTCTCTGCCTCCCGAGTCCTGGGATTAAAGACACGTGCCTTCACCGCCCGGCTATCTTTCAGATTTTTGGCAAGGTGATTCTTGATAGGCTGTTCAACAAACTTCTGATGATTTCCTTGGGATCTGTATTCTGGTTCACAATTATTCAGTGGGTAGTATTGTTTAAACAATCTTTTACCCTAAGAGGCTCTGACTTAATTGATCTATAGATGCCATGAAAGTAATTTCCTGGTGGGTTTTCTTTTTGTCAGATCAACACAGCAAGAGTTATCTGGGACGAGGAACCTCAACTGAGAAACATTGTGTGCAGACAAGTCTGTGGGGCAATTTTTTGACTGCCAGTTGATAGAGGATGACTTAGCCTACTGTGGGTGGTGGTACCCCTGAAAGATGGTTCTGGGTAGTATAAGAAAGCAAGCTGAGCAAGCCATAGGAGCAATCCAGTAAGCAGCATGCATCCATAGTTTCTGCTTCAGTTCCCACCTCCAGGTTACTGCCTTATTGTGTCCTGATGATGGACTGTAACCCATAAGCCAAATAAAACCTTTTCTTCTCCATGTTTCTTTTGGTCATGGTGTTTTCCACAGCAGTAGAAACCTAAATATGATGGGCTATTTCTAGGAGTATGCCAGGCCAATCTGTTGCTGATTGAGTTAGGAGAGCTAACTCTAAATGGGCTTTGAATCTAGGGATATTATGATAGGCTCTCTATGGGTAGGTCCAATGAAATTGAAATGTAATAAGGACCAATTTAAAACCCCGGAATAGAGTCAGAAATTCAGCTGTCCCAATTAAGAGTGTGGGATATGTAGGTTAGCAGTAGTATGTAAGGAAAAGTCTAAGGTTTTAGTTGACAGGAAGCATAATACTGCCAGAATCTATTTTGGTTTCCCGTGGTCTTTAGCTCTGCCAGGCCAGTATCTACAATGAAGGTGTGCCTTTCTCCTGCTTAGTTCTAGATATTATCCTTGCAGAGACAGGAGGCTGTATGAGAAGCGAACCGTGATCAAGTTAGCTGAGGAGTAGGGAAAGAAACAGAACTGCACACGCATGGCCAGGTAAAGAGAGAAGTCACAAGAACTGCCTTCGAATAATGTAAAGGTTATGATATTGAAGAGGAATTTATTTTATAAACTCCTACGAACAAGTACATAGAGTTTTTTCGGGGGGATTTAAATTTCAGCATAAGGAAACATGTTGTAGTTGGAGCTAATTCTTAGAACTGAGCCACTTCTCTAGTCTTCTGTAAAACTCTGTTGTTTAAGTCTGCCTTCCTTTGTGAGAATTTCCTTTACCCTGATGTTTTCTGGCCTGATGCTCCCCCCTCATATTTGGCATTATAGTAAATAAGCATTTAATAGAGTAATTTATAGGGATAATTTGAAATGTTTATTTGAAGCTGCACTTGCTTGCAGTCCTTCCTACTGTGGTGCAGACAAAGTGGCATGGCCATATTTCACTGGGCTAGAGCAGCCTGTGGGCAGGCTGTGTTTCTTCTCTTTGGAGTGGGGTTAGAATATAGGGTCTGCTTGGCAGTGCTGGTGATGGCCCTCCTCACATGTGTACTTGGATTTCTGTGCATCCCCAGATGTGTTACATTGGGAAGCAGTTTTGATGTGCATTGGTCCTACTGTGGTAGAGCAGCAAGTTTCGGAGGATAATGTCAAACAAAACTTGAAACTACTTTTGTTGTTAGGTGAGTCTAATGCTTCTAAACTCTGGATGTTTCACTGCTCTCTTTCTCTCTTAGCCTCACCTCCTATCACCTTAGGTCCTATTTTTACTTCTGTTCTCCTGCCTACTCTTCCCTTTTATGACAGCTTGAAGTAAGCAGTACCCAAGTCACCTGTGCTCAGTGTTCACATCGTCTTCTCCAGGGTGAGATAAAGGAAACACAGTGTTATTGTCTTTCCCTGTGATTTGTGTGCAGCTCTGTGTCCCCACCATGTCTGCCTAGAGGTCAGCTGCTGCGTTCTCACTTCCTGCATAACTCCCCGTGTGTCCAGTGTGCATCCGTGCGGGTGCGTTTTTAATAAACGCTCCTGACTGATTTACTGACTGTTCTCCATAGCAAGAAAACAGTGCCACACGCTCCTTCCAGGAGCCTTCTGAGCTTTGAGGTAGTGTTTCAGAAGTTCTTTGAGGCTGGTAGTACAATTCAGAAGTTCAGAGAGTGTGAGACCTCAAAAAGCATGTAAATGGCCTTATTTGTCTTCAAAATAGTCGCATGATGTGTTTGCCTTATCTAATCTAGCAAACACCACTTCTCTACTACATTTTTCTTAGAAGTTCCTTTTAATTAGAGTATAATAATTTGGTGTACAGTATTCCTCTTTTGAAAAATTCACTTTACTGTGAATTTAGACGTTTTTGGTTGCCTTAAATTAAGAAGATTAACTAACATTTAATGACACATTATTAGCATTTTTTTAGTTCTCTCTTTTAAAAGGACACATTTAGGAAAGTTCTTAAAAAATGAAAATAGTTAAAAGTATTCATATAATAAAGATCTTCACTTTCTTTTTTATTATTTTTAAAACAATTTTATTTTACATACCAATCCCAGTTCCCTCTCCCTTCCATTCTCCCCCTACCTACATCTTCTTCCCATCCCATCCTCATCAGATGGGGAGTCGACAAAAGTCTGTCACATCACTTGAAGCGGGACCAAGGCCCTCCTCCCTGTATCTAGGCTGAGCAAGGTGTCCCTCCATAGGAATGGGCTCCTGTGCACTAGGGATAGATACTGGTTCCACTGCTAGTGCCTCGCAAACTGCCCAAGCCAGTTGTCACCCACATTCAGTAGTTCAGTTTTATGCAGGTTTCTCAACTTTCAGTCCGGAGTCAGTGAGCTCCCACTAGCTCGGGTCAGCTGTTTCTGTGGGTCTCCCCATCATGGTCTTGGCCCCTTTGCTTGAAGTATCGCTCGTCCCTCTCTATAGCTGGATTTCAGTCATTCAGCCCAGTGCTTGGCTATGGATCTCTGCATCTGCTTCCATCACTTACTAAATGAAGGTTTGATGATGACAAAGTAGTCATCAGTCTGATTACACGGGAAGGACATTTTAGGTACCCTCTCCACTATTGCTTAGATTCTTAGCTGGGGTCATGCTTGTGGATTCCTGGGAATTTCCGTAGCACCTGGTTTCTCGCTAACCATAATGACGTCCTCTTTCAAAGTATCTCTTTCCTTGCTCTCCCTCTCTGTCCTTAACCCAACTCAACCTTTCTGATTCCTCATGTTCCCCTCCTCACTTCCCTTCTCCCCTCCCCACACCCCTACCACCCTCCCCTTCCCCCTATGCTGCCACTTTACTAAAGAGATCTTGTCTACTTACTCTTCTGGAGGGATACATGCACGTCTCTCTTAGTGTTTCCTGTCTCCTCTGGGGTTGTGGACTGTAGGGCAAGGGATCATTGTAGAGTTCCTTAAGAGTAGAACTCTTAAAATTGCATTTTCAACATGATTTTATTTACAAAAAATAGACTTACCCACAACCACTCAGTAAACACTTTATAATTTATTTGTTTTAAGATCATGTTTCTTGAAAGTAGGGCAATTTTTTGCATCAGATTTAAAAGCAGCTTTATTGACTCTAATTCACATACCATGCAATCCACCCTTTAAAGTGTATGATCCAGCAGTTTCCAGTGTAGTCACAAAACTGTGCCACCATCACCACTGATTCTTCATTTCCATCACTACAAAAGGAAATTTAAATGCTAGCATTCACTTTTTCTCCTACCCTCAGGCAGGCACCAAGTTCCTTCTGTCTTTACATTTGCGTAGTTTGAACATTTCATATAAATGGAGTCGTAGAGTAATAATACAAGTGACCCCCATGGTTTTTAAAGCTTAGCAGTAATGATTCCAAAGTTTCACATACATTGTATCATGTGTAATAATTAAGTATATTCCTCTTCCTCTGTTCTTTCTCTGTCCTCTTGCTTTATACTTTATCTATCCTGTCTTCAGTTGATGGGCATTAGTTGTTTATGCTTCCAGCTCTTGTGAATTATGCTGGGAGGAGATTCATGTGCCTGCTTTTGGGTGGACGTGGTTTTAGTTCTCTTGGGGTATCTAAGAGGAGCTGCAGGGTCCAGTGGGTAGCTCCATGTCTAACTTTCTGAGGAACTGCCAGGCCATTCAGCTTATCATTTTGCATCTCGCTAGCTATGTTATAGAGTGTCAGTTCCTCTGCAGCCTCTGCGTTACTTGTTATCCTCTATCTTTTCTATTATGGGCATCCTAGTGAGCTGTGCCATGGTATCTCATTCTGATTTTGATTATACCTCTCCCTGGTGTCTCATCGAACATCTATGGGCTTTTTGGCCACTTGTAAGTGGAGAAACATCTTGTAATAGCCTTTCCCCATTTAAAATTTGGGCTGGCCTTTTATTACTGAGTTGTTAGTTTCCTTTACACAGTCTGCATGTTTTTATATGCCACTCTGTATATTCTGTATATTCCTTATAAAATATGTTGTTTGTCAAAATTTCTCACATTTTATGGGTTTTTTACTTTCTGGATACTGTTCTCTGAAGGACAATAGCTTTTAGTTTTAATGAAGTCTGATTTTTCTTTTGTTGGTGGTGTTGCTTGATTTGCTTTTGGGTGGAAGAAACTTTTAGAGTTTGCTTCAACAGATTAGAGTCAGAATCAGCAGAATGTATAGATTCACAGAGGAGATTTATGAGGAGAAGGGACCCATGTGACAGGAAGGTTGGCAAGTTCTACGACAGACTGTCTATCCACTGTAGCTGCAGGATCCTGACCTGGAACGTTGACCCATGCCCATTTAGAAAGCCCAAGAACTGGAGATGCCAATGATGCCATTCTCAGGGTGAGGCCAAGGACTAGAGACCCCAGAGGATGCTGTTGTAAGTCCTGTTAAGTCCTGCCTTAGGCCGCTCAGATTAATATGTCAGTCTCCTGTGGACAAATACTTGTAGGAACACCCACAACTCATACTTGAACCATTGTCCGTTATTCCTCTAGTCAAGTTGATTCCTAATACTAATCTCTACAGAAACGACTGCCCGACTCAGTGCTTTGAGGAGTCATTCTTAAACCTCCCTAGGTAATTTTAGTGATTTTTTCATTTTCTTGTTACTTTTAGGACTTGGATCCATTTTGTGTTAATTTTTCTTCCTTCTTTCCTTCCTTCCCTTCTCTCTCTCTTTCTATCTTTTTTTTTCTTTTTTCTTTTTTAGATTTTTGAGACAGGATTGCTCTGTATAGCTTTTGAGCCTGTCCTGGAACTCACTGTGTAGACCAGGCTGGCCTCAAACTCAAAGAGATTTGCCTGCTTCTTCCTCCTGAGTGCTGGGATTAGAGGTGTGTGCCACCACTGCCCTACTTGTGTTAGTTTTTCTATATTGTGTGAAATTGGGGCCCACTTCATACATGGCTGTTTAGTTGTCTCAACAATATTTGTTGAAAAGATACTATAAAAATGTTTTTAATTTATTGCTATTTATACATATAGGTGTCGATCTACATGAGTATATGCCACTTGTGTGGGGGTTCTGGCTGAGACCAGAGGAGTGTGTATGATCCCCTGAAACTGGAGTTCTAGGTGGTTCTGAAAACTGCCCAATATGAACACTGACATCTGAGCTTGGTCCTCTGAAAGAGTGGTACATGCTTTGCTGCCTTAAACAAGTTTCTTTTCAGTGCTTGAGGTAAAACTCCGAACTTCCTACATTGGGCAAGTGGCTAGTACTCTACTAGTGAGCATCTCTAACCCCTAAATATATTCTTTTCTTCGCAGGGTGGGGCAGTATCTTATGGAGCTTGGGCTAGCCTGGAGCTTGCTGTGTAGTTTAGTGTGGAGTTTGAAAGACAACGGCCCCCAAAGAGAGTGACACTATAAAGAGGTGTGGCTTGTTGGAGTAGATGTGACCTTGTTTGAGAAAGTTTATCACTGTGGAGGTGGCTTTGAGGCTTCATATATGCTCCAGCCATGTTCAGAAAGGCAGTTAACTTTCTGTTGCCTTTGGATCAAGATGGAGAATCTCCAGTAACCATGTCTGCCTTTACACCACCATACTTCCAGCCACCATGCTCACTACCCTCACCATAATGGATTAACTCTGAAACTGTAAGCCACAACCTCAATTAAATGTTTTCCTTTTTAAGAGTGGCATTGCCGTGGTGTCTCTTCACAGCAATAGGAACCCTCAGAGTCCTCAGGGTCACAATCCTCCTGCTTCAGGCTCCCAAGTCCAGTTAGTGTTCTGCTCTACACCTAGTTTAGCAGATTTATTTATTTATTTTTTTAAAATTCTGACTTTTGAGACAAGGTCATGCTATGTAGTCCAAGTTGTCCTCACAGTGATGTTAGGTCATGCTGGCCCCCAGCTCAGAATCCTCCTACCTGAACTTCCAAAGGGCTGAGATTACAAGTGTGTGTCACAGCACCCAGCCTCTAGATGTAAAGTTAAGTGTTGTTTAGTATTACTAGATGCAGTCATGGAGCTTGTTCACTGTGTGAAACACACTTGATGCCATTAAACAGAAACTTCTGCTGTCCCCTCTCCCCAGCCACTGGCACCACCATTCTGCCTCCTATGAGGCATAATAGTATTTATCTTTTAATTTACTTAAGTTGATGCAATGTCTTTATGGTTCATCCATGTCTTTCTTTTAAGGCTGAATCGTAGCCCATTGTGTGACATGTTTTTATTCATTTATCTGTTGATGGGCACTTGGGTCATTTCCATCCTGTCTGTTGTGAATCATGCTGCCATGAACAAATACGTCTTTGAGCCCTTATTTTTAATGTGGGAGCTAGCTGTTATAGTCCCTGAAGTGGAATTGTTGGATCATATGGTAATCTAATTTTAACTTTTAAAAGAGCCTCCATTCTGTTTTCCATAGCAGTAACATCATTTTACACTCATACCAACACTGTGTAAGGGCTTGGGTTTCTCTTCATCTTCCCCCACACTTGTTACTTGTGTGTGTGTGTGTGTATTTGTGTGTAATAGTTGCTATCCTAATGGATGCAAGGAAGTAAAATGACTTTTTTTGTGTGTGTGTGGAGGGGAATTGAATTACCTTGTAGCTCTTTGAAGAATCAAATGACCTTAAGATTGAAAGCATTTATCTATCTGTTGGCCGATTGATCTATTGATCTATCTATTGGTCTATCTGTTGTATCCATCTATTTATCTATTTATTTTCTTATTTAAAGATATGGTGTCATGTAGCCACCATGCCTGCAGAACACTGAATTGCAGTCTGAATCTGTTGGCTGATGTCTGTTGATGCCCACTATTACACTCCTGAGTTTCTGTGACTTCGTAACAGCTTTGGAAATTGAGAACTAGGAATCCTTACATTCTTTTCTGTCTCTCCCTTGTTTTCAAGATTCTTTTTTGTTTTCTGAAAGTCTTGCATCTCTATACGAATTTTAGAATTGGCCTTTCAGTTTCTGCAGAGACTCTGTAGATCAGCTTGCTTAGTGTTGCCCTTAGCAACATTAAGTATTCTGATACAGGAAGACATCTTTCCATTTACTTAGACCTTTGATAATTTCCTTTAACATTCTTTTATGATTTCCAGGGTATAAAGTTCACCCATAAATTTATTCTTGAGCAGATTTTTTGATGCTATTGTAAATGGAATTGTTTTCTTAAATTTGGGTTGTTCCTTGCTTGCTAGTGTACAGAAGTGGAGTTGTTTCTTTTTCCATTTATCTTGTGTTTGGAAACCTCTGAGAATACTTTTTAGTTCATATAGTATTTTCATCGATTTGCTAAGATTTACCATTTGCTGGACTATATCACCTATGGCAAGATGTCTTTTGGATCCTTTTGTTTCCCAATGTAGATCCTTTTTAGCCCCCTTTCTGCCCTGGCTAAAGCCTCCAGCACAACACTGAAATAGAATCAATTCTGGGAAAGTGTTTCCCTGAGCCCTGCTGCTCCAAGTGTTGGAATTTGGCATGTTAGTTTCTTTTTTATTAAGAATTTTTAAAATACAATCTTTCTTCATTTTATATACTTATCCCTGTTCCCACTCCCTTCCCTCCTCCCACTCTACCTTCTCCTCCACCCCACCACTCATCCACTCCTCTGAAAGAATAAGGCTTCCCAGGGAAAGTCAACAAAGTCTGACACTTTACTTCCAGGCAAGACCAAGGTCCTCCCGCCCATATCTAGGCTGAGCAACGTATCCCTTCAAAAAGAATTCCCTCCTAGACGCTAGTTCAGACACTAGGGATAAATCCTGGTTCCACTGCCAGTGGTCCCACAGACTGCCCAAGCCTTACAACTGTACCCCACATTCAGTGAACCTAGTTTGGTGCTATGCAGGTTCCCCCGCTATCAGTCCAGAGTCAGTGCGCTCTCACTAGCCCAGGTCAGCTGTTTCTGTGAGTATCAACATCATGGTCTTGACTCCTTTGCTTATATTATCACTCCTCCCTCTCTCAGACTGGTCCCCAGGAGCTCCGCCTAGTGCTTCACTGTAGCTCTCTGTATCTGCTTCCTTCAGTTGCTGGTTGAAGGTTCTATGATGACAATTAAGGTAGCCATCTATCTGATTACAGGGGAAGGCCAGTTTAGTCATCCTCTCTGCTGTTCCTTAGAGTCTTAGCTGGGGTCATCCTTGTAGATTTCTGGGAATTTCCTAGTGCTGTGTTTCTCGAGAGCTCTTTAATGGCTCCCTCAATCAAGATCTCTTCTTCCTTTCTTCCCTGCACTGTCCTTCCCATTTCTTGAGCATCCTATTCCCTCATGTTCTTCTCCTCCCTCCACTTCTCTCCTCTCCCTCTCCTTCTCCCTTCCCTTCTAATTCTGATTCTCCCCCAACTCCTGATTTTCTCAGGAGGTCTTGCCTGTATCCTCTTCCCGGGGGCGGGGGGTGTCCCATCTATGTCTCTCAGGGTTCTCCTTGTAACTTAGCTTCTCTGGGATCATTAGTTTCTGAGCATCAATTCCCAATACATTCTAGCTTGGCTTCCCCTAAAACATCTGATGCCTGTGTTCTATTACCTTAATGAAGAACATTCTAAAAGTAATTAAGTAAGCAACCTGAAAGACACATTCCTAATGAATTGTGTGCTTTTCCTAAGGATTCATGCTTGCTGATGTGTGTGGATAGAATAAGTAATGCCGACATTCATACTGCCTCTTTTAGTGGTTCTTGTCCATGGCTTGGACTTAGCACTTTTGGTGTTTATGATTCGTAGGGTATTGTTGGCAGATGGAGATAGTGATAGTGAAGGTTTGTAAAGGAGGTGGTGGTTGTATTACTTTGAATAGTTTGATCTGTACCCACTTCCCGTACATTTCCTTGCTTAAGCTTAGTCCTCCTTGAAGCTCTGGCTGAAACTCTGTTGTGCTTGTTAGTCACTGTAGACTCCCTCAGCACTTAGATACCATTGTCTTCGTATTCTGAGCCTTTCTAAAATGGATTCTCTGGGAGCTGCACTTTGCCCTGTAAGAGACATGAAATGAGCACAAGAACTCATTCATTCTCTGGATGCTTACAATATATGTAGAAAGATCAAGTATGTGTTCTTACCATATACTGTTTAGAGGTGATTCTCTTCCTTCCTTCCTTCCTTCCTTCCTTCCTTCCTTCCTTCCTTCCTTCCTTCCTTCCTTCCTTCCTTCTTTCCTTCCCTCCCTCCCTCCCTCCCTCCCTCCCTCCCTCCCTCCCTCCCTCCCTCCCCTTCTCTCTCCCTCTCTCCCTAGTGAGACTCCATTGGAGAATTCTCTCCCTCCCTCCCTCCCTCCCTCCCTCCCTCCCTCCCTCCCTCCCTCCCTCCCTCCCTCCCTCCTTTTCTCTCTTTCTTTCTTCCTTTTGTGAGTGGTGATCAGTTGGAAAGACAGCTTTTAGGCTAGGGCGGGAGGTGTGTCCACTCGTCTTTCAGCACTGAGACTTTGTCTGGCTTAGACCTGTACAGGCCCTGTGTGTGTTGCCACAGTCTGTGAGTGCACATGGATGTCAGTCCTGTTGTGTCTAGAAGGTTTTGTGTTGTTCTTGTCTCCTGAACGAAATGTGAGCCCCCTTAGGATGGGTCTTTTTGAATGAACAGTATATCATGGTGCCTCATATGTAGCTCCTGCTTGTAATTTTTAAAATTAATAGAGCCATAAACAGTATAAGACTATAATCAATTACTCAAGCAGTGTTGTAACCAAGCAGTACTGATGAAATTCATAAGTAACAGTGATCAGTATCTTGCAGATTATGAGGAAGGGCACTATGAAGGAGAAGGTAATTCGAGTGGGTTTGTGAGCGATGTAAACTGAGCAAGAGGAGAGCTGTTTGACCTGGGTGCCACAGTCTTTGGAAGGCATTGAGTTGATCATAATGGCCATAATAGATGCTTTGTATTGGCTTGTTGAGAACAGAAGGGTAGATAAATAGGGAAGAACATCATATTTTGGAGGTCTTAAGAGCCATTTTGTAAGGTTTGCCGTTACAATATTGAACATGAGAGAATTAATGAAATTTTCTGAGTTGCAAGTTTTCGGGTAATGTAGTACTTCAGTAAGATTTATTTGTGGGTTAGTGTATACTGTGGGGTAGAGGGCAACTGATACTATAAGAGGGTATGATTGAGTTCTTTTGGTGTTTCAATTTTTATTAGCAGAATTCTTGGGTGTTAATGCCTAGTGTAGTCTCTAGAGCAAAGTTCAGTTCATTATACAGTGAAAGTATGAATGGTGAATGGGCTGAGCTGGACTTGGATGGAGCTGGGAGCAGCAGGGACAGTCTGTGCTAGGTTATTTGGAGGAACTATTGAGACAGCGTATGTGCTAGAGTATGAGAGCATGGTCTGTCACAGTCACATCTTTATGCTTGCTGAGCCTGATGTGAAATGCCTAGTGCATACAGATGTAAGGGCTCAATATAAAAGTGAAGCTGGATGTTTCATTTTGGGTAGCATATGCAAATCTTATCCTTTGAACAGTGAAAGTGAATGGACTGACAACCGTGTTGTGTATGTGTCCAGAAATGCACACACTATGAAATGCTTATGGCCCAGTGTGTGCTGGACCATCTGCAAACCAGTCTGCTGATTCGCATTAGCAGAAAGATAGAACTGAAGCTGTGGGTGAGTAGAGAGAACACAGGGGCTGAATAAGGAGACAGAAAGAAACAGACAACGAGACCTTTCAATTTGACTGTGCTCCTGAGGCTCTGAATCCTGTTTTACCTTTAAGAACATCCCCACTATCACTTGTTTACTGGTAAACAGAAGGGTAAGTGGTCAAAGCCTTCGAAAGGTCTCTGAGTTAATAGTGATTAGGGAACCCTGAATATATAATCAGGCCTATTTGACTTCAAGCCAGATGCTCTTTCTATTACTTCAAAGTAATTACTATGGCGCTTCAGTATGACTTGTTGAGACCTTACTGAATGGCAGACATGGTGCTGAGCACACTGCCTCCTTCGCTTCACACAGTAGATCTGTTATGTCCGCACCACTGTGCAACTGACTACTGTACCACCGTACCACTGTGGCACTGCGCCACTGAGCCGCTGTGCCACCATACCATTGCACCACTGTACCACTGCACCACGGTACCACCGCAACACTGCACCTCTACACCACTGCACCAGGGCACACACTGCGCCACTGCACCACTGCACTGGTGTACCACTGTACCATTGCACCACTGCACCACTGCACTGGTGTACCACTGTACCATTGCACCACTGTACCACTGTACCATTGTACTACTACACCACTGCACTGGTGTACCACTGTACCATTGCACCACTGTACCACTGCACCATGGTACCCCCACAACACTGCACCTCTACACCACTGCACCAGCGCACACACTCTGCCACTGCACCACTGCACTGGTGTACCACTGTACCATTGCACCACTGTACCACTGCACTGGTGTACCACTGTACCACTGCACCACTGTACCACTGCACTGGTGTACCACTGTACCACTGCACTGGTGTATACTGCACCACTGTATCACTGCACTGGTGTACCACTGTACCATTGCACCATTGCACCACTGCACTGGTGTACCACTGTTCCATTGCACCACTGTATCACTTGTTTACTGGTAAACAGAAGGGTAAGTGGTCAAAGCCTTCGAAAGGTCTCTGAGTTAATAGTGATTAGGGAACCCTGAATATATAATCAGGCCTATTTGACTTCAAGCCAGATGCTCTTTCTATTACTTCAAAGGTATGTGCGTTTAATTTCTACAAGGCAAGGACTGTGTTTATACAGAATCAGTTTCCAGTAAAAGCTTCTTCATTAGCAGGCAGTGATTGGACAGTTGTGTTTCCTGTAAAAATAATCAGCGTGTGTGCTGCATGGGACTGCTTCTGCTTTCCTACCAGGGTATTTATATTCATAGTGTATCGCACTTTTTTGATTGCTTATTGTGTATGGTAATTTCAAAGAGGATATCAGTTCCTTTATCTGAAGAATTAATCATTCAGAAAGTACTTTTCAAATTTGTTTCTTAAACTAAATATAAGTTTCTTCAAGTTTTTCTGATGCATTCTTCAGACTGTCCATTTGCAAGGGAATAAGAAGATCTTGTTATTTTTCTATATTTCAGGGGACATAATTTTCAATGCTCAGTACCCAGAGCTGCCCCCTGATTTCATCTTTGGAGAGGATGCTGAATTCCTGCCAGACCCCTCTGCTCTACATGTGAGTACCATAGTCTCACTCTCATGACCTTTGTTGAAAAGAAAACAAAATTGGCATTGATAATCGCCTAGTCACATGTAGTTTCACCATCTGTGAAATAGTGCAGCTCTTCATGTGCCAAAATAGTTAAGGAAGAGAGATTTTCGTCATAGTTTTACTTTGGGACCATTTCATATTAACTCTACAGATTGGTTGATATAATTTTTCTTCAACTTAAGGACACATTGAAGACATTTCCTTGGTTCAGACCTGATGGTTCATGCCTGCAGTCAGTTTTCCAGTGTTTACTAACACTTCAACAAAATACTGGTTGGAAGAGTGTTTCTTGGCTTTTTAAGAGGAAATTAAAAGTGGCAGATTTGGACTGCACATCTGTTGTCTTAGTGCCACATCAAGGGAAGACTAGACTGAATGTTTTGTAGTAAGCCAAACCCAAACCTTGTAATAAAAAATTACCATTAGGGGAAAAGGGAAGGGTCATGGTACCTGTCAGAGCATATACAGTCTGTTTAACAGTTAGGTTTTCTTCATGAGTAATAAAGAACGGGTGCCATTTTGTCTAAATGTTTCTTTCACTTTCAAATTCAAAAATGCTGTAATAGCTATATTAATCAAAGAGGTTTAATTGTTGATTAAAACTATTTTCTCAGTTTGACTTCTGGATTTTATTTTTTGGTTCATTCAAACTCTATTGATAGTTTAATGACCTACTTTGGAAGCCCCCCACTCCTCTACCTTCCATTTAAAGGTGAGTGTTGTAGTGTGAAAAAAAAAATGGCCTCCAAAAGTCGTGGCACTCTTAGGAGGTGTGTCCTTGCTGGAGTAGGTGTGTCCTTGCTGGAGTAGGTGTGTCCTTGCTGGAGTAGGTGTGTCCTTGTTGGAGTAGGTGTGTCCTTGTTGGAGGAGGTGTGTCCTTGTTGGAGGAGGTGTGTCCTTGTTGGAGTAGGTGTGTCCTTGTTGGAGGAGGTGTGTCCTTGTTGGAGGAGGTGTGTCCTTGTTGGAGGAGGTGTGTCCTTGTTGGAGGAGGTGTGTCCTTGTTGGAGTAGGTGTGTCCTTGTTGGAGGAGGTGTGTCCTTGTTGGAGGAGGTGTGTCCTTGTTGGAGTAGGTGTGTCCTTGTTGGAGGAGGTGTGTCCTTGTTGGAGGAGGTGTGTCCTTGTTGGAGGAGGTGTGTCCTTGTTGGAGTAGGTGTGTCCTTGTTGGAGGAAGTGTGTCACTGTGGAGGCAGACTTTGAGGTCTCATATATGTTCAAGTCACGTTCAGTGAGACAGTCTACTTCCTGCTGCCTGCATATCAACATGTAGCATCTACCTTTCCAGTACCATGCCTGCCTGCACACTACCATGTTGTGCCATGATGATAATGGGCGTTCCTCTGAAGTGTAAGTGAGTTACCACAATTAAATGTTTCCTTCAAGAGCTGCCATGATCATGGTGTCTCTTCTCTGCAATAGAAACCCTGACTAAGACAGCAAGGTACTAGCTAAAGCCTAAAGAATTACATTAAGTTTCATACAGCTGTGAGAATACTGTTGACAGGGGTGGGATGAGTTTGATGAAAGGTTTTTAATAATTGTACATAAATTTCTGTTTGATTAAAAAAACTTTTCTAGTTAAATTGCCTCTTTAGAAACCATGGGGTTGGTGTTGACTGCATTTAAAATCGAGAGGCCCAGCTGCAGTAGATGTGACCTGAGCATTACTGTGTAGTCTCTCCTGTCTGAAATCTGCCCCGTGGAGGGAGGCGTATACCAGAAACCAAAGAAGCATTACATCGAAGTATCCCTGGAATTTGAAAACTGTGTGGAGGAGGTGGTGTTTGTCCTCCTCCTTCAGAAGTGAAGGAAAAGTGGGATTATGAGGGAGAATTCCAGTAGGTGCGCGGCTGAAGCGCATGTGAGGCCGTGTTCCTGTGATGTGTTGTAGAAAAGGGCACTGAGATTTGCTGAGGTTTGCATGCACATAAAACGGATCTACAAAGTGTAGGTGCATTTGATGGAGTCTAGGGTTTCTATTCCTTTGAATAAACAGCATTACTAAAGGGTTTGTTTTATCTTATAAGCTTATAACCATTATTCAGGGAAGTTGGGGTGAGAACCCAAGGCAGGAACTTGGAGGCAGGAACTCATGTAGAGGCCATGGAGGTAGACTGCTTTTTGGACTTGCTCAGCCTGCTCTTTAACCTACCTACTCAAGGATGGCATCACCCATAGTGGTGTGGGCTCTCCCACATCAGTCACTAAGCAGGAAATGCTCCACAGGATTGCCTACAGGCCAGTCTCCTGGAGACATTCTTTTAGTTGAGCGTCCTTCCACCCAGACGACTCCAGCTTGTGTCCAGTGGACATAAAAGTAGCCAGCACAGGGACATTGGTGGAGTACATCACTGGCCTAGAGCTACTGAAAGAAGAAGAGAATAGACCTTCCTGATGGAAACTTGTTTCGTGGGATCGATGATCTAAGACCAGAATGAGCGTTGTTGAAATAAAACCTATGGCAGAGAGAAAGCATTAGATAATACAAGGAAGATCACTGAGATGCAAAGGGTGAGAAGGAGCGCTCCAGCCTGTTTTTGGAATTGACTTTACAATTTGCAGTGTTTGTCTTCAGTATTGGCAAGCATGGTGAATGGAGAATTTAAGAGTTAGAAAGGGCCCTAAGATTCATCGTATTCCACTCTTCTATTTTAGTACTGAAGGAACTCTAGTAGATTTAGGGAATTCTGTAGCGGAGCTGATATGGTAATTCCACTCTTCTGATGATGTTTCATCCCTGGGCGAAGTTCTCAGAAATGCTTTTGAGAAATAAGCTGATCAAGAACTGTGTGAGGGTGGGGGAATGAGGAAGGGGCAATAACAGTGCACTGCGTCCAAGAGGAAGAATGCAAATCCAGAGCACTTTCTTCCTAGTGACGATGGATTGCGAGCCCCAGGAGTAGGTCAGACAAGCCCAGCGAGGCAATCAGAGGACACTTGTAAAGGTGCACACTTGATACCTGTCTTATTGAAACACTAGGGCAGGATAAAATGTAGTCCCGATCTCCAGCAGCCATTTGTCTAGACACAGTCTAGAGACTATATTGAATTATAATCATTAGTAAAAAATGAACTCTCCAGTATGGTCCAGCTTGAGAAACAAAGTTTTAGAGAAATTTATTCTATTTATTTAAATTGGCTCTTCTCCAAAAAGTGAGGTGGCTTAAATAAGGAGCATGAGTACAGGAAAGAGAAGTAAATGAGGGCTTCCAAGATCAGCTGAAGCCTCCGCTTCCTAAGCTCAGACTCGTCATTGAAGGAGGTGAGTTCTGTGAAGGAATCAGTGTGTATAAAATGCTAGGATCTATACTAGGGACAAAGCATCTCAGATACCACAGATTCATGAAGATATTGAACAAAGGCCTTAGTGGCCCCATGGTTTTCAAGCATATTAGACTGATTTGCAAATACAGTATGACTCTAGCTTCCCCAGTAGACCCAGAATTAGGTACTATGGAGGACCCAAGGACTGCCAATCTTCGGAGATATTTATATGCAGCAGTCTGAACTGTGCTGGGAACCACTGGCTGAATCATCTAGTAACATCTATAACATAGCATCCTTTGCCTTTACTTGACATTGCTCTTCTGAGGTACTGTTTTCTATTTAGGGGATAGCATACGTACATACATATGTATATAATTTTTTAAAAACAATTTTATGACACATAATTTGTATGCCATACGGCTCACCTATTTAAAGTACTAATTTGGTGGTTTTTAGTATATTTGTTGGGCTGTGCAACTGTCACCACAATTTAAGGCATCTTGTCATCATACTGAAAAGAAACGCCAAGCCTATCAGCAGTTACTTTCCTATCCTTCCACCACAGGAAAACACTACTTTGTATTCTGTTTTTATGGATTTGCTTATTTTGAACATTTCATGTAAATAGAAATAATTTTAGCCAGGCAGTAGTGGTACACGCCTTTAATCCCAGCACTTGGGGACAGAGTTAGGTGGATCTCTGCGTTCAAGGCCAGCCTGATCTACAGAGGGAGTTCTAGGACAGCCAGGGCTACACAGAGAAGCCCTGTCTTGAAAAAGAAAAACCCTTTCATATATATGTACATGTATATAGTCCTTTCTGACTGTTTTCACTAGGCACACTTATTTTTTTATTGTCAAATAATATTCTCTTATATGTGTACACCACATTTTATTTCTTCATTTGTCAGTCGATGGCCACTAGGGTTGTTTCTTTTGGTTGTTGATGCTGCTGATATTGTAAAGACATCCTTTTGTTTTTTTCTTGGCTATATCCCTAGGATTAGAATTACAGGACCAAGCAGTAACTCTGTTTTTAACTTTTTGAATGCACGGACTGTCTTCAGAATGGCTTGTACTATTTTGTACTCCTAGCTAGAGTAGTAGATAAGTGTCTGCTTTCTCTGACTCCTCACTAGTACTTACTATTGTGTGTCTTTTTAGCTAGTCATCACTGGTAGTGTTGAGTAAATAATCTTTCCTTGGAGTTTGGGTTTGTGCTGCTTTGATGAAAAATGATTTGAGCATTCATGTTTTTCTTGGCTTATCTTCTTTGGAGAATGTCTGTTAAGATCCTTTGCCTATTTTAACTTTTTTTTTTCTTTTTTTGTAATATATTTTTGGTACAAGTTCTTCATCATATACATGGTTGGCCAGATTTTCCCCCCATCCCATGGATTTTCTTCTTGCTCTGTAGGTATGGTCCTGTGTGCTTGTATATGTGTACATTGTAGAGGCCAGCTGTCGACTTAGGTATCTTATGTCTCTACCTTGCTTTTTGAGACAGGGTCTCTCAGAGAATCCAGAGCTCATCATCTCTGCTGTATTCACTGTCTCCATCCATTCTGCCTGTGCTGAACAGCAGGTACATGTGGTGGCACCTGACTTTTATATAGATGCTAGGGACCTAAGCTCAGATCCTCACGTATCCAAGTTTGTGCACCTTACCGTCTGACCCATCAGGATCGCTAGTGTCCTTTAAAGAGAAGTTTTAAATTTTGATGAATTTAAATTTATCTTTTTTCTTTTGTTTCCTGTGCTTTTGATTTTATATTCAAGGAACCATTGCCTAATTCAAGATTATAAAGATTTAGTCTAATATTTTCCTTGAAGAGTTTTATTACTTTTACTATCATATTTAGGTATTTGATCCATTTTTGATGGAGGTGGGTCATCTTTTTATCTGTTGTTTCATTGGTTAAGTAATAAAGAAACTGCCTTGGCCCCTTTAATAGGACAGAAAATTAGGTGGGTGGAGTAAACAGATAGAATGCTGGGAGAAAGAAGCTGAGTAAAGGAGTCGCCATGATTCTCCCACTCCAGACAGACGCAGGTTAAGATTCTCCCTGGTAAGCCAGCTCGTGGTACTACACAGAATATTAAAAATGGGTTAGATCAATATGTAAGAGCTAGCCAATAAGAGGCTGGAACTAACGGGCCAGGCAGTGATTAAAAGAATACAGTTTCCGTGTAATTATTTCGGGTATAAAGCTAGCCAGGTGGCGGGACGCAGCCCCGCCGCTCTTATTACAACACATTTTGGGTTCATTTTTGTATATGGTGTGAGGTTGATGCCCAGCTTTATTTTGTAAGAGGATATTTAGATGTGCTGGCATTGTTTATTAGAAAGAGTATGTTTCCCTCATTGAATTTTGTTGGCATTTTATTATCCCTAAGTTGATAATAGATGTGAGGGAGTATTTTGGATTCTTTTTTTTTTTTTTAAATATTTATTTATTTATTATACAATATTCTGTCTGCTTGTATGCCTGCAGGCCAGAAGAGGGCGCCAGACCTCATTACAGATGGTTGTGAGCCACCATGTGGTTGCTGGGAATTGAACTCAGGACCTTTGGAAGAGCAGGCAATGCTCTTAACCACTGAGCCATCTCTCCAGCCCCTGGATTCTTAATTTTATTTCCTTGGTCAGTTTGTTTATTGATTCTGTAATCAGTCTGGAAACTGGGGAATGGGCATTTACATCATTGTTCTTTGCAGGATGGCCTTAACTGTTGTGGGTCCCTTGCATTGCCATTTAAACTTTAGGTCAACTTGTGAATGTCTGCACAGAGTCCAGCTGGGATTTTGATAGGGACTGTACTGAATCTCAGACTAATCTGAGCATTATTGCCATCTCAGTAGTGTCAAGTCTTTGTAATTAGGCACAATGTGAAGTGTCTTTTCATTTATTTACACTTCCTTTAATTCTTTTGAAAAGTGCTTTGTCATTTGGGAAGCATGAGTTTTACACATGTGCTTTAGTTATTCTTTTTGGTGCGGCAATAAATGGAATTGTTTCATTTTTAGTTTCTGGTTTTGTATGGTGACAATATAAAACAAAATTGACTTTTTAGTATTGGTCACATGTTGTGACACCTTACAGTGTAAGATCTTAGTGTAAAATTTCTTTTCTACTGAGCAAAAAAAATTCACATTTTAAAAACATTTTTGTGCCTTTTTGAGGTAGACCAATATGCTGGGGAAGCTGGCTCAGTGCATATTTTGAGACCTTGAGATGTGATGATAAAATGGTAACACTGCTTTTCCTTTCATCTCAAAATTAAGCTTAAAGCATTTCCTAAGACAAAAATGGAAACAGCTTTGTAATAGATTCAAGATTATATTGGAGACTTGCATTTAAAGTTAACACTTGTAAATTCTAGTAGAATTACCTCATGGTTTTATATTGTATAAGCTAATAATTCAGCCATCAAACAATTTAATTAGCCGTAATTAAAAATTAAGATACGGAGCTCCAGGCAATTGACCTGCGACCTAGCCTCTAGGTGAGTTCCCTGGGTAGTTGCATAGATAGACCCCAAATGTTATTTTATTGCTTGGGAGAATTATAAAAATAAAATAAGCTTCATTGTAGAGGGAAGAGTTGAGATGTCTTGGGAGGTTGGTCATGGAGACTTTTTCATGCCATGAAGGTTATCCAGATCAGTTCAGAGACATCTTCTCAGGGGCCCTTCCTGGTGATCAGTGATTAGGGAGGCTCTTACTGTAGAGCCTTCTCCTGTTTGCTCTTTTGCTTTGTAACTGTAGCATTTGCTGATACAGAGGCAGTACTGCATTGCAGGTCGGTTTGCTGTGGTCATTTTGTTCTCATGTTCCATTCTGCTTGTCCTGGCCATATATTGTATTATGTGTAGCTGCTTTTAACATACAAATTAACAAAAGGCACATGGATGAAAAGTCCACTTACTAGTAGCTTTTGATTGTGCGTGCATTCAGTGCTGCATAATATTGAATTGAACTCAGAGAGGCTGAGTTTTAGGGAGGTAAGATATAGATACAGGAAAAAGTATGCCGAGGTGTTATATAAAGTTGGAATAATTGTTACAAAGGAAGTCTATAGGATAGTTAAATAGAGGCTTTATATACATACATATAATATATGTCTATTATATGAGAAAACACACACCACCTTTGGACCTTTTCCTTCTCTACATGCTATTGTCTTCCATTTCCGTCTGAACTTTCCTCCCAGTCACCAGACTAGCTTGACCCCCCCCCCCCCCCGCTTCCTTCCAATACCATATCAAGAATGCCTTCCATCATTTCCCTACACAACGCCGTAACACTTTCGTACTCTCTGACCTTTACTGCACTCCTTCACTTCTCTTACTACCGTATAATAATCTTTAGTTGCTTATTTGGTGTCTGTCTTTCCTAGGGTGACCAGCTTCCCTGATTTGCCTGAGACTGGTATTTGTGAGATGCAGGACATTTATTGTTAAACCAGCACAGTCCTTAGACTGCTGGGATAGAGAGTTGTCCTTGTCCCTTACCCAGCGTGGAAAGAAACATCAGTAGAGAATAGTTTGGTTTTATTCTACTAGAGATGCACAGTACATGCTTATTTGAGGAACAGGTTTCCTTTAAGGTTGTGTAGTCATAACCTTGCTGATTTCTAAAGCTAGGAGGTAGACTCTTGATACAGTTATAAAATAGTAGGAAAATATTTCTGTGTAGAAAACTTTGGAGGGTGGAAATCAGTTACCAGAATGCTTAAAGTAGTGCTTCTCAGCCCAGTCTTGCAACATCCTGTGGTATGCTCAGCTGCCTCCAAGGCTGTTTTGAAATTCTTTTCCCCAAAGTAATAATGATAATTCATTTTAATTCAAATAAGGTTGCATAAAGGAGGAAAGTCAGATCATAAATCTGAATGGGAAGAGCATGTGGCAGTTCTAGGAGGATGGGAAAGCAGTGCTGTGACTTCCTGGTCTGGAGGTGGGTGGGGTTGACTTGGTGTCTGGGGCAAGGTTTTCAGGGCAGTGGCGCTAATGCCACTGATGCTAGTGCCCACTGACTGTTTGAGTCCTCCATTGATTATTCTGCTTGCACTGGCTGTGAGTTTGCTCGGCCATCTTGCTTTTGCTCCTTTGTTCCTTACAGTGCTGTCTACAGAATGACACTTTCTGAAGAGGTCCCTGTAGTTACCTGCCCTGCGTACTTGAAATACATACTACAGATGTACTGAACTGAAATGGACTGCATGTCATACTACTAAAAAACGCCAGACAGATGCATAGAAAACCTGGACACTTCCATGTACCTGGACCTCTAACATGTGTAACACGGAAGACTCTCATTTTCATATCTTTATTTCCTATTGTTTCATGTGTCACTTGAGACTTGTAAAGGATTCATCTTTGACCCTCAAGCTGGACATGTGCTTAAGACAAACAAGTAGGAGGTTTGCATGGTGGAGTGGCGAGTATAGAGATGAAAGTGTAGGCACAGCTACCGTGGGAACAAAGACAATGACCTTGTACAAATCCGTGCATGCATGGTAAGCTGTAGGGCCTTAGAAACATATCAGCTGAGAGTCTGCTCATTTGTACTGTTTTCGGGGCTGTGTGCTGGCCAGGCAAGCATTGTATTCCTGAGCTCAGCCTCTACACCCCATCTGAGTACTCGGCAGACTACTCTAATGTAACCGTTAGTGATGAGTAACACACAGAGAAGAGAGCACAAGTCCAAAGTATGAAGCATGGTGAGTTTCCAAAACTGAACTAGGATCCAGATGAGGAAATAGAACTTGCCCCACATCTGGAAGCTCTGCTCAAACTCCCTTCCATCTCTTTGGTCCACCCACCTAAGAGTGAGCACTATACTGGCTTGTAGCATTTGTTTAATTTTACCTCTTTAATTGTCATACAAATTGTCTCAGACAATTTTATTAGTTTGGTTGTGTCTAGCTTCTTTCTCTTATTTTTCCCATGCAGTTTTTTCCCCCATCATTACTGTGGATGCTCACTGATGATAGTATTCCCTTGTACTGACATGCCAGCTTATCTGTTCTGTGCGATGGGCATTTCACTGACTTCTCTCATCTCCTGCTCTTGTGGACAGCACTGCTGCAGCTATGCTGCTTTTCTCAGTAGCATCCCTGTGCATTCTCGATGGTACATAGCTCAAGGTAGACCTGCGTGGACATAAGTTGGGGATAGAGCCCTTAGCAATTTCTCAGCTTTCCCAGCTTATCAGTCAGGGTCTAGTCAGGCGATAGAAATTACACTAGTAATTGAATAGGGAACATTTAATATACAGAATTGTTAATTACTGAAAAAGTAAGAGAGTGCTAAAGAATGTAAGCCTAATAGTGTGGAAGAGAGTTGAGGCTAAAGGAGAGTGTCCCTAAAGGAACACACTTAGAAACCTCCCTTTCCATCCCTCTTGTGACCCAGGTCTCACAATTTCCATTTATTTGTTGGGAGAAGGTGTGGTACAGCCCTCTGTAAATGGCACCCTTCATTGCCGGTGCTGTAGGACCGATAGTAGAAATGAGGTGGGTGCTGCTCAGTGAGACAGGCTGCACAGTGGGTCCTGGAGAGTGGGCGCCATGGGGTCTGCTAAGGGACCTTGACAAGCTCCCATCTGAGGAAGATGGAGAGTTCATCAGGTCTATATCTAGGATGTGAAGCTCCCACTCTGCTGTACCCCTCTCCCTTCCCATGTCCCTCCCTGTGGTGACAGGCTGGCCATTGCGTGAGCTAGCAAAGGAAAGCTGCCTTGCCTGGCAGAAGAGTGGACAGAGGAGGCGAGAGGTGGAAAATGAGTGAGCACATTTAGATAATACCCAACTTAGCATCCGATTTATTAGTTTGTTTTCTTAAACTTGCATAATAACTTCTTAATTCTGAGAACAGCATTTTTTAGGCTCTGATTCTATCTGACCCTTTTCTTTTTTTAAAGGGGGAGAGGGTGGAATAAGTCATTTTTATTTTAGCTAATATTGGAACAAAAAGCATACATAAACAAGAACCCAGTGAGCAAACCCTGATCTTGGAACCTCCTCCAGGTGCCAAGCCTGGGAAGCCAGGCACCCAGAGCCCCTGCTGTAGGGGGAAGGGTCGCTTGTTCATCCCAGCTGCCCAGCTACGAAATAACCACTCAGAAAACCATATTATTTGTAATACTGTTTGGTCAATAGCTTAAGTGTATTTCTGGCTAAACTCATATTCTAACTAACCCATCTCTATTATTCTATATATCGCCACGTGGCAGTGGCTTACTGGGTGATGTTCCCAGCGTCTGTCTCTGGTGGGTCCGTGGCGTCTCTCTCCGCCTTCCTTCTTCCAGCATTTAGTCCAGTTCCCCCCCCCCCCGCCTACCTAAGTTCTGCCCTATCAACAGGCCAAGGCAGTTTCTTTATTCATTAACCAATAAAAGCAACACATAGACAGAAGGACCTCCCACACCATTGGCGGTTCCATTGCATCTCCCTAACTCTGCCCTTCTTCCTCCCAGCATATAGCCTAGCTTTCTCTGCCAAGTTCTGTTCTTTCCTGCCATAGGGTCAAAGCAGTTCTTTATTCCTTAACCAATAAAAGAACCACACAGGCAGAAGGACCTCCCACACCACCCTGCTGAGTTGCTTCTGTCAGCCCTCAGTTCCTGGATGCTCCCAGGTGTGCAGCGCAGCTGTACTTCAGTTCTCCCATTTGATCCTTTTCTGCAACTAATAGTTCTCTGGTGAATTTATCTTTCCTTCATGTCTACAGAGTCTTCTTCATTTTCTTGCTTATGTTTATTTTCAAGTCCTTGTGAGCTAATTCTAATATCTGGATTAACCTTGAGTGTGTGTTTTGTCTCCTTTTTTCCTTATCAGTTGCATGACCCTGTGTCTGGTGGCTCTTGTACTTGATGTAAACACCAGATAGTCCAGTTAAAAATGGCAGCAGTTCCAGAGGGTGCTGTTTTCTGAGAGAGAGGGCGAGTGGGTAGGGGGAACAGAGACAGAGAGAGACAGAGACACACAGAGAGACAGAAACACAGACACACATACACAGACATACACACACACACAGACAGAAACACAGACACACACACACATAGAGGAGAGAGAGAGAGAGAGAGAGAGAGAGAGAGAGAATTGTTCTTGCTGATAGGCAACTAAGCTGATCATTTCAGGCCAGAGACTTTGCTGAGTGAGGGTGATTTATGGCTTAGGTAGAGCCACTCCTGTTTGTGACAAGACTGTCCAAGTCATCCTTGGATCCTGGAGTGCTCAGTCTTCGAGACAATGCTGCATGCCTTACTCTCTATGTATTTATTTATTTATTTATTTTTGGTTTTTCGAGACAGGGTTTCTCTGTGGTTTTGGAGCCTGTCCTGGAACTACTAGCTCTTGTAGACCAGGCTGGTCTCGAACTCACAGAGATCCACCTGCCTCTGCCTCCCAAGTGCTGGGATTAAAGGCATGCGCCACCACCGCCCAGCCCTCTCTATGTATTTTTAAAACAGTTTTTATCAAATATTTAAACACATAGGCAGTAAAGATCTTTACCCCCAGGGCACCCACATTTTAAATTTTGTCTTGCATAACTGTAGATATCTCTGCTTCACAGAGTTTTCTCAAGTTTCAACAGTGTTGAGCTGCATCACAAGTCACCCGAGTTTTGAGGGGAACCCCATTCTTATTTGAGGTCTCTCTGTCAGACGTAGTCCCGGTTTCCCTGAGCTACTGCATCAGCTCTTGCCTAGTCACCGACTGGATCCTAGTCTACCCAAGGGCCATTTGATGTCTCTGGGTAAGGTGGCTGCTGTCGTCAGTTCTTCTTGAGGTTCTGTCTCTCGCTTCTACAGAGAGCGGATGGCTCCAGAGAAATATCCGTGCTGTAGCAAAGCTTCAGGCTGTCCTTGTTCAGAGCGCTGGTCTGTGCAAAGCCACCACAGCCCACGAGGAAGCATGTCAGTTTTATTTTAGAACATGTCATTTTACTTTGAAAATGTCATTTTTATCATTTTCTTTCAAAGCAAATGTATAGATCTATAAAAACTTCAGTCAACTACGAATGCCACACAGAATTCTGAGGTGATTGTTCGGTCTGTAAAGTATGTGCCTTCAAAGCCCAGGACCTGAGTTCAGGTCCCCAGAGCCCAAGTAAAACTGGGTGAAGTTGAATGCACCTTTTATTTCTCTTTTTTTTTGGGGGGGGGTGTTTCGAGACAGGGTTTCGCTGTAGCTTTGGAGCCTGACTTGGTACTAACTCTTGTAGACCAGGCTGGCCTCAAATCATAGAGATCCACCTGCCTCTGCCTCCTGGGTGCTGGGATTAAAAGTGTGTGCCACCACTGCTGGACTGAATGCACTTCTTATACCAGAGATGCTGAGACGGGGACAGAGACAGGTGGACCTCTGGAGCCTGCTGGCCAGCTAGCTTGCTATGATCGGTGAAGCTTGAGGATATGAGAGAACTGTGCTTGAAGAAAGACACCAGAAGTTGTCCTCTGGTCGCCACATGCCTATACCTGTACCGCACACCCACCACCCCTCACATGAACTCTACCCACAGCTACCCAGGAAAGAAAGAATACAGAGTTCAACAAGATTAATTATTGATAAGATGGTAAAAAATTGTTGATCAAACATTGGAAAACTAAAAAAAGATTCCATAACAGTGTACTTCTTTTATTATAGAAATCTTGATACCTAAGTCCCAGTAGATTTTCCTGATGTCATATTAAGGATGTTATTTCTGGAGGGCAGCTCTGGTTCTTCTGAGTTGAGTGCAACTTATAATAATGAATCCATCAGTAAATGACCTATCTGAGTGTGAGAGAATGACTAGACATTTCGATGGCAAGTTGATTTTGGTGCTGGTGAGACAGAAGGTCTAGGAGTCCTTATGTCCATGAAGGTCTGTGAGTCCTTCTGTCCGTGAAGATCTATGAGTCCTTCTGTCCGTGAAGGTCTATGAGTCCTTCTGTCCGTGAAGATCTATGAGTCCTTCTGTCTGTGAAGATCTATGAGTCCTTCTGTCCGTGAAGGTCTATGAGTCCTTCTGTCCGTGAAGATCTATGAGTCCTTCTGTCTGTGAAGATCTATGAGTCCTTCTGTCTGTGAAGATCTATGAGTCCTTCTGTCTGTGAAGGTCTATGAGTCCTTCTGTCTGTGAAGATCTATGAGTCCTTCTGTCTATGAAGGTCTATGAGTACGTTTGTCTGTCTATCTTGACTTATTAACTGTAGACATCCTTTATGAGATGGGAAAAAAGTTGATGTCTTTTCTTTTCTCCTTTTTAAAATGTCCTCCCTAAGGAAGGTAGTGAAGGGCTCTTGGTTTAAAAACTATGATTTATGATTTTATCTGTTTTTCCAAAATTGTTACTCTCACAGCCAGTTGTGGATTAGGGACTGTTAATATGTGCACACACATACTTTTGAAAGCATGTGTTGTAAACAAGACTTTAAAACATAGTCGTAGAGAAACAGAGCATCTTGGAAGTATAAACAAGGTACCTTAAAAATGCTGCTTCCCATAAGACAAGTGGAAAAAGGCAAACTAAGTTATTTTTTGAAATCTAAAGGCAAATAAAACATTTGGCAGATGTTGTCAGTTTTGATTTACTCAACTGAATTTGTAAAAGTGTTTTTGGGAAAATGAGTTAGTGAGTTGGGAATAAATCGTTGCCATTCATGGATACTATTTTCCGGAGGGGGCTCAGTGAAGAGTTCTGAGGGTTGGCATAGCTATCCTTCTTGGTTATGTCTCTTTTATGTCCTCTATCACCTCCTCTTCCCTCCACAACTCCTCTCATGGCTTTGATGTTTATAGTATGATAATGCATTATTTTTGTTGTTGTTATGTGTTTGTTTTGAGACAGGGTCTCACTGGGTAGCCTTGGCTGTCTTGGAACACACTCTGTAGACCAGGCTGGCTTCGAACCCACAGAGATCCTCCTGCCTCTGCCTTCCAAGTGCTTAAATTTTGTAACTAAAGTTGTGTCCCATGTATTTGTATTATTAATGACATCTAAAATTTATATAAGTGTCAAGACATACACAATTCCTCTATGATTCCAAACAATGTAAGGCCAAGTCTTAACATTTTAGAATTTATCTTTTTACGGTGTTTTCCTTGTCTGTGCCAAGTGCACATGAATCCTTTCAATCTCCCATGTCTTTTCAGTTGCTAACTTTATGGATTGTCAAGCATTTCTCCTAGGGCAGGTATCTTAGAGAGGGTTACTGTTGTGGCGATGAAACATCATTACCAACAGCAAGTTGCCTGGGGAAGGGTTTATTTCATTCACAGCTCCATATAACAGTTCATTATCTAAAACAATGAGGGCAGGATCTTGGAGGCAGGAACTGATGCAGAGGTCACTGTGGGGTGCTGCTTTCTGGCTTGCCTTTCCTACTTGTTCTGCTTGCTTTCTTATAGTACCCAGTACCACCAGCCCAGGGGTGGTACCACTCACCATGGGCTGGGCCCTCCCCATTGATCACTCATTAAGGAAATGCCTTATATCGATCTTATTGAGGCTTTTCTCAATTGAAGTTTCTTCCTCTCTGATGACTCTAGCTTGTGTCAAGTTGACATAAAACTGGCCAGTATAACAGTATAACTTTATCTGGAATACTTTGATCTGCTTCTGATTGTTAGTGGCTTTCTACAAAAATAAGGCTTACATGTCACACCAGTCATTTTAATCCCCTCATCCCTTCCCCAGTGGACTCAGCTCCAGTCCTGGAGTACTTTATTGCCCAGCTACACCAACAGCTCCACCTTCCCTCCTTTTTAAAGTTGTTATTCTAAGAAAACAATGAACTGTCTTAACACTCTTTAGTAAAATAGTGGGGATCCCCTGCTACACAGGATAACAACAGGACATGCAAGAGGAGCCCCGGTGAGAGCCCTACCTGTGGTGTAGCGGAAACCAGGGGCCGCAAGCCACATCAACTACCCATGGCAATCAACACTTGTAAGATGAATGGACCAAAGGGTAAACTGTGTGACTCAAGGGGCCACAGGACAACTTCCACAGCAAGTTGATTCTTCTGTTTTTGTTTTGTTTATTCTTTTAAATTTGGTTTTGATTTATGGTGGAGATTGCAAGGGAAGAGGACAAATTCAAGGAGACTGGGAGATAAGTGGAATCAGAATGCATGATATGAAATCCACAAAAAGTCAATAAAAGTAAAAAAACAAAAAAACAGTGGTTACTTTCATGTTCTTAGTTCACATTTTCTTTTTTTTGCTTTTTCGAGACAGGGTTTCTCTGTGGTTTTGGAGCCTGTCCTGGAACTAGCTTTTGTAGACCAGGCTGGTCTCGAACTCAGAGATCCGCCTGCCTCTGCCTCCCAAGTGCTGGGATTAAAGGCGTGCACCACCACCGCCCGGCTAGTTCACATTTTCTTGCTACAAATAACTAACTACTGGTTGGTTATGGCTAGTAACTTACTAAAAATTTACATATGAATTCATCATTTTAATTGTCATGTCTGTCAACAGGGGTTGGTTCTGTTTAAGAAGACTGGAAAGAAGTGAAAGTTTTGGTAAAACAGTATGAATAGTTGATTGTGGTCAATGTGTATCACATTGAGACAAGGAATCACTTTTCAAGTGGGAATATTTTTAAATAGGCAAAGTGTGGGACTAGAGAGATGGCTTAGTGATTAAGAGCACTTGCCCTTTTATCAGAGGACCTGGTTTCAGTTCCCAGCACCCACAGGGTGACTCACAACTGCCTGTAACTCCATTTTCAGGGGATCGGAAGTTTCCTGCTGGTATCCTTATGCTCCTGCATGCACGGATGAACATACATACATGCAGGCTCACACACATATACATACATTAATTAATACAATCCTTATAAAAATAAAATAGGAGAAACTTGGCTTAAGTGTTAAAAGAGAGCTGGTGTAGCAAGTTGCAGTGTTTTATATGGTTATAGTTGAGTATACACATTTAGGTAGCATTAGTCTTCTAGTAATTGTTTATTCTTTTGTCTTCTCTGTAACTTTAAGGGCACTTGGGAGCAGAGTCTATAATCTTACTTCTCCTGGGCTGTCCTAGACTTATTTATATCTAGTGAATGATAATTAATAAAAATCTAGGGACAGAAATTGGGGTTCAACCTAAAAACCAGAAAAGCAAAGCAGCCAGCTACTGACTCTTACCTACCTCAGTCCGAAATGGTGATCCAGCCTCCAGGAATCTCAGAATGAGACTGTGACTGTCTGCTCCCATTTTACAATCCTCTCTAGTTCTGGGATTAAGAATATTTACCACTACTACCTGGTATCTATGGCAAGCTAGTATGGCTACTGGGATTAAAGGTGTGTGTCATTACTGCCTGGTCTGTAAGTCTGGCCAGTGGGGCTGTTATACTTTCCTGATCTTCAGGCAAGTTTTATTTATTAAAATACAGATGAAATGCCACGACAGTCTAGCAAGTATACACAAAAGGGTTTCTTTTTTTCTGTTCATTTTTGTATTCCATAGACAAATACTAGGTTACACCTCAGTAATTCTGATAAAGTGGTATCAGCCTAGACTGATATGATTGTTAAGCAGGGGTGGGACTGAGAAGACCGAGAGAGTTTATAACACTGTGGGCAGAGGGACAAAGTTTCAGAGAAATATCACATTGCAAGAGTGACATCTTAGAAGCATCCATCAAACCAGCTTGCTCTAACTAAAGTTCACTGAGACATAGTTAACAGAGGTAGGTTGTGGCAAAAACCATAAGATATGTAGACCCCAGCTCCTTAAACTGTGAGTCACACTCATCATACACACGCAGTGAGCCTGACCTGCCCCCTGCAGTGCATGACTTCCCTGCAGACTTGGTTCTGAGTGTGCAGCAGGTGCACTCCCCACTTGAGAGTGCTGACCGGCATGCGTGCCGTGTCAGATACTGACTGCAACAAGAGTGTTGTAGACTGGGGACTGTGGGAAAGGATAAATTACACCCAGTATCTTTCTAATTGATGAATTGCAGAAAATAAAGACTTGTATTTTCTTAATGTCATTTCTCATCCTGTAAGTGTCGAATTAGTGTATCTTTATATTGTGTTAGAATATTGATGGGAAACAAAACAAAAAACAAGCCACCCTTTGAGTTGTTGACTTGCATGCCACCAGAAATCACTGAATGACTTTCTGCTAAGAAGTAGGGCAGAATTTCCAGCAATTGCTGAAATGGCCCTAAACATACTTCTGCCATTTTTGTGCTATATAATTATGTGAAACAACATTTTTAGCTTTGACAATTAAAAATTGATCAACTCTGAAGAACATTAAAGAGTTTCTGCATCCTGCAGCATCAAACATTCAGCCAAGATTTAATTCTCTAAGCAAAAATAAACAAGCACACCCCTTTCATTAGTGTTAAATTTACTTTCATCTTAAATGAATGGTAAAATTTATTTTATAATTTTTCTAAAACTATATGTATACCAAAGGTTTGTTTAAGTAATTTTCTTTATGAGTTATTTTGAGTATAATTTTTATTTGTAGACCTACTTTATATTCATGTATATTGGGGATCACATCTAAATTTCTCAGGCAAGAAAAAAGTCACAAGTGGAAAACAAGGTTAAGAGCCCTGGTTTAGACTATAATGTTAAGCTGAATGGCACTCACTGCTAGTTTCTGTCGTGGTTTAAAAGCTGTTTGCTTTATTTGCTGTTATTTTGTGTTCCTGTGGAGGGGCGGTGCCCATGCCACAGTGCGTGTGTGAAGGTCGGCCGATATCATGGTGGAGCTGATTTTTTTCTTCTCCCTTTGTGTGAGGTTCTGGGGCTGAAACTTAGGGAGCTAGGCTTCTGTAGCAACTTAAGCCACGGAGGCATCTCAGAACTCAAGTTGTTCTGTGATTTAAGAAACTCCCACAGATTTGGAATTTGGCATCCCCACCCCACTGTGGTTTTTACCTACATATTGAAGCTTTTGTGAGATGCTCATGATGTGAGAATTTTTCTTTTTCCTAAATTACAGTATTAAAGATTCCAGATTTTTTTTATTTATTAGATTTTTTAAAAAAAATACTAATCCAAATTCCCACTCCCTCTCTTCTTCCCATTCCCTCCACACACCCTCCCATCCCACCACCCTCTAATCCTCAGAGAAGGTGAGGTACTTTGGTTTGTGAAAGGTCCATGGCCCTCCCTACTACATCTAGGCTGAGCAAGGTATACATTCAAATAGAATAGGATCCCCCAAAGCCAGTACATGCAGTAGAGATAAATCCCAGTGTCCCTGCCAGTGGCCTTCAGTCTGCCCCAGTCATACAACTGTCAACCACATCAGAGGACTGGTTTGATCCTATGCTTGTTCCTTCTCAGTCCGGCTAGAGTTGGTCAGCTCCCATTAGCTCAGGTGAACTGTTTTAGTGGATGAACCCTTCATGGTCTTGACCTCTTTGCTCATATTCTCATTCCTTCTACTCTTCAACTGGACCTTGGGAGCTCAGTCCAGTGCTCTGCCTCTGTTTCCATCTGTTGTTGGACAAAGGTTCTATGGTGATATTTAAGATACTCGTCAGTCTGACTACAAGGCAAGGAGACAAATGTGTTGGTTGCCACTGGTTCTATCCCCTTGGCATTTCTGAATTAATTATTCCTCAGATTGTAAGGTTGGTCCTATAACTAGCTTGCTTTGTGTGCTTTTGGCTTATAGGGTCTCATGAAGGAAAGGTTTTTTTTGTTTTTTGTTTTTTTGTTTTTTTTAAATAAGCATTTGGTTTTAGATGAAGATAATTACTACAGAGATACTAGAGAGAGTTCCTGTGTACCTCACCTGTCCCCTGTTCCTGATCTTGCAGTGCTCTGATGCCCCTGTGACAAACTGAATCAGTATGGCTACCTTGTTATAACTGGAGTCTGGACTGTGCTCTTCAGCCAGTTCCTAGTGTTCATTTGTGATGTGGGATCCATGTAAGCTGTCACATTGTTTCGTCCTCACTCCTGTTCAGGCTCCTCCTGGTCGTGACAGTGTTTTGTATTTTTCTTTCTTTTTGTTGGCCTTGGTAGTTCTGAGGCATAGCTGTTTAGGTAACTGTTCTTCACTTGGGAGTTACCTGGTGTTTTCTCACGGTGAGGCTGTGGTCATGGACTTTTGACTGGAAGACCTAAATGATACAGTATCTTAGTTACTCTTCTGCTGTGAAAAACAAGACTACAACCAAAAGCCACTAGGGGAGAAAAAGATTTATTGGCTTATGTATCTTGAATCATAGCTCCTTTAGGGAAGCCAAGACAGGAACTCATGCAGGGCAGGAACCTGGAGGCGGGGCTGATGCAGAGACCATGGAGAAGTTTGCTGCCTACTGCCTTGCTCCATATGACTTGCATCCACCCTCTGCCCTTGTAAACTCGCCCCCCCAACAAAAAACCAAATTGAAAGAAAAAACCCAGACAAAACAAAGAAACAAAACAAAACAAATGAGGGAGGGAGAGAGGGATGGAGGGAGGGAGGGAGAGAGGGAGAGGGAGAGGGAGAGGGAGAGGGAGAGGGAGAGAGAGAGAGAGAGAGAGAGAGAGAGAGAGAGAGAGAGAGAGAGAGGAATCTTGTCCCAGAAGCTATAGTGTGTCCTGTTGAGTTTACTCTTTAGTTCATTTATCTTTAATCTTTACTTGCAATCTGCTTTTCTATAGAACCTGGGAGCACCAGCCCAGGAATGGCACCACCCACAATGGGCTGGTCCCTCCCCATCCATCAGTAATTAAGAAAATGTCCTACATGCCTGTCTACAGCCTGGTCTTATGGAACTATATTTTCAGTTGAAGTTCTCTCCTCCCAGATGACTCTAGGGTGTCAAGGTGACACTGAACTAACCAGCACATTCAGTGACACTTTTGTCACATGATATCAAGAGTATTACACTTTTGATCAGTCATTTTGTAGTTGATATTAACTTTGGTTACTTGATTCAAGACCCACACCACGAGAGGGAGCCCATGCCTGACACCGCCTGGAGGGCCAGGACCCAGAGGTTGGACAGCCCAGAGACAAGGATAGAACCAAACACGACTGACAAAAGTTTAAAAAAAAAATATTGAAAAAAAGATCAGTGGAATGATTCCTAATGATATTCTGCTAAACTCATACCACCTTTACCTCAGCACATCTTGCAGGCAGGACAAATTGTGTGTTGAAGGTTTTGTGGCTCGGTTAATGTCTCAGTCCCTCCACTGGAAGTCTTATCTGATTACAGAGGATGACTGGTTCAGGCTCTGTATCTGCCGTTGCTAGGAGTCTTCACTAGGGTCCTCATTGTTTCAGAGAGTTTCCATTGCACTAGGTTTCCATATTGCTCTAAAATGCCCCCAATTCCAGGAGTCATTCTCAGGATTCTCCCTCCAACTCCCAACCCTACCTGATCCCTCCTGTTCCCATCCCCACCTGCCACTAGTCCACCTCTAAAGTCTGTTTCCCCTTCCCAGAAAGATCTATGTGTCCTCCCTTGAGCCTGCCTTGTTACTTAGCCTCTCTGGATCCATGGATTTAGCATGATTATTCTTTACTTAACAACTCATAAGTTTAAGTGAGTACATTCCATGTTTGTCTTTCTAAGTCTGAGTTACCTCCACTCAGGATGATCTTTTTCTAGTCCTCTCCATTTGCCTGAAAATTTCATGATGTCATTTTTGAACAACTGAGTAATACTCCTTTGTATAAATATACCACCTCTTCTTTATCCATTCATTGGTTGAGGCACATCTAGGTTGTTTCCAGCTTATGGCTATTATGAATAAAGCTGTTATGAACCCTTTACTCTGAGGCAATATCTGTCTTTGATATTGAGGTGTGTTTCTTGTATATAACAGAAGGATGGATTCTGTTTTTACATCCATTCTGTTATTATATGACTTTTTATTGGGGAATTGAGTCCATTGATATTGAGAGATATTAATGACCAATGATTGTTAATTCCTATTATTTTGTTATGGGTGTTGATTGTGTGTGCATGCATGCGTGCACATGTGCTTTCCTTCTTTTGGTTTTGCTGGTGTGAGATTATTTATTTCCTGTGTTTTCATTGGTGTAGTTAACCTTCTTGGGTTGGAGTTTTCTTTCTAATATCTTCTGTAGGGTTGGATTTGTATATAGATTGTTTAAATTTGACTTTATCTTGGAAGATCTTGTTTTTTCCATTTATGGTGATTGAAGGTTTTGTTGGGCATAGTATTTTGGGCTGGCATCTGTTGTCCTCTTAGAATTAATTGATTTGGGTGGGCCCCGCCTACTGTGGTTGGTGCCACCCCACGGCAGGTGGTCCTGGCAGCTGAATTCCTTTAAGTTCTCTGAGTGTTGCTGGTATTGAGTACACATTGGAAGGTGGAAGAAGCAAAGAAACCAATGGTAGTGACAGGCATACTTAGAAGACATGAAGCAGGCACTTTCAGTTTTCTTTTTCCTTAGATCTCTTTATGGCAGGTTTTCTGCTCAAGGCTGATGTTCTCTGGAACATCTGCCTGAGTTCTCAGAGACACACAAAGAGACTCTTAGGGGACTCTATATCCAGTCAAGTTGACAGTCAACACCAGCAGCAATCACACCTGGGCCTTGGTGGTTTCAGAGAGCCGATTCCAATATATGACCAGAATTGAGAACCGCAAGTAGCACAAGTGACCCAGAATCACTGCCGTTCTCAGTTGTGCTGTATGCTGGGTATGGTACTTAATGGTTACACTTTTTAAACTGATAATCCTAAGAGTATTAGTCCCTGTCTTACAAGGCTATTGTGAGGAATGGATAAAGCATCAACTCCACTGTAAAAACAGAAAGAAAATGGGGCACAGAGGCAAAAATGACCAAGGACAGCATGGAACTAACTGTGGAGAGTTTAGCAGATGGCTATGCTTTCCTACGTTCTCTCTTGTAACTGAAGTAGCTTATTTTGATTTTTGATCTCACTTTTAAACTATTGAGAAAAGTGAGTTTTTGTATTTACAAAGTCTTTATGTTTGTGGATTAGCTTGCTGTACTTGGGTTAGCTTCACGGAGAACACATGGAATGGGGGGAAACTATGATAAAGATTGAACCTGGATATAATGTATGCTTTCTCTAACATTTTTAAAAGCAAAAAATCTTAGCTATTATAAAAACATTTTTTTCAGAGGAATTATCTGCATCCGGCTGAGAATTTTTTTTGCCAAACTGCAGCCCCCACACAAGCTTTGGAAAGCCAAGATATTTAAACCTGCAAAGTAAAGTGGCAGCTCAGCCCTTACACTAGTCTGATGTAATCCTGTAACTGCAGAATGGTTTGTCGCCTAGCACTGACAGTGACTTAGTAGACCTTGTATATGTTTTTTAAAAAACTGTTTTTAAGTTGACACAGTTATGAAAACTTCAGAGAATTATAATATTATTATAAGCAAAACATTCAACACATTTAATACTTATTCTTGAATGTGGTTCAAGAACATTTATGAAGAAGCCAGATTGAAAAGTAAACGTCTGGATTATTATAGAATTTTTAAAAGAGGGGCAGCTAATTATTTAGAGTCTCTAAAATGGGATTGCTAAGCCTAGTGTTGGCCTATACTTTCAGCTATTTAGGAATCTGAGGCTGGAAGCTTATAGTTCAGGGGCTGTCAGATACAGAGTGAGTCCAAGGCAAACTGGAGTAATTTAATAAGAGTCTTTCTCTTGTCTCAAAAAAAAAAAAAATAAAGCCTTTTAGACATCTTTAATCAGTTTCTAAAATCAAAGGAGTCCTTTATGAGATTAAAAATTATTTGTTTGCCCAGCCATAAATGGAGCATTTCTGTTATACTCCTCCCTTCAAGGCTCTGGAACAATTGCAGAAAGACTGTGAGAGCCAGAGGTCAGGGAGGGAGGTCAGAGGTCAAGAAGTGCAGCAGTGTCTTCTGGACAAGAGAGGAGCCGCTGCTCTCACGTACTCGCACTCGCACACTCTTGTCATCTGCACGAGATCAGGGCAGTTAGCATCCCACTGTGGAGCATAGCTGAGGGCAGTTGACAGCTTCCTGGAAGACCGCTCTACGGATGTAGTCCCTGGTAGGTCGCCTGGGTACCAGTGGATAGCCCATCACCATAAATATTCAGGCGGCACAAATTGGACACAATGAGTTATTAAGAAACAAACAAATAAATAAAAACTAAAACTAAACCAAAACAACACAAAATTAAAAAAAAAAAGGACAGGAAGTTTGAAGGAAGTAGAGATTGGATCTAGAACGAATTAGGACTTAAGGGGTATCAATTTGATCAAAATATATTGTATTGTATGTATGAGATTCTTAAAGAATTACTACAAACAATGCATTTAAATGAAAATAATTGGTAAGAGTAGCAATTGACAGAATTTGCATTTTTAAAGGCATTTTGTTGTTGTTTTTTGTTTTGTTTTTCGAGACAGGGTTTGCCTGCTTGTCCTTGGCTGTCCTAGAACTTGCTCTGTAGACCAGGCTGGCCTCGAACTCAGAGATCTGCCTGCCTCTGCCTACTGAGTCTGGGATTAAACGTGTGAAACACCATTTCCTATCTAAAGGCATGTTTTTAAAACACATTTAATTTCATTAAATTAAAAGATGCTGTCAGTGCTGACATGAAGCTTATCTTGGCTAATCCCTTTGGCAATTTTGTTTTCAAAAAGTAAAGTTTATTCCAGCAAGTTTAATTATTATTTAAAACAATTTATTATTAAAAATTAAAATTAACCATTTAGTTTATCTTTTATTCCATTCCTACTCCTCCAAACCTATTAAAATCTGCCCCGATTAAATTACAAGCATTTTATTGTAACAAAAAGATAAAATGGATATTACAGACATTGACTTTATATGTTTGGATTGCTGGAGGAGCAAGAGTTCAAAAATATGAGTTACATGAGGCTTTCTCTCAAAAACCACAATAAATAAGCAAAACAAACAAAGTCTTTGCCTATACAAACATGACGCTCCTCATTTGCGATATTAGCCATTAACCTAGTTTGATTTTCTAAAACAAGCCTAGAGAACATCTTCTGTCCTCTTTCCTTCCTCACCCCTCCCTCTTTATTAGTAGTAATTTTGGGGGCCTTTTGTTTATAGCAATTAAAATAAAAACCTAAACTCTTGTGCTGTTTTACTGCATGCTTTTTGGAAGTTTTGATTTTCTCAGAAAATAATGCCCTGTGAGATGTTTAGTGAAAGAAACCGAGCCAGCCCGAGCATGGCAAACATGGCTCTAGTGCAAATAAATGTCCCTTGTGCTGAGAAGTTGGCCTTTGGGTGCTTTGTGCTGAATACCTGTCCCTTATTCATAACAGTTAAAATTAAAGGTTAATGAAGGCTCGGTAAATTAAGAGTAGTTTTAGTCAGATTAAAGAATTAAGATTAGTAACAGTGCGTTAACCATTTAGCTTCACGTCATGTTTACTAATGTTCAGCAAAGCATGTCTAGAAATCAGAGTGTAGTGCTTAGAAAAGCAAATCAAAAACTAATTTTATCTATCAAGTTTCTTTTGAGGAGACTTTGTCTTTGGGAGATTTGAGCATTGTGTCATGAAACTCCATGACCCTGTCACCCGGCTTCTGTCCCTATCCACTTGTTGCCTGCTGGATTATTTTGAGTCAAATCCCAAACATGCCATTTCTTCTATAAATATTTTAATATGGTACTTTAAAAAGTATCCTTTTGAAATTATACCCCTGAATACTGCTTTCTTCTCTGAAATACACTAGCAGCTGTTCCATTGTCCCTTTAAATAGCCCGTCATTGCCCAGATTTCTAATTGTTTGAACCAAGATCTATACAGTGTGATTGATTATTACCTTTTCTAGTATCTTTTAACTTAAATGTTTTAGATGTTTTCATCATTTTTTTCCTCTTTGCAATTTATGGTTTAAAAACAAGATAATCCTATAAAACTGCAACAAAATGAACGTCATCCTATAAGACTGGATTTTTGCTAATCATGTCTGTCATGGTATAATTTAGCACATTTATTTGTTTCTCTGAATGTTATGTAAGTTGTTTGGTTTATATATGTCTTAATATTTTATCTTCTTGTTCAAAATCAAACAAAAAATAACTTCCTCCCTTCCCTCACTAGAGATTTGAGTTATGTAAAATGGCTATTATAAGAACTTTATTTAGGTAATTGTGTATAATATATGACATAGATTAGAATTTACAATAATACTTCTTGTAGAAAAGTCAGATATTTGTGTGTGTGTGTACAGTATACTTGTCATTTATTAAAACCGCTCTATTTACTTAACCCCTGTGACCTCACTATTTTAAAAATATAGCTGCACCATATGGTCTTAGAATAAATTATGTTAGTCCATCAAGAAACATGAATTGTATAAAATGTAGTTTATGTTGAACAACAACTAGATAACCAATAAGCTGGCAGTTGAAGGACTGAAGAATTAGATACTATAATGGTAATGTGTTATGCTTAATCTGCAGTCTTTCAAATATGTACATAATGTATTCATACTATAAATGAGAGATGTAAAATTACAAGTTTTATCTTAAGAGTAAATAGGAGGAAATAAGGTTAGCTCAACTAATGAAATATTTAGACTCATAAAAATTTACTGTATAAGTTATATAGATCATTATGTTTTAAAACATAATTGAGTTTTTATAAAACACCCCTTACCCTAAAATAGAACCTAATTTGATCTTTTTTTGGTGATTCAGAAGCACTTAAGGGACAGTGTAAAGCCTTAGAATTATTTTAGCCAACCTTCTCATTATGCTGTAGCTGCATAGAAGAGTTGGTTGATGCTGACTTCCAGAGGAATGTGAGGGCTCAGAGACTTTGTCTTAATTAGGAAACGGTAGTTCTAGAGAGTTACTTCAGTAGATTCTAGGAACTGTTATGAAACTGCACATTTATGTGTGACTGCATAGATAGAAGTGTGTTTACCTGGGTGTACTGATATACATAGTACTGTAAAATAAATAATATATATTGTTAAACACATGTACATATATATTGGCTTGTGACATGTGCAGCCATTGCCACTAAGTAAGGAAGCTGCAAATGGAAGGAATTTCATCAAAATTTACCAAGAGGAAATTGGCTCCAAGACTTAATGATTTTGGCTGGAGAAGATAGTGGTCCTGGCACAGTGTACTTTCTATTTCCTTGTGAAAGCTCCAAGATGAAGAATAAGCTACATAGAGGCAGATGCTTGCTAGTTTTCTGGAAGCACAATTATAAGGTTTATGAAAAACAGGAAGGCCAACATCTCATGCAGTTTTTTTGAACTGGAAAATGATTTAATGTGCTGTTTTGTATCCTTCAGGTCTCATCTTTTGAACCATGATATTTCATTTTGTTTTGATAATTTTTTCGCATTTTTATTTTACGTGTTGCTAGCCTTGGAAAATAAGTTGTATCTTTGAATGCTTGAAAGATACTGTTTTTAAGATGGCCTAAATTTTTATTGATTAATGACTGTAATTACTCATGTTGCAGTATTGTATTTTCAAAATTACTGTTCAGTATTCTTTTGCCAACTTTGCTCATAGCCACCAGATAAAGTTGGCTCAAGTGATTCAGTATCTTTATTGATCCTTAAAAATTCTTGGATTCTTTAATATATCTAGTTTAGCTTGTAATAAATTGTGGTGATTATTTTTTTGAAAATAATTAAGTGTGTAAGTTGTAAAGTCCAGGCTATTTAACACAACTTTTGTACAGAGATGAGTAAGCTACTGTCTCTGTTCTCAGAGACTCTTTGAAACAGTGTCATTGAAGGAAAGTGGGACTTAGTAACTCTTACTCAGAAAGTCAGTCACTCATGGTGAACATGACCAGGTTCATTGAACAGAAAGCTCTCTGTTTCACTGTTACTCACAAAGAAAGCCTAACTTTTCTTTCTGTTGTATTTTGCAAACATAAAACTAACAAACATCCACTGCCTGTAACATAAATGAAGAAACCATGGGAGGAACTAAGTCATCTCTTTAGGAATGTCCTAAAATCTTAACCACAGGGGTTGTAAACTCAGACATCAGAAGGTCACCAGACGAGGGAGGAAGGTGATCCAGCAGCTGTGAGAATTAGTGGGGACTGTGACCTGTCAAAGTGTGTCTGCCTTGTGTAAAGATCTTCAAATAAAAATTCTGTGCAGGTCAAGGAAAGCATGCCTGCAGGCTACAGCTGCCAATTTATAAATGCTTTGTGATTCTTTAATATTATTTGAGCCATCACAAAAATATTTGAGTAAAATGATGATGATTTAAAGTTAAATGCAAATAAATATGACAAGTTTAAGAATGATCACACCATAGGTGGTGCTTTTCCTCCCTGGGGCATAGATGCTATTAAACCCCAAATGCTGGGGTCCCAGGAGAGGCCTGGAAGATTCCATGTCCAGGCAGAAGAGGGGAAGAGGTGCTAAATTTAGCAAAATAAAGAGCTGTGGGAGAAGCAGAAGCCAGCAAGAGTGGGATTCGCTCTCCCTTCCTCAGGATAGGCTCTCATATAGACAATGCTGGCCTTGAACTTACTACGTAGGCAAAGTTGACCTTCAACTGACTTCCTGCTTCTGCCTCTCACATACTGGGATTGTAAGTATATGCTATCGTGTCTGGATTTTCCATTGTTGAAATATATCATGCCCACTTCCCTCCCTTCCTCCAGGTATAGGTAGTCCTGGATTCCAAGAGTTAATACTTTTTAGAAGCCTATGGTTGTGAGAGACATTGTCTATACACAAATTCTCTTACTTCCTGAGAAACATGTGGGACAAGTAGCAGAAAATCTGAAAAGGAGAGTACAGCCTCATACAGTGAAGTTGTATGAGGGTCTAAGGAATCATTGTAAAATAGTTGAACCTTTAACAACAGTTACAAAATTGCTTAAAATTTCCACCTTGCTATTAAATGCCAGACTATGGCTCAGAAACACAGAATAGATTCTGTATCATCCTGGGAACATTGAATCCATGTTTTAATAGTAGGACCTATGAGCCTGCTTTTGAAAGATTCCTCCATGTTGTTCTGAAGACACCCAAGGCTATCATCCAGTTGACTTCAAGATGGCAGGTTGTTTTGGTTAGTGAAGACTGAGGTGACTCCCTTGACTACCAAATTTTCCTGCTGCTGCAATACTTGCTGTGATTACTAGCATGGAACATGACCGATACACCTGGCAGAGATTATTTTGAAACGAGAAATGGTGGTTGTTGAGAACAGGAGGTCCATTCTGTCTGATTGTTGGTGGATTGATGGCAGTGGACATTGGTAGCTTGGAATGGGAAAGCCAGCCTAAGATCTCTGAAGCACTTAATTGGCCTGGGTAAATGTGTAATTGTCCGTGACAGCGTTGGACAGATGCTTCTCTTTGTTGATTGTGAGGTTCACCACAGTTTCGAAAGAACTGGTGAGGTATGGGTTTGGGGCTTGGTGAGGGCTGACTAGTTTGAAGAAGTGACAGTTGATTAAACAGTGCTCACTATGCACTGCTAAGTTGATGTATGGTTTGAGTGCAGTCACCGTGGCTGCTTTGTGGGGCCCATTTGAAGTCTCTGGAGAGAGACTGTTTGCAGAAGATAGGAAGGTTTTCTGCTCCAAGGCACACATTCCCAGCTTGGCATGTAGCCAGCATTCATGTGATACCACAAGACAGCTTGTACGTGCTGGATGTGCTCCAGTCTAGTGGAGCAAAGGTAAAAATATCTCCTGGGTAAAGGACCATGAAGTCAGTGAAGACCTCTCCAAGCTTTGTGCTCAAGCATAGCTATCTGCAGATTGTTATATATGACCCTAAGTTACATGCCAGCAATCAAAGTGTCCTTATCTGGTCTCAACCAGTTCATTCTTTACACCCTTTAGTGGGTCTGTTGGCTCCTTTGGAAGTCTTTATTACCCACCAAACAAATACCTTCTTGGTGTTTGAAGAACTCTATGATTGGAAACATCTTAGCTACCTATTTCAAATATATTTTAATTTAAATTCACTAAATGAGTCATACTTTATAAAAGCATAGCTTTCTGTTATTCTTCTTTCCTTTTGTTTATTTTTCCCACAACAGAAATGATTATAATCATTGGAAGGTTAGTGAAAATATGTCCATCCTTTTTGTGGATTTTCTGCCCTGAGAATGGAGGAAGATCCTCAGGTTTTATCTCTGTTGGAAAACATGAGTACCTAAAGTGTCTCTGCTTTCAGGTTAAAGGCTTTTCTCTAGTTATATGGCTGGGTAAGAGTTTCTGTGCCTCTCCCTCACTCCCAGAGAAGGCAGAATGGCAGTTTCAGTGTTAGTGTATCTGTTCTTGCCCTTCCTGTTCTTCCTCTTCCTCCTTTAATTTCTGCACCTATTCTTTTAAAGTAATAGAAACCTAGTGTGGAAACCTGGTTCAAATTGTCTTAAAACAGCAAAGGGAGTTCATTGGCTCTTAGGATTCTAAGAGACTGCAGTTGGACTCAAGATAATGTTGGTCTTGTGGCCAAAATAATGCCACTGAAGAAACTAGTTTTCTTTCATTTCATTTCTTCTTTGCTTTGTGTTGACCTTTATTCCCCATAACTACATATTTCTTCAGTTGTCCTGCTTGTGTGAATATAAGTTTCTCCCATTCCTACTCTATTCTCTCACTATGGGAAGAGGGCAAGCCTTCGTTTTTCAGCAATGCTGCTCATATCGCCGCTTTCTTACTTAGTGTGACTGAGACTGAGTTAGTCATTGAGGCTGGGTGCATAGAAAATATTTGGGATGGAGAGTCAGCACCTATAGGGTTTTGTATGATAGTTCTTATTCCAGACCCATGGCTAAGAATGGTGAGGGGTAGCTTCTTAAGGAAATTTGGGTGGGTGTTAGCAGAAGGAGAGAGAATTGGTGTTGGGCATCAAACAATGGGTGGAAACTTACTGTATGTTTGTGTCATAACCATCAAATGGACTGAGGTCTGAGGACTAGAGTTTTTTGTAAATTAATTTTATGTATACATGCATGCTTGAGGGTATAGTTTTAAAGAGAAAACTAAAGACAACACAAGCTCTTACAACTTGTGCAGTATTTGTGTCTTCCTTAGTTAAGTACCTGCTTTATATTGCTTTCTTTTTCTCTGTAGTTACATGTTCCTGTTAAAACAAAAAGAACTCAAATTGCTTCCTTTTAAGTAATTCCCCCTGTTTATACACACAAATTTTGTGATCAGGTCATTGTTGCCTGGGAAAGTCTGTACTTAGGATTTGGATTAAGAGAGGGGTCAAATTAAGGCAAATGTTTTAGGTATTGGACTCTGGATCTTTAAGTCCAAGATGAGGACAACTAGAATAAGTCATTCCAGCACCGGGACTGGTCTAGCTGGGAAGTCATTTAGGGCAAAGGCCAGAAAACAGGTGTCAGCCTGCAGATGTCTCTGTGGTTATAAATAACAGCCTGCTTGAGGCTGTTGCTTTTTGTCCTGTTACGTGCCGTGCACTGTTGCAAAGTCTCCATGAAAGAGACAGAAAGACTTACTCCATCATGATACTCTTGCCATCAGAGAACAGTTAGGAATCCTCCCACTTATGAACACTCATTACCCCACAGGCTCACTAAGCTTGAAGGGTCTTTCATTGGGATTTAAATAATTTGCTCCGTGTTAGAAACTGGCAATTAAAATTGGAAATTTTCCGCTTCTGAAATTCTAAAGACATTTCCTAATGAAAAGTGAAACACAAAGTGTTTGCTTTAACTGAGCGATTGCAGTTAATTTCTTGTAAAGAAACACAGAAGCACACATTAATTTAAAATAAGCTCATACTGTTGTTTCTTGTAGTACAGCCAGGAAAAGCAGTAACAAGCTGTCTCCTTCAGAATCACATCCCTGGATGATATTCGAGCAACCTGGAAGATTCAATACGTCCCCAGGAAAAACATTTGGAGTCAAGCTGCAGCCGCATTTCTAGTTCTCTTTCCACCCTTGCAGGCTTGCCCACAGGTCTGAGCAGCATGGATGGGGCAGTGTGTGACGTTAGCAGCCAGGTGAATGGCAGCCACACTGTGGCAGAGCCTCAACCAGTCTGTGCTGGAAAATTAAAGTTTATTTTTCCCAATGTTGAGGATTTGTTAATCAAATTTCATAGTGGTGTTTTGTTTGACATTAAATGCAACACCATTATTAATTCATATTTTCTCTGAGAAACAGGTATAAAATGAGTGTTTTGATCTTGACCAGATCTTATACTTAAAAGATAGCACCTTAAAATTGTGTGGGAAAAGGTACACCTGTAGAAGAAATGGGCTTCACTCCTCTTCAGTCTGGTACTCTATCTAAGGCGCTTCTGTCGCATTCAGGAACGTTAGTGTGTTCGTGCTGTGCTCTTTCACACGTAGGGAAGACGGCTGCGCTCTCTGTAGAAGGATGCTGTTAGGTCTCTTCCTCGGGGGCATGCTTGCCTTTGTCTTCACCCCTGTGCCACTTGAGAGAGCTTCTGAGAGAGAGGGAGGGTGGAGCAAGAGGAGCTCTCAGAAACTTCTTCCCTCTGTGTCCTGCTACCCTTGTTTCTTCCCATCCGTTATAAAGGAAGAAATGCAACCTAAGAAGCGAACTGCTGTGGGATCCTAGAGACCCAGTTGAACTGCAGATTCACTGTGGGACGGGGCTGTGTCCTTGTCCCCTTCTTTTAAGGGCCACAGAAAGGTGGTCTCTACAGCAACTTTTGATGTCCAAGAAGGGACAATACAGGTTTTGGATTTTCTAAGTGGAGCCACGCTACAATTTTGGTGTACTTTCTCATATTTTAGAATTAAGGCTTGCTTGCTCATAGAAGAAATTAAGCCAGTTTTCCAGCACTAATGGTTCTGATATCCTAGACCAAAACTGGATGAGAGAAACTGTGGAGTAATACATCATGACGTCACATTGGGGTAGATATCTGAAGGTGCTCTATAGTGCCCCTGGTCCTTGGAAGTTCCTCTTTAGCTGGGTAAGCCTGCTAGGAGACTGCAGTCAAGTCAGACATGCTTTCTTTATGTGTTCTCTCTTGTCCGAGATTTGTTAGTACTATCACAAAATCATGTGGAAAAGTTCCTTTTCATTATTAAGATGTTTGCGTATTTTCCCCTTGATCTTGTCTTGTGGTTGTATGTCCATAGGAAATGGAGTCAAGATCATATTACACTAGGAGCCAGAAGACTTTGCTGGCTACTATTTTACAGTAAGACCAGGGAATGGACTGATGGGTGCCATCTTCCAAGTCATTAAAAAAAATCCTTTTAGGGTCTCAGAAGGGAGCTTGCTGGTTAAGAGCACATGTTGCTCTTGTAGAGCCCTCAAATTCTGTTCTCAGCTTCCAACCGTCTATAATTCCAGTCCCAGGGGATCCGTGCCCTTGTCTGACTTCTATAGGCGTCAGACACCCCCATGAAGCCTAAAACACATGTAAGCAAACCACTTATACACAAAAGATAATAAAATGAAAAATGAACACATCCCTTTTAGAAGGAGCCTCGAACACAGACTTGGAGAGGTCAGTTCTTGGTTAAGAAGCAGATCAGAACCTCGGAGAGCTCTGGGTTGCGGGGGGGTTTAGACGATCCGGGTGCTTCCTTTGCACTCTGGTCATGGCTGGGCAGTGGCCACTGAACACAGGTCATGAGCCACCTTCTTCTCTCAGTATACATTCCATTTACCTGTAGCCATTCTTTTCAAGCGAGTGTTCAAGCCTAACTACCCTATATTCTTAGACTGCTTTTGTTACTGCACATTAATCCCTCAAATGACTTTTTATTGGTGTCTACTTAGCTATTTGTTTAGATCTTAGAGATTTGTATATTTCTCTAATCAACTCCACTGGGCTTTGAAAGACTATTAACTAACAACTTCAAATGTCACAACAACAGTCTTGAACCTCTGATGCATTAAGCGCTGCCTACAAGAAAGTTATTAGAATATTTGAAAATAAAGCCACTAGGTGCCTGCAACCACTGCCCTGTTTAATTGCTGGCCTGGCCAGTGTCTTCCACTGTGAGTGTGTACAGGAGTTCTTCTTCCCTTCCAAGTGCTTCATTTTGTTCTTAGTGCTTGAATCTTCTCTGGAACAAAGACCCCAAATAGTAACTGTCTGTGAGCACTGCCCCCAGCCTGGGATGGAATTCCAGTATTGCGGTCTGTGCTTATTCGTTTGTTTGCCAGCTGCAGGACTGTGTGAATATTTTGAGAGCTTTTATGTGAACAGGGATTAGAGATGCTGTGTAGACCTGAAGCTTCTTTCTCATTGCCCCTCCTGTCATCCGTACCACATCCATGTTGTGTTAGCTAAAAGAAAGTAGGAACTTGTTGCATTTCAAGGAATTATGAAAATATATCTAAGACAATTAGACTTCTTTGTATTGACATATTTATATTTGTATGTTAAGGTATAATAGAGGTTTTCATTGCTAACCTGTGATGTGGTCTTGTGTCGGATAAGCCAATAGCAGATGTAGTTCTCTCGTTATCATGTGTATGTTCCCGCAAATGGACATTTAAACAATTCCTGCTTGTTCAGTTCCTCGTCCCTTAGAAATGAAAATGTCATTGGTCATTTCCAAAGACCACTGAGGCCATGACCTGTCACAACAGCATATGGCACTAACATTCCCAAAGTGTTCTGTGAGCCTTGGAATTGAAGTAGCTGGACAGGGTAGCCAGAGCAGGGACAGAGAATTACCATCCCCATGAAATGACTGTGACTCTGCTCCATGAATAATTTAGTATCCAAACTGAGGGAGGTGCAGCTTTACATTTTATGTAGTCTCAGGTGCTCTCTGTTTCTCTGAAAAGAACAGCCCCACACTCCACCCCATCCCAGTCCCAACTGTGTCACAGGCATTCGTGAGGGCAAATTAAGTTCTTCCGAACTCTTTGCTGTCTTCTTTGACTAGAGTTGATCATTTTCTTCAGATGTATTTTGTGTTCTTCATTTTAGGATCCATCGTAGAGTTTTTTCTTGTTAGTACATATGTGACCCATGCCTATGGTTTGTCGCCATCTTCATTTCAGATGTCTTCCTTGGTTCATTAGCAAAAATAAAGTAGAGCAAACTTTGTGAATGAAGACACAGCTAGATCTTCCTTTTCTGTAGAGTCCCAAAAATGTATACCACTGTCTCCTTTCCTGACTGAAGTTTGAGCATTCTGCTGTATTTACTACTCATGAGAATTAGAAAGCAGAGTGTCCTGTATTCTAGACATGGTTTTAAAATATGTCTTAGTCTTCAGGAGACATAGTCTTAGGGAGCGACTAAAACCTTTTATATTTTCTATCCCCTTCCCCCAGATAACGTGATCCCAGCGTGGCTTATTTAACAAAGCGGTCATGTAGCCATAGGAGACAAATCTGTACCTAGCTTAGTATGTATAAACCTGCACTGGTGGGCATGGTTTCCAGCGAAGTGTGTCTGAATGGTCAAGGTCAGAGGCATTTCCAGTTACTGAGAGGCCGCATTTTAACAGGAAGGAGGTGTTGGTTGGCATGCCTGTACTGTGAATTTAAGAATTAGAATGAATGACTTGAAATAAATTCAAATTACTCAGATATGTTTGCCAGGTAATAATATTTTACAATTTATCTTATTGTGTGTGTATGGGCTTGCAGCTTTCTAAACCCTGAAGAAAAATGGAAAAGTTTATAAAGTAGAAATTGAGGTGACTAAAACCTTTTCTTTTTGCTTTAGTACAATAGGCAGCTTGGGGAGGCATACATGACTTCTCCAAAAAGCAGAATGTCATTATCTTTCCTATTTGTGTGTTGAATGATGTCTGAAGGAAACACATAGCAAGCTATGTAGTGGTCCATTTTCAGTTCTGGTCTGTGTTCGTACGTTCTGTCAATATTTTTAATGAGGCTTTGAATAGCTCAGAGGAATCTCAGACTGTCAAGGTCAAGAGCTTTGCCATGCAGGACTCTACGTTCTTTTGACCAAATCACTTTTATATTGCCATGGCTACTTTATTGTAGGATGCCGAAGCATTTGCTCTTCCTCTTTTCATGAGTGTCTGCTTAGCCCCATCCCTCCTATCAATTAAAGGAATGCCTCATTCCTTCCCCACTGTCAGGTTAGTCTACTCAACAGAGCAGAGTACCACTGTTCCTGAGTATATGTGGGAGATCAGTTCCAAGAGATGCCATGGATCCCAAGACTTGCAGCTGCTCAATTCTTTCTATAACATGCTATGGTATTTGTAGTAATATGTGCACATCATCTATGGCTTGCTTAGGATGCCTGCCATATAAATACTGCATAAATAGTCACATTCTTTTGCTTAGAGAATAATGGACAAGGAAAAATATTAGTTCAGTACAAGTGTATTGTTTTCTAAATGAGTTTACTCTGTGGTTGGTTGAATCTGTGAATGTTGAAACCATGGATACCGAGGGCATTGACTTTGATGTTTGTTTTCTTTAGCTAGTGACTATGCTTAGGTTGTATTTAAAGGAATGTAGTGTAGTGTGATGGTTCTACAGTGGGTCTGCAGATCCCTGGGGACCCTTCAGAAATCTGTGGCATCAGACTGTTTTCAAGACATCATGTGAAGATGCTACCATGTCCCCTTTTATTGTGCCTATGTTTGCACTTACTCTGTAGAAACATTGTTGAGCACCCTTGAAACCTCAGTATTAGTTGAGGAAGGTCATGGCTTCAGGTAGCTGCTATAGTCCTCACTGCTATACGGTCTCAGATTGACAAAGGACTTGCTTTCTTCACTGTCTAGACTAGTGGCTGCAGCACAACTGGAGATAACAGACTCAGCACTCACTGTGGAAAGAATGAATGATCTTACTAGTCCTTCTGCCTCTCCCTCCCTTTGCCCCCTCCAAATCTTGCATTTCCTAGATGTATTTCCCCTTGTGTCTTCTCCTTTCCTATCCTTTTCCAGACCAGCCCATACTATTACGTTTCTATTTCTGTGAAATGCTGTTGTTTGCAGAGCATTTGTTTACATTTGGGGTTACAGATGCAGGTGGTCTGTGGATGTGGAATTAAATTACTTTTGCATAGAATGTTGAATTACATGCTTCCTGTTAGAAACAAAGAACATAAAAGAATAGAAAACAAATTCAGTGTTTCAGGGTCAGAATCAGTCTTTTAGGTGATTTCGGTTCTCACGCTGGCATGACCTGTTTTTTTCTTCATTATTCCCGAGTGCCCAGCCCATCAGGAATAGTCTTGCTCGAAGGCTTTTATTGCGCCCCTTCCTCTGCTTTGATGTGCAGTTGTGACAAGGGATTTGTATGAAATTGTTTCTTACTGGTCCTCATTTCTGACTCCTCAGAACCTTGCCTCCTGGAACCCTTCAAACCCCGAGTGCCTCCTGCTCGTGGTGAAGGAGCTGGTGCAGCAGTACCACCAGTTTCAATGCAGCCGCCTCCGCGAGAGCTCGCGCCTCATGTTTGAGTACCAGACACTCCTGGAAGAGCCTCAGTATGGAGAGAACATGGAAATTTATGCTGGGAAGAAAAACAACTGGGTAAGTGCTAAGAGATAGGGGACGTTAACTTTGTGATGAAGTTAAAGACAAGATCTTTAGAATGTTCGTGTGGATTGAGCTCTCAACTCTTTCCTCAGATACATGGCTTAGGTCACCTGTGCGCTTTCTCATAAGAGAACTTAATGGTGATCAGGCTTATTATTCATAAAGATATTATAGGAGAAGTGTGCAAGATTTGGCTATATCCCCAGTCTCCTATGTCAGAAGGCAGGGAGAGAGGGAGAGGATCGCCTATGCTCTACACCTCTATGCAGGTCCTGATGTGGTTGGCAAGCAGGTCATAGTTTAAGACATTGACAAATTCCACCTTCTGCTCAGGGAGTGACCTTCACTGCCTCAGTCATATAAGAGGAGTCAGCTGCTCTGGACGCAGCAGGTTATGGAGCCTTCATGTGCCTCCCAACCCTTCTGTTTTTTTAAAAAATAAATTTGTTAAGCGTTATATAACATGCACATAGTATAGAATATGCTGCATTTACCTTTTAGCAGGAATAAATGACTATCGCTGAGTAATTTTTTTCATCCAGGAAAATGCTCCTCCTCCTCCTTCTTCTTTTTTGGTTGTTTGTGGTTTTTCAAGGCAGGGTTTCTCTGTGTAACTTTGGAGCCTTCCGAGTGCTGGGATTAAAGGTGTGTGACACCACCATCCGGCGGAAATGCTGCCTTAATCAGTGCCTCTAAGCCCTTGTTCACAACCCTTTCCTTAAAGACAAGGTCTCATTATATAGCTCCGAGTTACCTAGAACTTTCTGCACAGCCCAGTCGGCTTTAGACTCAGAGTCCTTTCATCTCTCCTTCCTGAGTGTTGGGATCACAGGGGTGGCCACCATGGCCAGCTCTAGTTGCTGCTTATGATTTCATTGCATTGTGTGATCATTTTGAGATGCAAAGCGGATTCTAACCCTTCTGTTCCCAGAAGCTTCATATACCCCGCTGCAGTCCATCTCCCCAGAGATAGCATGCACTCTGGATGCTGTGATGCCTCCTTCCTTCTGGATCTGCTCACTTCCTCTTCTCCTTCCTCATCTCAGGCTCCAGCCACACTGCACCTCTGCACCATGCAGGCATATCAAGCATGCTCCTTCCCATGGCACTTTGCATAAGTTTCTGTGTCTGTTTTTCCCTGGGAATAGTGAACACCCTTCCTACTTTAGATTTCTGCTAACGTATTTTCAATGATGCCCTGCCTGCCTCATTTTTTAAAATTATTTTTTGAGATAGGTTTCATAAAGTTTACACATTTTAATTGTATAAATCTATGATTATCAGTCATTTGACTGACTTCCACAGCCCCCATCGTGATCTTCTGTCACCCTCCAGTAAGGTCCTTCATCTTCAGTTGCCTTTAGTCTTTCCCCAGTGGTAGCCTAGGAAATCTCCACATTTCTTTCTGTTCCTGAATCCTTCAGATGGCCGTAGCACGTCCCTAATGTTTTGTGACTGGGTGCATTCACTTAGCAGGATGTATTTCAGATCTGGCTATGCTGTGCATACACCCATACTCATTTTCTTCTATGGCTGAAAAAGATTCCACTGGACAGGCATACTGCATTTTGCTTTTCTGTTCACTAACTCATGACATTTCAGTGTTTTTTTACCTTTTGACTTATATGAATTGTGCTGTTGTAAACATTTATATGTGAGCCTTTATTATACTTGTTCTTAAAATTCACTTTTGTTTCTCTTCCCTGTTCTACTCTTTTTCTTTTTCCTTTTGTTTATTTTCAAGACAGGGTTTCTCCATGTAGCTTAGGAGCCTTTCCTGGAACTAGCTCCATAGACTAGGCTGGTCTTAAATTCACAGAGATCCGCCTGCCTCTACCTCCTAAGTGCTGGGATTAAGGGCGTGTGCCACCATCGCCAGGCCTATTCTGCTCTTTTTTTTTTAAAGGCATCTTTTAAATAGATCATTTATATGTTATTGTGTAAGATATTCACTCCAGCACTTAGTGTCTGAATATAATGTTTTCTGTCATAGCTTTTGTTTGTTAGGCATCTGGATAGAGCTGCACCCCAGGGCCCCACCTAGGTTACCATGAAGTGTTGGCCACCAGAAGGGGTTTCATTGTAAGCCCATTTGTGTGGCTGATGGGATGGTGCTGTTCTCTGTGGGCTGCTGATCTGAGGGCCTTAGTTGGTGCTAGCTGGTGCCTGGAACCTGCCTCTTCCTCTACAGGGCTTCTCCAAGGTGGGTCTCCTAAGCTGGCAGGGGGCCTAACCACAGCAAGCAAACAGAGAGATGGAGAGTATATAAGCAAGACACTGGTCTCTTACAACCTCATCTTGAATGATGCCCATCACTTCTTATTGCTGTTAGTTCCAGCCCCCACACATGTAAATGTGAACTCCAGGATGACTGTGTACCACCTTGGAAAGGCTGCCATGCTTAAGGCTTGTTTGTCTTTCCCTATTGGCATGCCAAGTTTCAGGGCAGGGATGGACATAGTCCACACTGGGAACAGAGCCTGCTGCATCACTGGTGTTCTGCGCACGCTTGCTGAAAGGACGAGTGAGTGAATCCTAGTGACACAGAGAACATTTTTTTTTTTTACTTATTTATTTATTTTTATTCTTTTTTAATTAAAATTTCCACCTGCTCCCCATTTCCCATTTCCCTCCCCTCCTCCCAAATATTGCCCTCCCCCCACTTCCCTCCCCCTATCCCCACTCCTCTTCTCCTCCCCCCACTCCATTCCCCCTCCCTCTCGATACTGAAGAGCAGTCCAAATTCCCTGCCCTGCGGGAAGACCAAGGTCCTTCTATCTACGTCCAGAAAGGTGAGCGTCCAAACAGGCTAAGCTCCCACAAAGCCAGTTCATGTATTAGGATCGAAACCTAGTGCCATTGTCCTTGGCTTCTCATCAGTCTTCATTGACCGCCATGCTCAGAGAGTCCGGAATCAACCCATGCTTATTCAGTCCCAGACCAGCTGGCCTTGGTGGGCTCCCAATAAATCAGTTCCACTGTCACAGTGGGTGGGTGCATTCCTCGTGGTCCTGATTTTTTGCTCATGTTCTCCCTCCTTCTGCTCCTCATTTGAACCTTAAGAGCTCAGACCGTTGCTCCAAATTGAGACTCTGTCTCTACCTCGATCCATCGCCAGATGAAGATTCTAAGGTGATATGCAAGATATTCATCAGTATAGGATAGGGTCATTTCAGGTTCCCTCTCCTTAGTTGCCCAAGGTACCAGCTGGGGACATATTCCTGGACACCTGCGAACCCCTCAAGAGTCAAGTCTCTTGCCAACCCTAAGATGGCTCCCTTAGATAGGATATATACTTCGCTGCTCCCGTATCCATCCTTCCTATATCCCAACCATCCCAATCCTCCGAGCTCCTCCCATTCTCTTGCTAATTTTATTAGTTTTCACCAAGCCTTTCTTTTCTTAAATTCAATATGCTCACCCTCGGAGTCTTTGACTTTTTCCTAAGGGATGTGATTTCCAAAGTCATACAAATAAGCAATGCATTTTTAAAAATTTCAAACAAATCTTCCTGTTTGAACATACTTAACAGTTCAAAGTTTTTTTTTTTTAATAAAAAAATTCACTTAATTGTCCTATAAGAAAAGGATGCTAAGTTTAATCTGTCTTGACTTCTTGGTGAGTCTGTGTTGTCCTTAATAGTGTGAGACTCATTTGAAAGTGGGAATTACTGTTCAGTTATAATTTCTATGATTTTGTTTCTCACCTTTTGTGTTTTTCTGTGTCTGTGTGCATGTGTGTTTGTATATGTGTATATGCGAGTCTGTATGTGTGTGCATGCTTCTGTGTATGCATGTATGTGTTCATGTGTGTGTGTATATGTAAGTCTGTGTGTGCATGCTTCTGTGTATGCGTGTATGTGTTCATTTGTGTGTGTATGTGTGTATATGTGAGTCTGTATGTGTGTGCATGCTTCTCTGTGTGTGTACACATGCAGTTGAATGTGTTTTGCTGTGTGTGTGTGTGTGTGTGTGTGTGTGCGTGCGTGTGGAGGCCAGAGGACAGATTTACATGTTGTTTTTAGGTGCTATCCACTTTTTTTTTTTTTTTTTTGAGGCATTCACCAGCTGCCTGGTGAGCTCCTGGGATATGCTTGCCTCTGCCTTCCAGCAGTGGGATTACAAACATACCCCACATGCCTTTTGTTTTGTTAACCTTGGTTCTGAGGATTGACTTTAGATCCTTGTACTTGCAAGGCCAGCTCTGTGTCCCTGAGCTCCCACCCTTAGCCCTCTTCCTTTGCACATACAGTCTGAAGTGAAATGTACTGCAATTTATAGCACCTTTTACAGTTTCAGGATTTTTCCCATTTCTTGACTTTTCTTCACCTGAGTGTAGAAGTGTTGATCCATTTAAAGCAGATGGTGTTGATGGATTTTCAGAATCTTCCTGGCTGATGTCACCAATTTACTGATGACATTATGCTAGCACTGTGTTCAACCCCTTTACTCTGATATTGGAGTGACTCTGATCTTTTCTGACTCAGTCACTTGTATTATGGTGAGTAAAGCCCCCAAGACTACTACTAGGCAGAAGGAGTTAATGCAAGCTACAGTATCAAGGCCCAGTGATTTAGAGGAGTGAGAATATAGAAAGACATGTATCTGGACAGGAGTTAGCCTTCAAGCAAGCAACGAAGAGCTAGGATATGCAGGTGAGCCTTGAGGGATGGACAAATGAGAGCTCGGTGCCGGGTTTCAGGGATACACTGGAGGACAGCCTGCTCCTGCAGTCCCTGCTAGCCCAGGGCTGGAAGATTAACATGGACTCTGCAAGATAGAAAATAGCTCGATTTTGAGCCAACATATGTTAAATCAAGAACTGGATTAGCTTGTTACTAATACTATAAATGCATTGTGATCTTGGGCGCGTAAGGCCATGGTCCCTGGAGTCCCAGGGGTCAGCAATGAGAATGGTCTGTCTGCTCAAGATGAAGGAATGTACAGCGGTGTGCCTGGAGGAGGCTTCGGGGGGAGAGGTGGCAGGCCTCCACTCGCAGACATGGTCTCTGAGAAATCATGGGATTTCACAGATGAATTGGTCTCCTTTCTCCTCTCCCTTAGGATTTTTCCTTTGTATATATGGTATGTATGTAGGGATGCATGTACATATGTGTACACATGAATGAGAAGGACAAAGACTGATGGATGTGGGTGTCTTCACCTTTTTTTTTTTTTTTTTTTTTTTTTGGTTTTTTGAGACAGGATTTCTCTGTGGCTTTGGAGCCTGTACTGGAACTAGCTCTTGTAGACCAGGCTGGTCTCGAACTCACAGAGATCCGCCTGCCTCTGCCTCCCAAGTGCTGGGATTAAAGGTGTGCGCCACCACCGCCCGGCCCAGTGTCTTCACCTTTTATATCAAGGCATGGTATCTTGTTAAACTCAAAATTTCCATGTCAGCTGGTCTAAGGAGTGAGTTTGCTCTGGGATCCACGTCTTCATGCCCTCCAGCATCTTGAGGACTATCACGAGGCTTTTCCTTCAAACCCATCCTGTTCAGTAATTTACTTGAGACTGAATGAAGTCACACAAGGCACGTGTTTCTGTCCTGAGGACGTGGAGCTTGATGCACACACTGTCTTGAGGTTGAGTCCCGCTCTTCTTTACGGTCACAGCTCCACTCTTAGCTGCTGTTCCCCTTGCTGTAAAACATATATAAATGAGTTATGTCTATTGAACACAGTTTGGGGGTCAGTAATACATCTTAAGAATATCTTTTAGAGTTTGATACTCTAATAAGTCTACCCTTGACTATCTTTTTTTGAAACTTGTATTGTGTATTTATATTGTTTCCAAAGAACAGTGTCCGCAACCTTCAGACTAGTTGTTTGCCAGTCTTAAGAATCACCCCTACCACATTGTCACAGATGAAATTAGAGTCACCTTTCCCAGTTCTTGGCCTTTACTTCTCTGAGTGGCACTAGTCAATTTCAGATGAAAGCTTGTTTGTGGATAAGGAAACAGTTCCTAAGACAGGAAGGAGGATTCCCTGAGGCAGAACGACCTGATTGGACTCTGGTTAGCACAAGATGTCTACCTGTCACTTCCCAAAGACACGGGAACATGGGACAGATGCCGCGAAGGAGAGAAGCTCGAGTCTTGTTGGCTGGAGCCCTTGCGTGCGTTCTCTCACTTAAGAGGAGGACACACATAATCATGGCTGATGCTAGGGACAGTGCCATTAAGGCAGTTGGCAGGAAGACTAACATTTTCAGTCATAGGTCAGGTAATTTTCTATGTCTATCCAAGAGGAGGTCTAACCAGGGACTGATGGAAAAAATTCAAGCTATTCTATTCACTTGGCTGCATCTAAATGTCTCATTTACAGCTTCCAGGAAGGCGTGCTGTAGAAGTTATCTCTGATGATACAACAGCGACCGCAAATCAGATATAGGGAAGTTATCGTATATGGTTGAGCAATGATTGTGTGTGTGAATATGAGTTTGTGTTTGCACATGCACAGTTGAGATTTTCTATTCATTGTTTGTCTGTAATTTCAGTTATACAAAGATATGCTTCAGACTGCCGTTTGCTCAGTTTTGCAAAGGAAAGGCCATTTACAGATCACAGGAGAGTCGGTGTCAGCTAGTAGCAACAGGATTCTTGAGCCTTTGTTCCTAGAATTCCAGTGCTTTAGAGATAAGTGCTGAGCTTCCTGTGCTAGCTTTTAATGTTTCTGCAGTTCTGGGGATGAACGTGGGGCCCGTGCGTATCTACTAAAAGTGGAACTAGAGAGAAGATGAGCATGGCTCCTATGCAAGGATGGCGTGTGAATTCATGAAGCATTCCATATTTTTAAATGTCACAATGAAACCCATTAGCGTGTATAATTAATATGTGCTGATAAAATGTTTTTTAGAAAGAAGGTATGGTAGGCTTGGAAGCTGGAGATCATAAATAACCTTTTTTTCCCAGTAGAACAAATTCCCTTCCTATCATGAGTCTCTTTCATGCTGACTTTGTTTCATATCTTAGCCCATTGCAGATAAACTCAAATTCATATTGTGCCTCTAGTGTGTCAGTCAGCCCTTGCCAACAAACACACATGCATGTCAAATCTAAGAGCAGCAATTTGGGAAAGGATAAAGTAGGGACCATTGGAGAGGTTTTTTTTTTTTTCTTTTTCTTTTTCTTTTTTTTAGTTTGGTCTAAAATAGTAGAATAAAAATATATTGTATAAACTAGGAGGGCAAAAAGCTAAAATGTAGTATGTGGACGAAAATAGCTTGTAGTTCACTCGAGTCCAAATGCTCAATATGTAATTATTTTTTTTGTTACCTTATATGGGCAAGAGTTCTTATAATTTTTTAAATCCCACATTTTATTTCTTCTATTGCTTTTTAAAATACATATGTGTGTATACAGATACATACATACACATAAGCCATCAGATTTAACAAATGAAAGACTTAAAAATTACCATTTTAACTAGAGACTAGCTGATAAATGTTTGCTTATTGCTAGGTAGTTTGTCTTTGTAGAGGAAGACTAAAGAGGTTGAATTTGATTTATCATTTCTCCAACTTTCCCAGTTTCTAGGAATCCCATGGCTCCTTTAAACTCCTGTCCCCAAATGACTTAAGTATTCCTCATGATCACAGTGGTCACTTTTGTTATTTATGGCTTCCGTGGATGAGTATTGTATATCCAGCAGGAGTTAGAAATGCTTCTTAGCATAGAGGAGAGTTTCTGTGGACCATGAGTCAGTCTCCTGCTTATGTGTCCCTGCAGTCCTCAATATCTTGCTCTTCCCTGTGCACAGCCGTTCACAGTTGCTCTTCAGGACACTTGGCTGTCTTGCTCAGATGTTCCCTTGTCACCTTCCTCTGTAAAGGAGTCCATCTCCACAGTCTGAGGATTTCAAACAAGAAGCGTCGTGATCTGTCCATGTGTTGGGAAGAAAATGACCTGCAGCTGAAAAGAGATGAGACAATCAGGGACAATGGCAGTGTCTAGTCTAGAGGTCACATAGCTCCCTCCAGGCGGTAGCAGGTGCCAGAGGACGTGAGAAGTGGCTGCGCGCTATCAGTAGCCCGTGTTTCCACTGACTGTGAGGCAAGAGAGAAAACTAGAAGTCCTGTGATGGTGGATTTTTGGTTTTTTGGTCTGAAAGGATAGTAGAATTTCTGTTTATTGCAATGAAGAATAAATATCAAGGAAAGAATACAAAATTGGGAATTTTTATTGGTATTGGAAAATAAATTTGAATTAGGAGAATGTCTGGGGAGGAGCAAGGGCATTTGGAAGCCCTTGGTGTATAAATATTATTTAAGGTCGTGAGCTTGTATGAGATCTCCTGGTGGGTGTGACCAAGCTAAGAGATCTTGGAGTTAAGCCCAGGCATGCTCCATTGCTTCAGCCCTGCTAGAGTTCGGCTAACTGGACACCGAGACGAAGCCAGAAATGACTATGGGGTTTGGCAATGGGGAGGTCATTGATGACCTTTCAAGAGCTATTTTGGTGGAGTGATGGGGGAAGAAGGGTTTACTAGAGAGAATGACAAGAGAGAAATACAGAGCTCAAATAGACCCTCCCCCAGGAGGATTTTGTAACGTGGAACAAAGAATAAGATGGGAGCTTCCCAAGGGAGTGAGGTAAAAGAAGGGATCCTTTCAGATGATGCTTGCTTGCTGATAGGCGAGAGCGGAGAGGGAGCCTGATTTTACAGGGGAAAGAGAAGAGGGTCAGTTAGGAGCATGGGTTCTTGGCTGAGCACTGTGCATAGTACTGGGGATTGTTTTCTGTTTTCTTTCTGCACTCTTAGTAATCCAATGGGCTTGTAGCCTTCTTATAAAATCCCATTTAACACTGTAGAGTTAGATGTTAGCCTTACTTCTTTCAAAGTATCTCCTCCCTGACAATTCTAGTATGTCTCCATCCAAAGAACCACAGTTAAATAGGGCATATTAGATTTAGAGTCTTCTAGGAGCTAAACACCGGAAGTCTTAGGCCGCAGTAGAAAGGAAACTATGCTGGGATCGCATCACCCTTCCTTCAGCAGATCACCGTGTGGCCCTTAAGCCTGCACCCTAGTGTTGGGCCGTGTGTAGCTGCTTAACTTTCAGAATCAGGCTTGCATTTCATCTTTAGCATTCCTGGTGTACAGGGTTTTGTCTCTCTTGTTTACCTCAGCTTTGCCTTGGGGTACTCCTCATTTCTCCTCTTTCTGACCACAAGATTGGCCGTGTAATAGTGGAGAAATGCTCCATCGTTAGCCAGAGACTGATGCAAGTTAGGTATCTTAAGTGGTAAGGAGAGCGCTGAGCTGGACAGAGTGTTAGCACTGTTACATTCTGAGTAAGGTTAGCATTTCTGTCTCCATTCCTAAAGTTTAAAGTCACAGTTTTATGAGGGCCAGAAGCCTGAAGCCAGTTGTTAGTTGCTTATAGAACGGAATGGCAACACCTGTGGAACCATCTGTAAAGGTGTGCTTGGCTTGTGTGTGGCTCATCCTTTTGTCCCTAAAAATTACTTGTGGGTGTTTTCTGTGCTTAAAGCTATGATTTGGGAGTTAATGTGGTTGCATTTTTGAAGGATTGGTAGGCAGTAAAGATATTGGGAGCTCTGAGGTAATGACAATGTGAAAGGATAGAGAAATGTTCTTTTTTATATCTGTTCTTTGAGAGCATAATATGTTATACTAATGTATATCTCCTTAGTAGACTATACTAATGTATATCTCTTTAGTAGATTATACTAATGTATATCTTCTGAGTAGATTATACTAATGCATATCTTCTTAGTAGATTATACTAATGTATATCTCCTTAGTAGATTACACTAATGTATATCTCCTTAGTAGATTACCTTAATGTATATATCCTTAGTAGATTGCACTAATAGATATCCTTAGTAGGTTGCACTAATATAGATATCCTTAGTAGATCGCACTAATGTATATCTCCTTAGTAGATTACCTTAATGTATATATCCTTAGTAGATTACACTATTGTATATCTCCTTAGTAGATTGCACTAATGTATATCTCCTTAGTAGATTACCTTAATGTATATATCCTTAGTAGATTACACTAATGTATATCTCCTTAGTAGATTGCACTAATACAATGTTTTGATCACATTCACCTTTTTTCCTGTTCCTCCCAGATTTGCCCCCACTTTCCTACCCACCTAGTTTTGTGGTTCTTTTTTTTTCCTCCCACAAATCAAATCTAGCTTATGTTACTCATATGTTCTAGGATGTGTAACCTTCTACTGGAGGATGATAGACTTACCAGGAGCTACATTTAAATAAAACTACATTTATTCCTCTCCCAATAGCTCTTTCAGTAGCTTCAAGTTGCCAATAGCTGCTCGACTAAATGTGGAACTTCATGCCCACCTCCTCTCTCCATATTGGGCTTTGGTTTGGCTTTAGCTTGCACAAGTCTTGTGCTTGCTGTCACAGCCACTATAAATTCATATGTGCCACTGCTCTGGTGTATCCAGAAGACACTGTTTCTATGTAATCATTTACCACTCAGCTTTTTATACTCCTTCTGTCTCTTCTGAAATGATCCATCAACCCTAGGAGGAAGGGATTATGATATAGATGTCCTGTTTAGGGATGGGTATTCTAAAAATCTTTTATTCTCTGTACCTTGACCAGTTGTGGGTCTCTTGTTACTTACCATTTTTATAAATACAAGCTTCTCTGATGAGAGATGAAAGGTGCATTAATCTGTGTTTCTAATCCAGAATGGCTAGAGCAAGAGCCATTTTCTGAAGCCGTTTCAGATCATCTGTGCTTTTGTTGTTGTTGTTTGTTGTGTCAAACATGTTGTGTTGAAATTCATTGTGTCAAAATCCCAAGCCACATTATATGCTCGCAGTGAGAGAGGGTGGAAGACTCAGGACCCTACCAGCTTAGCCAGCAGCTTTGCTGCCTTTGCATAGGTCCTTGGAACCCCTAGGTCAAAGTAGAAAAAGACAAGATCTGAGTAAATTGGAAGTGTGGGGTCATGGGAGATGGTAGAAGGGGAGAGGAGAGGAAGGGAGGGGAGTGGAGAAAAATGTATAGCACAATAAAAAAACAATAGAAAAAAAAGAAAGGAAAAGGACTTACTTTTTTTTTTTTTCCAGGGCATGAGGCCCTGGCAAAACACACACACACACACACACACACACACACGAATTAATTAATTAGAGTTATTATTTGTAGATTAAGTGTTTTAAATTTCTAATTCTATGTATCTTTCTCATGTGGATTATAGAGGAAAGTACTGAAAACATTAGTTGATAATAATACTAATTAACTTTCCAAAGATTACAAACTTATCTGGATTTACATTGATGTATTGCTTTACATGAGTGGGTTTGGTCTTTGTATGGACTTCCATATGTAACAGCTATAACGGCTGTCTGCATACATGATGATAAGTTATGGAATCAGTGAGGTGGTATGTGTGCTTAGTAAAGCAATGAGTCTAAGGGCTGGGTTGGTCTCTTCCTGTTTCAGGCTTTTGAAAAATTATATTCATTCATGTATTCTTTTCACAGTTTTAAAAAATGCAATACTACTTTAAAATTTTATCATGCAATAAAATGCAGACTTTTGACATTGAAACTGTGCTCTTTTAATAGTTCAAGAATTCTTTTTAATCCTCCTCTACTTTCCCACCTTACTTTTCTGCCCTATGTTAGGAAACCCTAATTGCTGTTGTCTGCATATTGAAATAGTTGAGATTTTTTTTCTTGGTTGTAATTGTTACTTCTCATCTTGTTTTATATTTTAATCTTTTTTTTTTCCCCTGCAGACTGGTGAATTTTCAGCTCGTTTCCTATTGAAGTTACCAGTAGATTTCAGCAACATTCCCACATACCTTCTCAAGGTAAAAATATACAATTATAAGTAAGAGAATACAAATCAAACTTTAATCATTTAGCTCAATATTTGTATGACTGGTTTGTTCACTTTTTGTTCTAATGATGAGTTTCGACGCTTATCGCAGGAATTCGGTTTCCGTCGCTAAAGCACTAACCTTAAAAGTTGTTTAGGTATGAGGGTTTTTTTTTCTTTGCAAGGTGGTTATGTATTAGTAGTATAAATAAATTACACTCAGGAAAATCATTTTCACCTAGTAATCTTACTGGGATGAAAGACTCATGGAACTTGTCCAAGGTGTCCTGCATATTGAACATGCTCACAAAAGGGCATTTTATCTTCTTTATGTCCACAGTTGAACTCAGGCACCTTCCATGTTGGGGCTGTTCCATAGATTCATCAGTATATATTGTGTTCTCTAAAATGTGATAGACGCCTTGGGAACTACTATTTGGGAAGGGGTGCATGCCTCACAGAGATGGGGTGGGCTACAAAGGACTAGTTTGTGACTAGTGAAAGGAGCCACACAGATCAAAGAACAGGTTCTGAGAAGGAAACACCGAGCCAGAGGCCCCGGTTCAGCTCCAACGAGGATTTGGCTGACTGCCCTCCACTCAGTTTCATCTTAGAAAATTTCCACCTTCTTCATTTGATGTTGTTTAGAGAGCGGATCGTATTTATAACTGTTGAGGGGAGAAACAAAACCCATGTACAAGTCTCCCCACACGTTCTAGAAATCAGTAACATCAGCCAGGACTCTTGAGAATGACTGGAAGAATATCAGCTGGAACAGTAGAAGAGACTGGGAAGGCTAGGCAGTGGTGACACGTGACTGTAATCCTAGCGTAGGTGGCAGAGACAGGTAGATCCCTATGAGTTCATGTCAGCCTGGTCTATATAGTGAGCTCCAGGACAGCCAAAGGCTGTATACTGAGACTGTCACAATAAAAAAACAAACAACTAGGAAACTTTTTGTTTTTTCTTTGTAACATTTTATTTCCTTTTTTCTTTTTGCGATTATAACGCCATTACAATATTTCCCCTTCCCATTTCTTCCTCCACACCCTGTCATCTACCCCTCCCCACTCTCCTTCAACTTTACTGTCTTTAAAAAAATTGTTATTGTATGCATATATGTATAAACATATATATACATATTCCCAAGTATAACCCGTTGTATGCATGTTTCAGGGCTGACCGTCAGTCGATGCCCTCTTCCCTGGGGAAGGCCGTCTTTCGTGTTCCCAACTTTCCTCAGTTGCCTGTAGTTCTTTGTGTACTTTTGAAGCCTCATGACATTTTGTCTCCTGGTAGTATCAGAAGCTACACCACAAAAATCTTTTCTGATTTTTGAGACAGGGTTTCATTGCATAACACTGGCTGCCCTGGCAATCAATATGTATAGATCAGATTGGCTTTGAACTCAAGAGAAATCTACCTGCCTCTGCTTCCAAAGTCCTGAGATTAAATGTGTATGATGCCACACCTAAGTACTCATTCTCTCTATGAGGGGAAAATTATTTTATTTTCCTCTAAATAAATATGGGATTTTTCTTTGGTGGAACATCAACTTTTTAGTTCCCAGTGGACTAGTTTTCTCTTAGTATCTAGTTGTGAAGTTCAAATGAAACTGGAGGTCAGTGGTTTGTCAGTCTCTCTAGAACCTTTGGTCGGGACTGGACCTATTAGATCCATGATTACCGTGTATAATTAATTTGGTTCCAGCAGTCATTATGCGCTCTTATTATAGCAGGAAGTCTCCTTGGGAACCTGTGTATACTGTGGTGTCCTCCTTCAGTTTTTGCAGCTAAAACTCCCCGTCAGCTCCTTTAAAACCAAATCTAGCAGTATATATGGTCCGTTATTCATATAATCATGCGAATCCCCATTTAGTGACTGTGCATTTGCTCTGATGCGTTGGGTCTGGTCCTTTGAGGAGGCTTTCTGAGTGGCTGTTGTCTGTGCACATATCCTTAAGGTGCAGCGCACAGTCAGTGTTTTCCTCCGCAGGAGTAAGTGCCCACATTTCTGTTTTCTGTTTGGATAAGTCTCACTTGTGCTTTGCCTCTGTTTGCCTACCAGCCAGATAAGAGAAAGGTGGAACTTATTAGCCAAAATAGTGAAGTGCTTTTTGTTTTTCCTCTTCAAATTACTCTGAAGTAATTTGTGTGCTATAGATAAAATGTCTGCATGTCCACACTAATGTCATTTTGGATCTTTAGTTTATGCAAAAAAGTCAAACAAGAATAAAACAGGAAAAATTTGTGCAACCCAAACCACAGCAAAACAATGACATGAAAGCACACATACAGCAAGCAAGCAAACAAACAAGGCCAGTCCCTGTTGTGGTGCAGAGTACAGGTTGTATCACAACCTTCAGACATTTGGCTATACTTTTAAAGAAGAGATTTATTTATTTTACTTTATATGTTAAAATATGCCTGGTGCCCATAGAGGTCAGAAGAGGGCATTGGATCCCTTCGAACTGGAGTTAGGGATAAGTGTGAACTACCATGTGAATGCTAGGAGTCAGACCCGGGTCATCTTCAAGAGCAGCCAGGGCTCTTACCAACTGAGCCAACTGAGCCATCTCTCCAGCCCCTTGCCGTGCCCTTTGGAGAACATTTGCATTACATGTTGTTTGTATTTGGATATGCTCCACTGTCTTAGTTAGGGTTTCTATTTCTGTGAAGAGACACCAAGACCACAGCAACTCTTATAAAGGAAAACATTTAATTGGCGCTGGTTTACAGTTTCAGAGATTTAGTCCATCATCATCATGGCGAGAAGCTTAGCAGCATATAGGTAGACATGCTGCTAGAGTAAGAGCTTAGAGTTCTCCATCTTGATCCATGGGCAACAGGAAGTGAACTGTATTCCACAGTGGACCTAATCTGAACATATAAAACCTCTAAGACTGCCTCTATAGTGACACACTTCCTCCAACAAGGCGACACCTACTTTGACAGAGTCATACCTCCTAATAGTGCCATCTCTGTGGATCAAACATTCAAGCACATGAGTCTGTGGGGGGCCTTATCTATTCAAACTACCATACCCACCTAATTTCTAGATCTGTAACTGTTTCTGTCAGTATGAAAATAAAGTTAACTCCTAGGTTAGGGTATGCTTTATCATGATCAAAGCAGTTCACCTCACTTTGCCTAGCAGTTGGGTGGTGAAGCAGATCTTATAAATATTGAGATCGCATGGGTTTTGTTGTAACACCCTGCTAATTCGCTGGAATGAGCCTCATTGCATTGGGTAACTCACCATCTATTCTTAAAGTTCTTATTACTAATTATACTAAGTGTACTTACTAATAACTCTTTGATGTTAGGATGAGCAATTTAACAAATGTTCAATGGTTTGATTTTACTTTATAAGTGGATAAGGTTCTTAAAAAAAAAAGCCTAACTTCAGGTCCTGAACTTTACTTTTGGTTGAGCTAAATCAAAGACTTAGATAGATAAATTACTTATATGAAAACTCAGTAGAAAAATAATTTTCCAGTCACTACTCTTTATTTCCAGGTGATAGAAATTCAGCACAAACTCATGGAAACCAAAGGGGCAATGTAAAGTGATTCTGCTTCTGTAGTGCATCACACAGCAGCAAAACTGACCCTGTGCTTCGTAGGCTCTAGATCAAGAAGACTGACCTTTCCAAGTGCGCTCCTCTTGCGCTCACTCCCATACCCCACCTGGTGTGTCATAGAACAGCTGGGAGGCCCAAGTGTGATTATTCACTACGATACTTAAGCAAAGAGAGGGTATTTTGTAAATATGTGAGTTGACCATGCAGAGCCTCAGGTTCTGTGTCTGATTCCAGGAGTTTAACCAAGCATCGATGAAATATTTGTGAAAAAGTGCACCTCCACTGAATGTGTGCAGGGGGCTTTGGGGGGTTGTTATTATTTCATGATGTATATAGCAATTATTTGTAAAACATTTACGTGGTACTAGATATTTGAAGTCTGTGCTGGATGCACATAGGTTCTATGCAAATACTATCATTTTCTATGGAGTACGTAAGCACCAGGAAGATTTTGGCATCCATGAGGAGTTAACCAGTCAACAGAGCTAGCCGAGGATGACTGGTCTCTTTCTTATAGGAGAGGTGTAATCATTAGAAGACACGGTTCTTAATTCTGGTAGAGTGAAAACTGCCTTCTATATTCCCATCTTTATTTTTTGTTCTGTGAAATACTAAACCTAACAATATATGCTAAGAACATGCTGTCTTTTTTTCTTCTGTTTTCCTAAAAACCATACTCTGTGTTGAGAGAAAAAAATTCTAATTTTTCCACTAAATTTTTTATCATGTGAATAAGAAATACTCAAAAACTACAAATATAATACTTTTGAGGGAGGAAAGAAGTTTGTTGACATGATATGTATGAATATTTGAATTGGTTTTTTAAAATTAATGAGCCAGATTTATACAGACTGTACCGAAGCTAAAGTCCTATTGGTGGGACTCTCTTTGATTATATTGTATAGGAATACATTGGACGCTGTCAAATGTTGCTGGACTGGAAGGTGAAGTAGCAATTACTTTCTGCTGGTAGTGTCTTGTTCTTCTTCTGCTGTGGTGAGACACTTCAGCCTAAAGCAGTTTGTGGGGGAGAGGGTTTATTTGGCGTCCATGTGCTGAATCATAATCTGTTGAGGGAAGCCAAGTTCAAAATCAAGCAGGGCAGGACCCCGGAGGCAGGAGCTGATGCAGAGCCCATGGAGGGTGCTGCTTACTGGCCTGTTCCTCATGGCTTGCTCATTCTGCTTTCTTATAGAAACCAGGACCACCATCTCAGGGGTAGCCCTACCCACAATAGGTTGGGCCCTCCCCATCAATTACTAATTACAAAAATGCTTTACAGGCTTATCTGCTTATAGCCCAATATTCTGAAAATATTTTCTCTAGTGAGGCTTCCTCTTCTCTGATGACTCTAGTTTATGTCAAGTTGACATTATACTAGCCAGCTCATAGTGCATATGATTAACATAGCCTTGCAAAAAATATCAGCAGCAACTTTTTCTTGGATGAGAAAATGTCACATTGTTCATGCAGTCTTCATAGTTCCAGAGTGTCCCTCCACAGGATATGGTCAGATTATAGCCTAGACCAGGCCAGAAGCTCAAATCTGTTTCCTGGGACTGAAGTACATGAACTTCTGGTTTCTGCTTTATTTTATTTGACACAGTGAGACTGTTCATCCCAATGAAATGCTTACTGCAATTCCATTCCCCTATAGAATCTGAATGCTGACACCATAAAAATGATTGCTGGTGAAAAAAAGCCAAATCGTTCATCTGTCAGGAGACGAGGCGGTCATCTTTCTTCTGAAGCTACCCACTGTGGCTGTCTGATCAGTCAGAGTGCACAGTATAAAGCACAGTCACTCTGCCAAGTAGAGACAGCAGAAATGAAGGTGAGCCTAGCAAAATATGTTTGGGAGCTCTAGACAGGCAGTGTTACAGGGCATGCCCAGATTGCTAGCATACAGTGGTTCAAACAGCTAGGTAATAGGAAGGCAGCGCTGCAGAGTCCCTGTTGCTGGGATTGTCTGGTTGATACAGGAGCAGCTTCCTCAGCCTGACTGTGGTTACTAGGTTAGGCATTTGCCACCAGCCAGCTTTCAGTCAAACCTGGCTCAGCAGATGCTCGCAGGGCCAGGAAGGTACTGGGGAGAGTGGCTCTGACTGGATATGGTGTAGTAGGACATTGTGAGAATGGTCATGAGCTTGCAAGCCTGTGCTTCATCTAGCGCGGCAGCTGCTGTTCAGCTCGAGTTGTTTTCCTCATGACAGTAGAGCCTGGCATGCCAGATATGCAGATGCTTGTAGAAGGAGCCCAGAAGCTCAGGGCTCTCATTTTTTGAATGTGAAAATGCCTACCTTTTAAGTGATGGCAAAGATAAGTATTTTCACTCTGATTTATATATATTTTTTGTGTGTATATATATGTACATGCATGTGTATGTGCATGTGTGTGTTTGTGTTCATGTCAGGGCATATGTGGGTTCCTGGGATTGAACTCAGGTCGTCAGGCTTGTTGGCAATCACCTTCAACCACTGTGCCATTTTACTAGTCAGATAAATATTTTTTAAAAACTGGGACAGGCCAAAACAAGAGTATCTCTTCATGTTGATCACGACCCATGGATTGTGATAACCTAGGGGCAATGGAAAACTGTTTCTCCCTTTCTGTGATTCATATGTTCAGTTTGTTATTATGGTTGGTCTTACTGTGATGTAATGACCCAAAGATGAGTGATTTTGAACTTGGGTTTTAGTCAGTGTGTGAGCCCCACAGTGTCCCATGCTCCCATAAGCTCAGCATTGGAACCTTCCAGATGAGTAGGGTATGGCTTTGGTGTGTGTTCCATGAAGAATACTCAATCTTGATTTAGACTCAGAATGACACCTCTACACACTAAAAATTCCAGCATTATTCATCGTCCTCAGGTACCTCATAATATAGTTGACCATACAGCTAACAGACATTCACCAGAAATAACCAAGTTCCAGTCGGGATCCTACATATGTAGTTGACTTAAAAATGCAATGATAGTATGGGAATAGCACAGAGAAACCCATTAATCTGTAAATTAATATTGGTTGACAATTACAATAAAAATAAGAAAAACGTAGGGGCTGTTATGCATAGGAGTAGTTGGAAAACTTAGGACCAGGGGCTTGAGAAGAGGCAAGGGACACCTCAGTGTAGTTGAATTTATCCAGTTGGTGTACAAGTGTGGGGACACATTTGGTTTGGGGAGTAGGTAATAATCTACATTATAAGAGAGTTTCTGAAAAGAGACTAGTGAGGAATGACGCCAGAAAGATGAGCTATAACGCCCTGATATTGGGAGGTTGTTTCAGGCCTCATTGAAAAGGTGGTCTTCATCCTTATACTGAGTTAGTATGGAGCAGCTTCTGGTTTTATTTCTTTGGCCCCATTCCCTCCCGTGTCTGGTCCTCCTTCAGTGTCGCTGCTAGCATCATCTACTTAAGCTCCTCTGGAAAACAGTGGTGGTTTCTTGTTGGGAGCTCCACGTGTCTACTCTCATGTGTAGTGCTGTTTTCATGGCTCCTTCATGTGAGTTTTTAGTCGGAAACAGGCGACTTTCCTCTCTGTCCTGCCAGGGCTCTCTGAGCAGTGGTGCCACCTTGTTTATGTTCTCTTCCCAGCCCAGGAGCCTGTTCTCTTTCAGCCTTTCCCTGAAGAATTTGCTTAATTCATTTAAGAATAATCAGACGCTCAGAGGTATTCAAGTTGGCAACAAGAGGAAAGGCCCTAGAACAGTGGTTCTCAACCTTCCTAATGTTTAATACAGTTAAATACAACTGTTTAATACAGTTCCTCATGTTGCGGTGACTCCTGACCATAAAATTATTTTTGTTGCTACTTCATAATTGTAATTTTGTTACTGATATGAATTGTAATGTAAATATCTGATATACAGGATATCTGATACATGACCCCTGTGAAAGGGACGTGACCCACAGGCTGAGAACCACTGCTCTAAGAGGTCAGTGTGGAGAAGAGGGATAATGAAGCTAAAACAAGCATTTTGAAAGAGGAGATTAGCCTGAAACAGTAAGCAAACAAAAGTCTGTGCTTAGAAGGTCCAGCTGAGAACTGTGTGAGGTAGAAGGACAGAGGGCCCAGAACTCTAATCTAAAGTTTCTAAACTGTCCGTGAAGAAGAGAATGGCCAGATGCTGTTGAATGAACAGCTGGTGACTAAAGACACACCTAACTTAGCCAGGAACCCATGGGGAGAACACAGTGGTTAGGGTAGGCTTGGTGTTAGTGAGCGTTTGACTGCTTAGGGAATACATTCAGTCGGCATTTTAACAGAGCCAATTGTGGAAATGAGATGGAAGCTAGAACTGAAGAGCCCAAGTAAAGCAATTGGGCGTCACTGAAACAATAGCCCCTATGCAGAATAATCAGAGAAGGCTTTTGTTTAGGGACCTAAGTAGACAGAGCTTTTTTTGTCTTTAGCATCCTTGATTGAGTGAGTCTTTAGGAAGAACACACTGTTTCTGTTGGCAGTTTTGCTTTATCTGTTGTGTTGACGTTTCCTTACAGTCGGTCAGGAGCAAAGACATACTATTCCAGGATGAGGGCTTTGTTCCCTGTTCATGTTGGTTTACGTGTTCTCTGTTTCTAAGTTTCCTAGTGCCTCAGTTCTTTCCTCTGAGACCTCTTAATTGTGAAGGTCGACGAAGGCTGGAGATCAGCATCCTATAGATTTTATAGCTTCTATCTAAAGTGAAGGCTTTTCTCTAAAGGAATTGTTTAAATTCATCATCTATGTGAATGTGGCAATCTTACCGATAGCCTGCCTTTGAAAAGTTTACAGCTACGTTAGTGGAAAACATTCATTTCTTTCATATAATTAGGAGAAATAGATGATGGCATGTTTGAAAGTGTATGTGCCTTGCTGTCAAGAATTAGCTTTTAATAAATTGGTAGAGCTTTGAAATGTCTCATTTTCCTGGCCTTTCCTTAGGATTGATGTAGGGGTGTGCTTTGTTCTCCCTGAAGAAGAGAATGAGGTTGCTTAATGACCCTGGGATTTAGGAGGACGGACATGAATTCTTGCATTGTCCTCTACAACTCACAGACTCTTGAAAATCCATTTGGCTTTACCAAATTTTCAGGAAGGAAATGGATAATTTCTCCCAAATATTCCCTTTCTTTAAAATTCAGAAGCTTGTTAGGGTGGTGCTATTGATTACTATTATTTCTCAGTATCAAATTGCAAAGCCCCCAACCCCACTCATCCTAAAAGTTTACATGTGTGTAAACTTAAAGGCAGACCTTACAGTTTTTTCTGTGTGTCATATAGTTAAATGATGCCTCTGAATCTGAGACCTTTTACTTTTTTTTTTTAATTCTATAAAGTCACATGTAATACGTAGCCTTTCGAAAGACTGCTTTAACTCATTCTTGTGCAATCTGGCTTTAAAGCAAAGCGGTTGTCTGGTCCTTGAAAGGGAATTATGAATTCACAGGGAGCCCTCATCTTCTTATCTCAAGGGAAATAGTTTCTGTCTGATCAAATAGGAGGATGCATACTTTTCTAAAAACAGGAATGTGTACCCAGAAGACAGCACCATGAAAGAAGCATGCTGTTTATTCCAGTAACAAGCCTGATTTATCCTTGCTAACTCTGAGCCAAAATTTGCATTTGGGACTCAATCATGCAGGAACAGTGAGATGGGCTGAACATTTACTCTGCTGGGAAATGTCAGCTGTTTCTTCATTAAGTATGGGACTTGTGACTTTCCGTTCACTGTCCTCGTCACACCTCTCCAATCTAGAGAGAGAAGTGAGGCTTGGAGAACAATTCCCTGTAGCTGAGGGCCAGCCATCTCTAAAGGGCACGATAGTAAAATTTTAGACTGATGTGCCATATGGTTTCTGTCACAACTACTCTGCTGTGATGGTATGAAAGCAGTCACATGCAGTATGTAAATGAGTGAGTATGGCTGGGCTCCAATAAAACTTTATTTTCAAAAGCAGGCCTTGGGTTGGATTTTGCCCATGGGCAGTAGTTTGCTCATCTTCTAGATTATGGAAGTGGGTATGTCTTTACAAAGGTATCTGGTACATTGTGCATAAATAAATAAATGGATGTGACTTGATGAGCATGAGTGGTTGAGTTACTAGTCTTTCTGAAAGAGACCCCTGAGAGCGATCTGGACCCCTCTGTGCTTGAACCATATCTGCCGTGGCCTTGATCTTGGATCTCCTGGCCGCTGTGATCATAAGAAATAACCTGCTTGGTTTTCTGCTGTCTAATTACATAGTATTTTGATACAGTAATCAGAATTAAGGTACTAGACATGCCACACAGGATTATTGGGAATGTCAAGGAGGTAAAACAAGGCAGCTTTTTAGCAACTTTCCTTTTATAAATATGAATTTGAATATCTTCGAAGGCCCATGTATTGAATGTTTGGGGTTCAGTTCCCTAAAGGTGGCTCTAGCAGGAGCTCCCTAGGTCATTAGAAGCGCATCCTGAGAGGGGAATGTGGACCCTGGTCTCCTCCTCATCTTCTCTATTTTGCTTCTTGTTTGTGAGGTGAGTAGTTTCATTCTATAATGTGCTTTTAGCATGATATATTGTCTTGTTACAGACCAAAAGCAATGGGGGAATTGATTATGAATTGAAATCAATTGCCTTGTCTCACAATCTGAAGATGCAGCTCACTATGGCAGAGGAAGTATGGCTGCAGGAGCAGGAGGCAGCTGGCCACATTGCATCTGCAGTCTGGAAGCACAGAGCAATGGCTGGTGCTGCCCACTCCCTTTTATAGTGATATGTATTTTATATTTATAGTGATTAAAGGGGTGAGCCACTACCACCTGGATTTGTTTCAGCATTGATTTTGTGTAGCCCAGGGTGGCCTTGAACTCACAGAGATCCATCTGCCTCAGTCTCCCAACTCCTGGGATTAAAGGTGTGTGTCACCACTGCCTGACCTCTAGAGGCTTAACTTTGCCCTTTTGATCTTTAGACATAAAACATAAATATTACTATGCCCTTTCTTTTTATTCAGTCCTTGACCCTGGCCCGTGGAATAGAGTGGCCCACAATTATTTTGGGTGGGTATTGTAACCTTAGTTAATATAATACAGAAAATCTGTATCCAGAAAATCTGTGTACCCAGAAGTTTCTCTCCTAAATGCTTCTAGTTCCTATCAAATTGGCAACCATTGTTAACTATCTGTCTCAGTTAGGGTTTCTACTGCTTTTTAAAACACCATGACCAAAAGCATGTGGGGAGGAAAGAGTTTATTTCATGTTACTGTTGTATTAAATCAAGGTAGGAGCTGATGAAGAAGGAATGGAGGAAACACTGCTTACTGACTTGCTTTTCATGACTTGATCCCCTTGCTTTCTTATTTCTTATAGCACCCGATGCCACCAGCCCAGGGATGGCACTGCCCACACTGAGCTGCGCTCTTCTACGTCAATCATCAACCAAGAAAATGCCCCATAAGGCTTGCACATATGCCAGTCTGGTGAGGGCATTTTCTCAGTTGAGGTTCCTTCTTCCCAAATGACTCTAGCTCATGCCAAGTTGACATAAAACTGGCCAACACACCACCATTCTCATGTCTTTTGTTGTAGTGATAGGATGTTAACTAATGTGAATTCTGAGCTTGGAGGAAGTACAGAATAGAAACAGTTTGAGTATTATTTAGTTATTTAATGAGTGTTTGTGTTAAATTTATTACTTATTCAAAGTACTACTCTGAAGAAAATATGTCATTTAAAGTAACATAAAATTATTTTACTTCATTTTTCCCTCTTAATTTTCTTCCACCCAGAGTGTAGAACTCAGTAATTCACCCCAAATATCTATGAGACATACTGTAATTCTGACAACAGTGCATTTTTGTATGGAAACTGAAGAGCAGTCCCAAACTGTGAATTTTCTCATTTTGGTTTTCTTTGATTTTTTTTTGCAGTATAATTTTCCTTTTTTTTTGATAGTTTGTGTTTTGTTTTTAAAATTACAATCATAGAATGTACCATATCTTAAATGATTATCAGTGAACCTGTTTCATAGAGGATGCTAACCCTGCAAGTGCTCTTTGTTCTGTTACAGAGCGTGTTTCAGTAACACAAATTAGTCCCTACATAATTGGTAAATAGTGGAAGCATGCCAGCATAATGCAAACATTGCTATGGTTTATAGATGAATTTTTGGTACATTAGTGTTTTGACCACTAATTAATAACAACTGAATGCAGAATGTACCAATGTGAACGCCATGTGAGCAATATATTAAAGCACTGTGTTTCGCACACAATGTCCCTTCAACTCCACATCCCTCTGCTTGGCACATACTCTATTTAAATGCTTTTTGTTTGCTTTCTTCCCATCTCTGTGCAAATGGAACAACCATACAACAGCGAGCCAGAGCTTTTCTTTAGGGCATCATTGTGTTTTGTCCAAATCTGTTTTTCCACATTTTCCTTTTACTTTCCCTTAGAACTCTGCAATTTCAGTTTTTCTTTATAGTCTAGCAGTTGCTTTTATACTGAAGAGTATATCAATTTGGAGAGAAGCTAACAAAGAGCTAAGCAGATGTTTGTAGGCCAGAAGACTCAAAATCGTAACATAATCAGTTTTCCCTAAATTGTTATATAGATCTAATGCAGTCCTAGCAAGTCCGAATTTTAGCAGCCAGTTTTTTTTTTGCTTTATAAATAATACCATTCAAAATTTCCACTTCCTCCCCTCCTCCCACTCTCCCATTCCTCTCCCCTCCAGTCCTAAGAGAGGGCAGAGTACCCTGTCCTGTGGGAAAGTCCAAGGCCCTCCCAGCTCCATCCAGGCCTAGGAAGGTATGCATCCAAACAGACTAGGATCCCAAAAAGCCAGTACATGCAGTAGAGGCAAATCCCAGTGCCATTATCATTGGCTTCACAGTCAGCCCCCATTGTCAGCCACATTCAGAGGGTCCGGTTTGATCACATGCTCATTTAGTCCCAGTACAGCTGGCTTTGGTGAGCTCCCATTAGATCCGGCACACTTTCTTAGTGGGTGGACCAACCCCTTACAGTCCTGACTTCCTTGCTTATCTTCTCCCTCCTTCTGTTCTTCAACTGGACCTTGGGAGCTCAGTCCAGTGCTCTGATATGAGTCTCTGTCTCTATCTCCATCCATCACCAGATAAAAGGTTCTATGGTGATATTCAGGATATTCATCAGTGTGACTATGGAACAAGGCCAGTTTAGGCACCTTCTCCTCTACTGCCCAAGGACCTAGCTGGGGACATCCCCGTGGACACTTGGGAACCCCTCTAGAGCCAAGACTCTTGCCAACCCTAAAATGGCTCCCTTAATTAAGATATCTTCTTCCCTGCTCCCATATCCGCCCTTCCTTCATCTCAACCATCCCACTCCCCCAAGTTCTCCCCAATCCTCCCCTTTTCCCTTCTCTCTTCCCCTCTTCTCTTCCCTTCCCTTCCCCCCACCCCACCCCACCCCCATGCTCCCAACTTCTGCCTGGCGATCTTGTCTGCTTCCAATTTCTAGGAGAATCTATATATGTTATTTTTTGGGTTCACCTTATTATTTAGCTTCTCTAGGATTGTGAACTATAGGCTCAATGTTTTTTGTTTATGGCTAGAATCCACTGATGAGTGAGTACACACCATATTTGTATTTTTGGGTCTGGGTTATCTCACTCAGGATAGTGTTTTTTACTTCCATCCATTTACATGCAAAATTCAAGATGTCATTGTTTTTTTACTGCTGAGTAGTACTCTAATGTGTATATATGCCACAAATAGGAGAAGATCTTCACCAACCCCACATCAGACAAAGGTCTGATCTCCAAAATATATAAAGAACTCAAGAAACTAGACATTAAAATTCTAAATAACTCATTAAAAAAACAGGGCACTGAACTGAACAGAGAATTCTCAACAGAAGAAGTTCAAATGGCCAAAAGATACTTAAGGTCATGTTCAACTTCCTTAGCAATCTGGGAAATGCAAATCAAAACAACTTTGAGATACCATCTTACACCTGTCAGAATGGCTAAAATCAAAAACACCAATGACAACCTATGCTGGAGAGGATGTGGAGTTAGGGTAACGCTCATCCATTGCTGGTGGGAATGCAAACTTGTGCAACCACTTTGGAAAGCAGTGTGGTGGTTCTCAGAAAATTGGGAGTCAACCTACCTCAAGATCCAGCAATACCACTCTTGGGAATATACCCAAGAGATGCCCAATCATACTACAAAAGCATTTGTTCAACTATGTTCATAGCAGCATTATTTGTAATAGCCAGAATCTGGAAACAACCTAGGTGCCCCTCAATAGAAGAATGGATAAAGCAGCCAGTTTTTGTAGAAATTGTCATTCAGATTCTGAACAAAAAACCAATGACCCAGAGTAGCTTATACAACTCTGAAAAATAAAAGCAACATAAAGACCCACACCCTGATTTAAGACTTGGTATAATACATATGAAGTGAATGTGGAATGGGGAGACCACTCAGGAAAAGGGAACCAGCAAAGGGTAGGCAAGAGGGATGAGGAAAGACACGGAATGGTTAAGAGTGAACATAATGACCATATTAAAATACAGTAATGAAACCTGTTACTTAGTATGCTAACTTTAAAATTAATGAAAAACAATGGAGAATACTAAAGTGTTGGTAACAAACAACCAGCCTGAGCTGTGGTATCTTGTTATAATAATAAAATATAGAGTAAGGGAATATAATATTCCTCCGGACCAACTCTCTAAAACCCTAATAGCAAACTATATGGAGGCAATGACACTGTCAGCTGTTGATCTGTTACTACAGATTAAGACTTTGTCCGTCCATCCATCCATCCATCCATCCATCCATCCATCCATCCATCCATTTATCTATCTGGCTTATGCCATATACTGACTGACCTTGAGGTCATGTAACACCTACTTGCTGTTGCTTATGTGTGTGAACACCTTTTCTTTTGGTAGGGGTTGTATCCTGGCTTAGGTTTTCACTTTTCCTTTTAGCAGCGTAGCATATAGATTTGATGAGTAGATTTTTTTTTTTTTTTTGCATTCTCTACTCCAAGTCATTGACTATATGTTTCAGTAGAGGCTTGCAGCACACATTGGGTGGCATCCACTCATGGCCTTCCTACTACTTTTATACTGTTGGCTTTTTGGTGCCTTCCTGGCAATTGCCAGAATTCACTGCAGTTTTCATTTTATTTATGAGGATATCTTCATATGCTTCTGAAATGTCTAGCTAGAGTGATAATACCTTGACTTCAGTATTTCCCATATTTAATTACTTAGTAAGGGTTGGTTCACCATTAAAAAAAAAGAACTTAGTACCAAGTTGTAGTAATCCAGATGACCAATATAAAGAAATGGAGCAAAATAAAATATTCATAATAGACTTATATGAACCACCGTTTTTTGATGAAAGTGCAAAGTTAGTTCACAGATGAAAATTAATCTTTTGAATAAAATGTTCCTGGAACATTCAAATATCTCTACAAAGAATAGTGATAAGGAACTTGAATCTAAAACTTTAAATATTCCGGAGCAGTGGCTTTCAATCTACCTAATGCTGCGACCCTTTTCTCATGTTGTGGTGACCCCACAATGATAAAATTATTACATTGTTACTTCATAACTGTAATTTTGCTACTGTTGTGAATTGTAATGTAAATATCTGATATGCAGCATATCTAATATATGACTCCTGTTGGGTTTGCGGCCCACAGGTTGAGAAACACTGTTCTAGAAGAGAATGCAATAAAACCTCATAAGGCGTTTTCTTTTAAAGTCAGCTTAAAATTTGAATATAGTATATGTCAAAAAGTTAGTTATTAGTAGCCAGGAATGGTGGCACATCCCAGCACTTGGGAGGCAGAGGTAGGCAGATTCTGTGATTTCCAGGACAGCTTGGTTCTACATAGCGAGTTCTAGGCCAGTCAGGGCTACTTAGTGAGACCCTGTCTAAAAACAAACAAACAACCAAACAAATAAAAAAAAAAACACTACCACAAAACAAAACAAAAGTCTATAGCAACCCAGATAATACCTAAGCAAGAACTCTTCGGGGTTTTTAGTAAACCATGTGAAGGTGAGTTCTGAGCAGTTTGAGAACCATTACTGTAGACTTTAACTGTATATTGTAGTGGATTCAGTACAAAATATAAATATTTCCAGATTCGTTACTTGCTTAATAATGATAGTACTTAGACCAGTAGGTTTCGGTGTTGCCATCTTGTACCAGTGTAGAGTAAAGCTGGTGTCTTCATGAATTGCTCTTTGAAATCAGTACTACTCATGAGCAGCCAGTCTCTAGGGTTTAGCAGAAACACCCTTGGATTAGGCACATATGATTGAATGTTCAAGTGTAGAAATCTGAAGAGCTTGTCTCTTGAAGCCAGTCGTTCTAAGGCATGACTCACAGCGATCTATTTATCCAAGGGGTGTGTGGCTTAATGGCACTGCTAGCATTTAGAGAGGGACTTTGATCAGAATCCTGTCACTGTTAGGTAGAGCCCTGCTGCATATCCCCGTGGCACAGTAGATGTTTGTATCAACCTGCCTGGCTTCTCTCTTCCTTTCCTCTGGAGATAGTGTCTCATGTCCGGGGTTGGAGATGTAGGTCACTGGGCAGAGTGTTCTCTCACATGTGTGAGGCATGGGATGACTCAGCACTGGAAAACAGATAGACAGACAGTTTTGCTGGTATTTTATGCCAGTTGCTTTAACGTCTAGCAGAAGTTAGGTGACCTCAGTGTGACCAGTCAAAAGTCTTTCTAGTACATTTGGAAACTAAAGTAGGAAGGGGAAAAATCTTTTTCTTCACCAAGATGTTTTTCTTCTAGAGAAATTTAATCTAGGACTGTACACAGTTATGTTTCTCATGTAGGAACAACATCTCGACACACTATACAGTAGAATAAATTACAAGTCACTTAATAGTTGTTAATGCTTTAACAATTTCTAGTGGCCACATTAAAAAAGTTGCAGGGAAACAACTGACCTAGCTTTGCTGTTTTGTTTAATGTATTATCTGTTTTCAAAATGTTAAAGCGTACACTAAAGGTAAAAATAATGCACGTAGATAGTTTTCGGATAGTGTCACCCCTTTGTTGAGTGTGGTCACATTGCAAGTGCTTGGCAGACGCATTGACTTAGTGGCTTCCACATGGACGACACAGTGCTCTGAGGGGAGCGAAGGTGACCTTTCTTCATGGATGGGAAGCAAAGGTGAGAAGCTGATCCCGAGGGGGAGCTAGTTGGTCTGTGCTGAGGCTGTTAGGTTTTAGTGTTTGATGTTTGAGGAGTTCTGTTGGATCTTACTCCTAACCAAGCCTTATTTTGGAGTCTTTGAGGCTATTTCGTTGTTTTTTATTAAGTGAACATTTTCTTTTATGTAAGGGTGATTTGGGTCCCTGTCAGTTTTAATCAGAAAAATCTTGGCTCATACAGTATAGCACTGTTGTCCTCATATGTTTTAAGATTAATAAGCTCAGAGAATGTGCTAATTAGGATGGTTGCTCTAGACTGTCCTGTTCATGTACCATAAGCATGATATGACATGGGTTCCAACCTGAAGCTGCTCTTCTTCAGTCCATGCTCTCTCTACCACAGGGGTTGCCTTGGAAGCCCCTGGTAGAGCAGGGGTGGCTTCTCGGCATGAAGGAATGGGAGTCAGCTCCTAGCATTATTGCGTGTTCTTGGCCCCACAGTTCTCTCAGCTTTTTAGATACAATGGAGGGTGAAAACACTGACTCAGGACAGGAATTTTGTGGTCAGGATCCAATTGTAGTGTCATAATCATATTTCACCACTTGCTCATTCTAAGCGACTTCAGGAAGTCACTTGACAGTGCGTGGTTACATGCATCTGTTGTCCTGTAGACAAGGTGGAGTAACCCAGAGCTGTTCTCCTTCAAGTGTGTTACAGCCTGCCCAGGAAACTTTACTAGCACCTCTTAACAATTTTATCACAAAGAGCAAGACTCACGAGCTTCATCAAGGCTGCGCAAGATCTCTTTCTTAAGCTGAATGGCATTAGGCAAGGGCTTATAATATTTTTAGAATGATTCAGTCTTCTTGTTACCATGCCTGCTGTTGCAAACCTGGACATCAGCAGGAGGCTACTGTTTACCATTTTTCAGATTCACCCTTTTGAATGACTGCAGTGCTTGGACATTGAGCTGACAGTTGATCCACAGAACTAGACCCATATACTTGTAAGTTATCACAGTAGGCTGCCATTTTATGTTAGGGCACTCAGGCAATTAATTGCAGTTAAAAATTTGATGCTTCTAGAGTCAAGTCTCTTGCCAGCCCTAAGATGGCTCCCTTAGATAGGATATATACTTCGCTGCTCCCGTATCCATCCTTCCTATATCCCAACCATCCCAATCCCCCGAGCTCCTCCCATCCTCCCCTTCTCATATTTCTCATCCCATTTCCCCTTTGCCCCATGCCACCTCACCCGCAAGTTCCCAGTTTTTGCCCTGCAATCTTGTCTACTTCCCCCTCTCCATGCGGATGACTATATGATTTTCTTTGGGTTCACTTTCTTATTTAACTTCTATAGGATCACACATTATATGCTTAATGTCTTTTATTTATGGCTAGAAACCGATTATGAGTGAGTACATCCCATGTTCCTCTTTTTGAGTCTGGGATACCTCACTCAGGATGACTCTAGAGGGGTTCGCAGGTGTCCAGGAATATGTCCCCAGCTGGTACCTTGGGCAACTAAGGAGAGGGAACCTGAAATGACCCTATCCTATACTGATGAATATCTTGCATATCACCTTAGAACCTTCATCTGGCGATGGATCGAGGTAGAGACAGATTCTCAATTTGGAGCAACGGTCTGAGCTCTTAAGGTCCAAATGAGGAGCAGAAGGAGGGAGAACAAGAGCAAAAAATCAGGACCACGAGGGATGCACCCACCCACTGTGACAGTGGAACTGATTTATTAGGAGCCCACCAAGGCCAGCTGGTCTGGGACTGAATAAGCATGGGTTGATTCTGGACTCTCTGAGCATGGCGGTCAATGAAGACTGATGAGAAGCCAAGGACAATGGCACTAGGTTTCAATCCTAATACATGAACTGGCTTTGTGGGAGCTTAGCCTGTTTAGAAGCTCACCTTCCTGGACGTAGATAGAAGACCTTCGTCTTCCCGCAGGGCAGAGAATTTGGTCTGCTCTTCAGTATTGAGAGGGAGGGGGAATGGTGTGGGGGGAGGAGAAGAGGAGTGGGGATAGGGGGAGGGGAGTGGGGGGAGGGGGCAATATTTGGGAGGAGGGGAGGGAAATGGGAAACGGGGAGCAGGTGGAAATTTTAATTAAAAAAGAATAAAAAAATAAATAAAAGAAAAAAAAAAAATTTAATTTAGTAACAAAAGTAATGTGTACCCCAAAAGTATTGCTGAAAGGAATAAGAAAAAGAAAGTTGTACAGCTTATTAATTGGTCAAAGTCAGTGGCATGATAAATTGTGTTATAAATACATCAAAACACTGACAATATTCAAATTCTATTTGGTCACTAATTATAGATAACCCAAGAAGCAACTATGTTTGACTCAAAATATAACTTTTATGATCTCATATTGCATATTTTCTATAGAAATTCTGGCTGCTATTGTGAGAGTAAATACTTTAAATTATATCCTTAAAAAAAAAAAAAAAAAAAAAAAAATTTGATGCTTATGACACAGAACTAAAAGTTCAACTTAATTTATTTACTTCCCTAGCACACTACCAAAGCTTCATTACTAGACGATAACAAAGCACAGGAATGCAGTTTAATTTTACTAGGTAGTGTGATATAAAGCCATGCAAAATGAAAACCTACACAGCATCAGTGCTGACTTGTTTGTAAGTACGCCGGCTGCATCACACTTTCTCACTTGGGAATTATAGCCTGCCTGCGTTGTAATTAATTTTTAGAAAAGATACAGACTTTACACTGAGCATTCCATTCATGAAGGTGCTACTGCTCGGCTTCCCCCACAGGTGTTAGCAGCTGGCCGCCATAGCAACTCTACTCCTAAGAGGCTAGCCCTCAGAGCTCTTCCGACTGCTCCTTCAGCCTCACTCCCCCTTTGTTTCTTAAGTCTAACTAGTCTGGTTCTTTCTTAGGTAAGGGATGAGAAACTATACCTGTACAGTCACCCACGAATGTGGCAGCTGAGCAAAGTCCTTGCTTAGGTGGATCTTTCTAAGGCTATTTGTCTTTTACTTATTCACTATGCTGTTTTTTTAATAATTTTTATTTCTGTTTTATTTTGCAATAAAAAGGTAAGGTTTTTCTGGTTTTGTTTTTTAAATGTTGATACAGGGACTCATTTTGTAACCCTGACTGGCCTCGATGTCACTATGTAGACCGGGTTGGCCTTGAACTTAGAGATCCAACTGTGTCTCTGCTTCCCAAGTGCTGAGAAAGTTGTGTGCCACCATGTCTGTCCACCATGCCTAGCTGAAAATGGATTTTTTTAAAAAAAGTAATCCAATATTGAGTGTGTAGGTTTTAAGGATTATATATATATATAATCTCCATTTGCTCTGCCTAGTTTTGCCTAAGAAGCCTAGTGCCATGAAATATGAATTATTGCAAGAGAATATGTTTCAGAGACATCCTTGAAAAGAAATCCACCAATCTATTTAATAATTAAATTATGATATGAGTTGGGGATTGTACTTGAGGCACCCACACACATATGCGCACAAACACTGTTAAATACAATGAATGAGGTCATGGCTCCTCAGTCATAGCAGCAATTCAACAAATTAAAAATCTGTTTATTCTTTTGTATATTGTTTTGAAATGTTATTTCAAAGATGTGTATCTGAAGCTTCTAATACTCTTCTTTGTAAACATTTAACAGTAAGAAGTATATTAGTTATTTATTGGTAAACTTTGCTTAATTGATAGCTTCCTGACTTAATACGTAAGCATTCATCACAACCCAGTTGTTCTGGGGTTAGCTGCCAGGTTCCATGTGGCCTTGTGGTGTGGCTGCAGTCAGTTGTAGCGACAGGCACTTTAGTCATTTGAAGGTTTTTAGGATGAGGGACCTGTTCTCAGGATATCTTATGTCAGTAAGTCTTATGGTTGTTGACAGGAAGCCCAGTCACATGGACTTCTTCATCATCTGCTTGATTCTTTTAAAAAATGGCACCCGATTTTCTCCAGAGCAGGCAAGGAGAGGAAAGGGGGGAAAGGAAGAGGAAGGAGGAGTCAGGCAGGGAGCAGGAGAGGAAAGAAGAGAGGAAAGCACATCATGGCCTTTAATGGACTCATGTCTGGAATTATATGCTGTTGTTCCTTCCTGTTCACTTCATAAATCTTCAGTCCAGCCCACACTTAAGAGGAATAGAATTTGCCCCCTTATTATTCAGGGGAACGTGTCAAAGAGCCCATGGATTTATTTTAAACTACATAGGTATGAAGTAGGTGAGTAACAGACACTGTGATCTAGACGTTCTTGAGCATCACCTTGTCCCTTCAGCCACGTATGTCAGTTTTCTGTTCTAGGCAAATACAGCAGTTAGTCTGGACAAATCCGCTATACTTTCGTCAGTTTTGTCTCTCAATCTGGAGTACTCTATATTATAGGTTTCACCTGGTTCAAATCTGTCTTCTTATAAAACATGACCTTACATATTGGTTACTTCCAAGAAGAATAGGAGTGCAAGCAGAGTGGAACTGAGGAAGTTTGTGAAGTCATTGGGCCAAATTCTGTTGACGGAAACATGATGGTCGAATATGAAATGGCAATTAGGAGATACAGTAAGACATCATTTAAAGTTTTAAAGTAGTGGGAAGGTATAGTTGAAATGGAGCCTTAAGATTTATTTCAGTGGGGCGGCTGTGTACAGTGGAGGAGCATAGGCTAAAGGAGACTGCAGAAGGCCAGGAAGGGAGTGAACACTCTTGCCTATTCCTTATTGGCTGTTCATAGACATGTGGTGTTTTTAGGAGTTCCAGCTCGTTGTGACAGGTTTGCTTGGATTCACTTTTGCACTTGCTTGCATTGTATCAGACTTCCCTGAATACATTACAGCCAAGATATTCCAAGAGCGAAATCACTGACAGTCCGAGTCACTTAAGTAAAATGGAGTATCCGTTTCATGTAACTAATTCCATTTTTCTCTAGATAAACCATCTCTTGATTATTTAGAATTTCTACTGCTGTGTAAATCATTAAATGTATCACTTTGCTTAAGGAATATAATGGCATGGGAAGTCTACATGTTTTTGTTCATGGTCAGTTTTTAAAAAGTATTATAACCTTTAGTTGAGTTGAATCATCAGATTCAGAACCCTTAGAAGCAGAGGGCTTACTGAATTTATTTAGTAAACTTTTTCTTTTAAAAATATAAATCAATATCTGCTTGTATTTATCTATGTATATATACATATGTATGACTTAATAAAAATGTAGATGAGTTCTTGTATTGTTTTGAGTAGGTGAGTGAACCCTACTTTTTCTGCAATGTCTGTTTTTTAACAAAAAATTATGGTTCACAATTTTAGTAATTAAAATCTTAAATGTAAGGGAAACATAAAAATATTCTAGAACTTATTTTATTTTCACCTAGTGCATATATTTTGCTTAGTGGGACGAGACTGGACCAATAAAGACTAGAAACAGACTTCTGCTTATGTAATACCCTGCAATTATTTCTATGACTATTGCATTCCAATCTTCTTATGTAATATTTACAGTGTACATGTGTAGCAAGGGCACAGAATACAAGTTCTAACAATCTCAGTCATAAATCAGAAGCAAGTCACGCAATGTAACATTTGTGAACTACTTTGATGCAAACAACCTTTGTTAAGAATATATAAAATTCTGAATTACAGCATTGTGGTAGATACTAGGTTTAAAATTCTAAACCCTAACTGCTTCCACCCAATAACTAAAGACAGTTTGGTATTGGACTGGTTGTGAATATGGTGAAAACCTTTTTCCTTTTGAAAAAAAGGTTTTAAATATTGTAAGGGTGTGATGTGAATTGCAGCAGATTATAGCTACAAAAGATCTATGATTCAGCCTGAAAACATAACCTATGGAAAATCGTCAACTCTGCAGAGTGAGCCCTGCCAGATGACAGATCTAAGGAAAACCTGCCAGTGAAAGAGAGAATGCCACGAGGAAAAGAGTCCCGTTGACTCGCAACATATGGCCCCGGCACTGACATAGTGTGTAGTGTTTAGTGAATAGCAACTCAAAATAGCTAGGTTGATAAAAATCTAAAAAAAAAAATGAGTCCATGAATTTAAGCTATTCTGCTCTAATTATTTTACTTTTCGTTCGGAAGATGCTCTAATGCAGACCAAATGTCTAGGTGTCAATCTCCACTCTTAGATGTTGGGGTGTTCTTAAACCTAGGGCCCTTTGCATGCTTGACATTCTACCACTGAGCCACATCTCCAGCCTGAAAAGGTACATGTTTATTATATTTTTCTCTTTCAGGGTAACAGAGGTATCTTACAAACTGAAGATAACAACAAGAATCTATATAAAGCCATGAACTTCTGATATGTTTCTAGGAGACTTTGAAATGCCATGGGTCAAAATATTATATGAAGTTAAGCATAGAAGTTTAGGCAGAAAAGGAATGGATTCATATAGGCTCTCTAGAGAGCTTAGAATTCTATTAAGATTGTTCAGCTATCAATGAGAATTGTGCTGAGTTAGAGTAAGATTGGTCAACAGAAAGATGTACTGTCTGGTAATTGCAAACAGTGGATAATGATGTCGCTCAATGAGTCTCCATTCTAGCTAAGCTGTGCCTACTTGTGCATCTTAGTTCCCTGACTGAAACAAACAAAAAACTCCAGGCTCTAGCCTGGTGGTGGTGGTATACACCTTTAATTTCAGCACTCAGGAGGCAGAGGCAGGAGGACCTCTGAGTTCAAGGCCAGCCTGGTCTAAAGAGTGAGTTCCAGGACACATAGGGCTAATCCTGTCTCCAAAAACAACAACAACATACAAACAAACAAAGAACTGAGGCTCTAGCTACCATTTTTTAAAAGGTAGCTCAGAAGATGAACTGACTTAGGACATGTCAGTAATTAACTCCTTGTTACAAAATTGTTACCAAATTCCTTCTTAAGATCAGATAAATATTTACTAATTGTACTTATAAATTACTGTGAGTTACATAGCAAATCTAAGCCTAGCTGTTACATGAATTAACTTAGGCTACTCTTCCACACAGCACCACGTAGTTTTATTAATTAAATATACCCGTTATTTATTTTCCATTCTAGCTTTTCTTGCTTACCATCAGAACAAAATGTTGTTTTATAGGTGAAGCTTGTTGATTTCATTTTCAAGTTACACTTACGAATTATGAAGTATCGCTTTTTGTAAGCTATCCTTTAAAATAAGTTGACAATCACATTGCCCTGGGTGAGAGGTCAGGTTTATAGTCAGGACAGCTGTGTTCAACTGTATCTCTATCAATTACTGTGTAATCTGAGCAAGTCACTCCAAGCTTGTAAGCCTAAAATTCTTGATTATAAATGGAACAATGATATTTTCCCTAAATGTTCCCTTGCTAGAGAGTTCTCTTGCTGACTTTATGCACACATTTAAATCACCACCATCTTCACCTTCTGTCTCCACAAAGTAAACCACCTTATTAGGAGGAAAACTGAAATTATTCTCATCTCCCCAGTGTATATCCTCATCTATGTTGAAGGCTTTCAGACTGTTTTGTATCGATAAGTGCTTGATTCTTTTGTTTACTCTTGTTTTTTCAAGATCATAAATTGATCTATCATGTGTTAGAGTTGATTGATTAATTTTTTATATATTTAAATTTATTTTGGATTTATGACTTTAAACATACTTGGTGGATATCTAGCTATTATGATCTAGCCTTGTTGAAATTCATAGTTTTTTATTTGACTAACTCTAGCCTCTTGAAATTGGAACTGGGATTGCAGCCATCATCACACCTGGCTCCTTTCCCTGGGCGCTGGGCATCTGAGCTCAGACCCTCACATTTGCATAGCGAGCACTTTACCAACTGAGACATCGTCCCAGCCCCTTCATAATTCTTTCCATGGGAAATTTCAAGTCTGATTACATTATTGGGAGCCAGAAGTTTTATTAAGGAATATAATTCTCTGTAAATGTGAGCCCTTCCTTCCTTCCTTCCTTCCTTCCTTCCTTCCTTCCTTCCTTCCTTCCTTCCTTCCTTCCTTCCTTCCTTCCTTCCTTCCTTTCTCCTTCTATCCTTCCCTCCCTTTCTCCCTCCCTTCCTTTCTCTACTCCTTCTTTTCTTCTTGTTTTGTGTGTGGGCACACATGCACATATGCTTAAATAATTATAGGATTTTAAAATACACACAAAGGGCGTAAAGACTATTGTATCATCTTGTAACCTAGGTCAAGTAATTATCACAAGCCTAATTGATTTTACTTCTCCCTTTTCCTCCTTATCCTACAGATTGGATTAATTTGAATAAAACTTCATGGATTACATAATTTCACCTGTAAATACATTAGCTAGTATTAGTTTTTCTTATTGTAGGAAGAAGGGCACTTGTTGGTTTCTAGTTGCCCGGCTAGCCTAGGCCTGATATAATCACACAGAAACTGTATTAATTAAATCACTGCTTGGCCCATTAGCTCTAGCTTCTTACTGGCTAACTCTTACAACTTAATTTAACCCATTTCCATTAATCTGTGTATTGTCACATGGCTGTGGTTAAACGGCTAAAGTTCCCAGCGTCTATCTCTGGTGACTCCATGGCTTCTCTCTGACTCTGCCTTTTTTTCTCCCAGCATACAGTTCAGCTTTCCCTGCCTACTTCTGTTCTTCTCTGTCATAGGCTCAAAGCAGTTCCTTATTCGTTAACCAATAAAAGCAACACATAGACAGAAGAACCTCCCATACCATCTTATATTTACCTCTGAGGTTAAGTCTATGATGATGCCACTAAGCATGTGGGAAATAAGCCCTTGGACTTTGGTTTTCATCCCTAGAGTAAGGGCTGGTCTAAAAACTCCTCAAAATTTCTTATATCAGTATTCATTCTGAACTTTTTTAAAATTAAAAATTAATCTTTTTATTTATGTATATATATATGATCATTGTGAAATGAAAAGCTCTAAAATAAATGTATGTAAAATGAAAAGGAAAAAACTGCTACAGTTCTGCCTTCTCAAGTGACCAGTGCTCATTATGTGGTGTCTATTAATTCAGACTTTCTTGGTAATTTTATAGTATTTTGAGTTAAACCTATATTGTAGACATGCTTCATTCTTTAAAAAAGAAAAAAAAATAGCAGTTTAAGTTTGTAGAGGATCTTGGATTCTGCTTAGTAAATTGCCATAATTTAACTAATGACTCATAGTGCTAGATATTAAGATTGATCCCTTTCTGTGGACTTTTTCGGTCTCTCTTTTTCATCCCTGATCTCTATGTACTTATTATTAGAGGCAACGGAGGGTAAAGAGTGTGAATCAGTTAGATGAGGGAACAGTCATCTAAGCATAGAAGGGTTGTTGGCTGGCTCACTACAGAGACTGTGCATTGATTTCATGAGTTTGGATTTTCAAACCTTTATTTAGTATGTAAAATATGATTGAGAATAGTAAACTTCATTTTTATTTCTAGTGTACATTTAACTTAGCATTACAAACTTCTGCCAACATTTTTGGTGGGGAGGAATGGAGGGTTTGTAAAAATATTTGTAGTAGCCTCCCTGGGTTTCGTCTGTTGCAGTCATTGGTCTTTTCAGTTCAAGGACTCTTGGGAATACACTACATTGAACTGTGAAGACTTCTCAGGTTGCTGAGTCTTAAGCCAGTGTTTCCTTGCACACACACATGCACATATATTTATAGACACAAATAATAGACTCACATACTGTGCATATGTGTTACTGGGGCTCAAATCTTGGCCCTTTTCCATAAAAAGCAGGCCTTCTACTAAACTATAACCCCCAGCCACATACCCTGTTTTTTGTACAATGTATGAAAATAAGTACAAATATGACCAATATAAGTACTAATAAGCGAGCCCCTTATCCTCTGTCCCAACTAAAGCCCAGTCTAGTAGAATATGTTGTCTCGATATTTAAGAGCACAGAGGCAGCTTTTTTGTTTTGTTTTAAAATGCAGATTGACTAGGCCTTCAGGCTTCTAACAGATCATAATAGAGCTGTATGCATTGGGCCCCACCCCTGGAGTAAACACTGGCTCCCTAGTATATTACAGCATTCCCTTCTAGGCAAGGGAAATTTGTACTTAGGTAAGAAAAGATGAAAGTTAAAATTCAAATTATAGCCATTCTTAAAACAAAGTCCCCCATTTCTCCCTCCCTTCCCCACTATGTGTGTAAGGACAGTATTGTGTCTTTTTAAGTGGGTATGGTCTGCTTTTGTGCAATTCTGTGTTTTGCAGTAGATATGGAGAATCTTCTTAACTCATCATCTGAATATAGTATGCAATATTTTCTTTGTATATTTTAAAAGACATTGTAAGTAGACAGGTAGTTCAAATTGAGTGCTTGTAAGAATTCATGATTCTTGAAGTGATTACAGTTATTTTCATGTTATTTCACTAAGATCTAAACTTCCACATTATCTTGGGTATTTTTATTGCATTATATACTTTTCTTTATATTGCCTACATTATATATTGTGATGGTTTGGCACATTTTTTGAAATAAAAAAATTTACCCCCGTTTTTGTCAACAGTAATTTGTTTCAATAATTTAATATGCAGTTTGACTGAGATCATTCACATCACAAGTGACTGACTATATAACATTTTTATTGCTTTTTAAAGTTTTATTTATTCATTTGAGCAGAACGAATGCAGATTTATTAAGGAAAAGCGAGAAAGAACTCTTTAGAATAAGGGATTTCTAGGGAGGAATAACCAATTTTAACAGAAACTTTTATTCCTTTTTTCTTTTCTCTCTTTCTTTCTTTTTGCTATTGGCTTTAAATGAAGGTATGTCTGTCCCATGCACTCATCAGGGACAGACTCCAGGCTTTAAATATCCATGCATCGTCAAAACCTAATTTGGGTGATCAACAAGCCTTTACCAGCTTGACATATTCTTTCATTAATTGGAAATTGGCAGTAGAAGTAAGTGACTTATGAATATCTCCCCGATGGTATTTTTATTCATTGTAAGAGACTAATCAGCCTTTAGATGTTGGAGACAAACACTAAAACCACACAGAGCTTTGCCTACTTATTGACAGTAGGATGAAACAATAATTAATAGGGAAGGAGAAACTAATCCCGGAGGTGTACGAATGATTGTTAATATAGAGTACCAGCTGCTGTCTTTGATGTCACCTTAGAGAATATTTAAGGAAATCTTTTTCTCTGTAAGGAGTGAAGTCTTAAGAGGAATGCTCATCTTTGTTTCTCTGTGTTTTATGAATTCAGAATATTTTATAGAGCATGTAAGATGCTATTAAAACTGTACTACCTTTGTTTTTATTCTCCAGTGTAATTATCCTTGATTGCGGACTTCAGAGAGGCAGTGTATAAGGAGCTGTTGATTTTACACAAAAATTTATGTGACATTTAAGAATTGGTATTCTAAAAATAAAGTTTCCCTGTCTGTCTCTGTTTCTTTCTGTGTCTTCATGTCTGTGTCTGTCTCTTTGTCTTTGTATGTGTGTGTGTATGTGTCTGTGTGTGTGTTTATGTGTCTGTGTGTTTGTATGTGTCTGTGTGTGTGTCTGTGTCTGTGTGTATGTGTCTCTGTGTGTGTGTGTATGTGTCTGTGTGTGCTCATGCCTGTGGAATGCCTGCCTGTGGAGGCCAGAAGAGTGTGTTGGGTCCCCTGAGCTGGAGTTACAGGTGATAATGAGCCCCACCCAACATCAGAGCTTTGATCCTCTGGAAGTGTAGCAAGTGCTTTTAGCTAGGGAGCTACCTCTCCAACCCAAGGCTGTTTTTTTGAGATAATTTTAACCTAAATGAATGTTATTTCAGATAAAGAATGAGATTTTTTTTGGAGGGGTAGGCCTGTTTTTGATTTTGAAGCATAACTCTTCCACATGGGTTTTTGTGAGCATCCAAAACTGTCCAGCATTAAAACAGTACTAGATCATTTCTCTTGCATTCATTTACTAAACTCTCTGAGCCTCACTCCAGACTGTGCCCAATAGATACAATTGAAAATACTATAAGCTATCTCATTTCCTTTCCTTAATTTTCTAGTGAGCCATGGTCTTGGGAAGATAGAGTTTTCATGTCTTGTTCAATATAGTTTTCATGAAATCTGTTACCATCAGGAGAAAGAAATATTCTTGGAGCAGAATCAAGAGTGGCTGTTAGATTCCTAGCTTTAATGACCAGGTGGATGGTGGTGCCTTTTGCTACAATATGAGAATAAGATTGGTTTAGGTGCAAGTTTGGGGTGAGGTGAACAGGTCCAGGGTTTGGCCGAAAGTTACGCTTTCTCCATATTCATTTGGAATGGGTTTTTACACATGTAGAGGGCTTGTAGATGAGACGTGTAAATTGTGGAATTCAAGAGATAAGTTAGAAGCATCAACATGAAAAAATTACTTACAGAAATGTCCAACAGCACCCTGGGGGGGAGGTATGTAAAGAAGATCTGAGGACTCTGTAGAAGTATAAGAGAAACAGTAAAAACCAGAGACTTGAAAGAACGCTTGGTCTAGTGGTAGAAATCACAGTGGCAGTAGCTTCACCCATCCATCCAAGAGAAGAGGTATTCCAGGGGACACACTCAGCTATACCTAATGCCGCTGAGCACTGACAGGGAGGAGACCAAAACATAAAAACCATGGTGGCTAGCTCATTCATTCACTCATTCATTTATTCGTTAGTCATCTGAGAAATTGTTCTTAGTTGCATTTAACTTGTTTTCATGTAATTAAACAGAAATGTGTTTTTCAAGTAAGTTATGGAATATTGATCTCATTTCCTCTAGCAACTTATGTTCTATATTTAATATAGTGAAATTTGCAGAGGAAAAGATGTCAACAAGAATAATTTATTTTTAAAAAATAACTCCAAATGTGCCAGTTTCTTCAAAATAGAAATTTCAGGGTGATGGATACTTGGGTACCATGGCAGTAAGGAGCTCCCCAGACACATCTACGTATTTAGTGTTGCATACTAGGTGGGTTGCTATTCATGGCAGTGTCTTGGCTGTTTCACCTGGAGGCAGGAACCAAATACAAACTCTGCAACATATTTCTAGAGAAAACCTTTGGGACGAGATGACTCCAGTGACAATTTATTCATTTGTTTTTGTTTTAATATAAGTGAATAAGAGTTACAGAGAAAAAAATTAAAGCTCTTCCTTCATTAGGAAATGAAGCGTACTATAGAGAAATTTTATGCTTAATGAATTTCATTGTTTTATTGATTTAAATGTTATTATGTAACCAAACATTACAATATTGATGAAGTGTGACCATCAAATAGTTTTTAAATAAATTTTGAACATGAAGCCTTCGCTTTTTTCTCCTTTTATGTGCACATGTTCATGTGTGGGTGTGCACAGATGTGTGTGGGAGCATGTGTATGTTGAGGCTAGAGGTCAGCATCAACGTGTCAGCTTCTTTCTGAGACAGGGTCTCTCTAAACCTAGAATGCGCCGATTCAGCGAGTCTGGCTAGCCAGCATGCCTAGGAATATTCCCGTCCCTGCCTCCCCAGTTCTGGGATTGCAGCCATCATCACACCTGACTCCTTTCCCTGGGCGCTGGGCATCTGAGCTCAGACCCTCACATTTGCATAGCGAGCACTTTACCAGCTGAGACATCGTCCCAGCCCCTTCATAATTCTTTCCATGGGAAATTTCAAGTCTGATTACATTATTGGGAGCCAGAAGTTTTATTAAGGAATATAATTCTCTGTAAATGTAAGCACTACCTTTAATTTGAAGTAAGTGTGGGTTGATTCTATCTTATTGATTGAAAACACACTGAGGCCATTAGAAGGTAGAATGTTTATCTTTTCACATGGACCTTTTTTGAAGAAGGCAGGGTTATGTTAATTTTATTGCTAGTATTAGTAATCAAAGTTATTTTATATGACTCATGTTATCTAGAAATCAGTTACAAATCTTGGTTTGTAGTTAACTGTCATATATTCCTATATATTTGATATTCATTATTTCACATAGTGACTTCTTAAACCATATGGCTCATTATTTAAGAAACCTTTTGGCCCCTAATCCTCCCGTGTGGGGGAAATTAGGAAAACTCCTTATATAAAATTCATAATCATTTGTAAATGCAGATTTGGGGATTAGATTTTTCTAAGTAGTTAAATTGGATGGTCTTTAGCACATTTGGTATAATATTGGAAGTTAAGAAATCAGACTCCAGCCTTGTCTATAATTCCAGAAACGAGCAGTTATAATCTCCAAAGGTTCAGCCTTAAAATTTTATGATACTCACTTTAAAAATTAGGGTACTTGGGGGATGGCTCAGTGGTGAAGAGCACTGGCTGCTCTTCCAGAGTTTGGTTGGTTCCCAGCACCCATCCACATGGTGGCTCACAACTGTCTGTAACTCCATTTTCAGGGGATCTGATTCTCTCCATGGGTACACAGCATACATGCTGGAAAAACACCACATACATAAAATTAAATGAACAAAAATAATGCCTTCACCTAGCAGTTGAGGAAAAGTATTAATGGCCTGTGTATCATTAAATGATAACACCAGTTAGACTCTTTGCACGAAGTGGAAGACTCCATAGACCACATGCCTTAGTGAGGAAAGGTCTCAGATATAATGAGACAGAGGAAAAGTCCTGCCTTAGATGGAGTGCCAGTCAGATGATGGCTTTTTGTGATGATGGTTATTGAACAGCAAGCAAATTTACGAACTTATCATGTAAGAACAGATTTGTGCCCTAGGTAGGAAGTGTGCCATGGACCATACTGTTAGGGGTGTGGCCCAAATAGCTGAAAATAAAAAAATATTTTTTTTGAAAATCCAATTAAAATTACCTTCTCATTCTCATTTTAGGCAACCTTCTGCAAACATATTAATTTTATTATTTCCACGAACTCCCTGTTTGGTTATTCAGTGGCCTGATTCAGTAAGCAGTTGTCGACTGTCTTCCCTGGAGATATACACTGAGAGCATAGAAGGCATTTCCCTCTTTAAACAGTGTGCAGTTGGGAAGTCTTGTGTTAATATTGTGAACACAATTGTCTGAGAACACGAAGAACCTTCATCTGGATCTTTCATAACCATAAAAGGCAATGTGTCATGCTTTCCTGTTTTGCATGGATGAGGAGGGAGTAAAAACACCAAAAGAATTTTTATTGCATCGAAATATTTCCTTCCTTGCAGTTGGTGAAGCAACAATGAGCCTGTGAAGCAGCCCTTCCTATAGCAGGGGGCAGGAGGCAGCGAAATGTAGCTGGAAGTCTCACAGACTCACACAGGCTGGTCACAGAGCTCCACTTCTGTGGGGTAGCCTGCATGTGTGCATCAGCCAGGGCAGAGTACCTCCTGGCTCTCCTCCTCACAGCCTCCGAGAGAGGCAGGCAAGCAAGTGGCTTCTCTTCTACAAGAGGAGTGTCTCTGGGTCTGTTGTCCAGAGACTGGTGTAGAGGCTGGAGTCACCTCATCTAATTCCTGATCCCTGATGGAGACCAGACAAGCATCTTCGCTATGGAGAAGGTGCTTTCAGGGAGGAAAGTTAACTCACCACTGCAGATTGTCTTAGTGGATCGAGAGCTCTTTCCATTGGAGCCCATTACCACCATGGAAGATTAATATGCCCAAACTATCAGTTGAGGAAGACTTAAATAGTTATCACACCCAACATATTTTAGGCACCCGCCTTCCCATTGGCATAATTTGTATTGGACCTCTCTCATAGTTCTTAATGCTGGGCCTGTCTCCCTTCTTTGTCTGAGCCTGGTGTGGTGGTGTACCCTATAATCCTAGCACTTGGGGGGTGGAGGCAGAAGGATCAGATGTTGAAATCCAGTTCAGGCTATTTGACACACTCACACTCTCTGTGTCATGTCTTGTCTGTCTGTCTGTCTGACTGTCTGTGTCTGTCTCCCTCTCTGTGTGTATGTGTGTATGTATATGCTCATTTTTATTTAAGTTAAACAGAACATTTTTCATCCAAACTAGAGGATGTCCATGATTTTTTTTAAGTATGTTTCAGACCCATTATCTCCCAGAAGACCAAACCCAATTCATTGTCTGAATAAGGAAATGACCTAGCAGCCTAAGAAGCGCAGGGATGTTTTATCAAATCTTCTAAAGATATTTTTATTTTTTGATCAATAATAGTAACAAAACTGATCCAATTTAAAGTTGTATGTATTCTTTGCAGGTGAGGAAACACTGAGACAAAATAATAGATGCCCCGGAGTTCATGGTGTCATGTTTTTGTGTTTCTGTTGAGGAAAACAAAACAGGCCATTCACCAAGTTGTCAGTAACTTGAAAATCAAGCGCAGTTGTGTTTTTAGAATGTTGTATTTTTCACCTTGAAGCTGCAAGTGTGGCATTTCCAGGAAGACATAGTTGCATTCTTATCATAATGCAAGTAAATGTGGGGCGGTTCTTCTCTGATGTGGTTGACAATTGACATCACATAGCTTTAAAAGAAATGATTTATGATTTAAAAATAAAAACAGACATAATAGAAGAGGGCATACTTGATGTCATCTGAATTCTGCTAGTGGTTGAGAACAGGAAAGATACTGGGTTACAGAGCTGGGTGTCACTGCCACAGGCCTTGGGCAGGTTGCTTCTTTCTGTCCTTCTGTCTTACTTGAAATGAATGTAACACCTAGGTCACAGTGTATCTGTGAGGATGAGTGATGATAAATCTCCAGATGACAGTAGTTGATGCACTTTATGGTGGTTATGCTTTTTGACATTTTAGAATAAAGGATTTTAGGGTATTTTATTGGTTAATTCTGTTCTTGAGCAATCCAGTCCACACAGTATTCACTAGAAATAGTGTGTGTGTTCTCCATTTGGAGATATATTCTGTAACTGTCTCCTTGATTCCCCCTGCTCCTTCTGTAGATCCGCACTCTTGTCCTACGCGGAAACTGGCCTCACCTTCTCTCGCTTTTCCTAACTCACTGTGAAGACATGAAAACATGGTCCCATGTCTACATGTGGCACGCATTTCTAGTGGTCATTGCTGCTCTGTCAACCCCGGACTTGTTCTCATTCTGTGTGTGACCTCAGTAACTGGTCCTAATTTCTCCCTGCCCCCTGCCATCCTCCTCACTAGCTCTTGACACATACAATGATGGCTCACTGTTGCTCTAGATTGCTGGTTTCTCCCACCACCCTCTCGGCCCCCTCTTCTTCCGTTTCAGCTGGACCTTGTACTTCACCCCTCCTGTTTCTGGAGTCCCAGCACTCTCTCTCCTCCTCTGCTTACTAAGTCTTAAGCCACTGTCTCTTCCACACTTCCATACCTCGATTTGGTTCTGGGCCTTAACATATCACCACTGATTGTCTGCTCACAAAGATCTGCTACCTCAGCCCCACCTCCATCACCCTCCTAGCTGTACATTTTGTCTACTGTCATTGTCACTACATGCTTTCCCTTTTCTGTAGTCTGACGGTCGAACATGAGAAGAAAACCCCAGAGCCATACTAATTTGGTCCCCTAAAATTTGTGGTTCTGATTTGGGACTCTTATTATGGCTGGACTTAAAAAAATGATTCTTTAGCACATTTTCTTCAGTTACTATTAAATCCTTTCTATTCTCTCTATATCTCCAGTTCTAACTGGAACTCACTGTCCCTTTCTCTTGGGACACTCTGACTGCACTGACGTGATGGACGGAAGCTCTTTGTGGCTGTGTGTGCTCATTGTCCCTGCAAAGTTGACGAGCAGAGTGTTGCACAGTTGCATTGTTTTTGTGAGGTGTGGTTTAAAGCAGCAAGACTTATACCTGTCTTTTTCCCAATTTTACAAAGTAGCCATCTTTGAAATAAATGCGGTCTTTTCCTTTGCATGCCTGCATTTGATCATTCAGCGATTTGCATTTATTGAATATGGTGTATTAGAAAAGCAGTGAGGAGAATTAGAAAGAGAACAGCAAAACCACCCCTACAGCCCATGCCATGAACAGGTAATGAAGGCAACAGAAGTACTTAAACTGAGTAAAGCTCCTGTGTTTATGTTCATTTGGTTTGGAAACAAGTCCTTACCATACAGTTTGGCTGTCCTGGAACTCACTGTGTAGACCTGCCCGACTGGTCTCAAACTTGTGCCAATCTTCTTGCTTCTGCCTTCTGAATGCTGGCATTGTAGATATGTGTCTTCATGCTTGGCATAAAACTTCATTCTTACATACTTGTGTCCAACTATGAATTTGGTTGCTTTAATGGTACCATGCCCTTTCTTATGATGTAAGATGTGACATTTGGATAACATGACTTTGCTTCCAGGCTGTTGCCACTGTTTATGCATGTGGGTATTAGACACACAACAGCAACTCTGCAGGCCTTTTGCATTTTGTAAAGGATATGTAAAGGGAGAAAAGTATTGGGTTAGTGATTTCAGAGGACTGTCAGGCCAGCATTGCAAGGGGGAGATGCTGTTTTGGTGAGGTAGAGAGCAAAAGATATCTCAGATTGTGAGTAACAATTTCTTCTAGAACAGCCTGTGAGAAGGCCTTGACTGATGCGCAGAAAGGACAGATAGGGTATTCTCTAAGGGAAAAATGATATGTCACCCATTCTTGAGAATAGAATTTGCTCGTCATTGTGTGTGTGTGTGTGTGTGTAATTGTATTTTGCTTGTTTATTTGAGCTAGGGTCTCATTATGTAGCCCATGATGGCTTGAATTACATTTGAAATAGAATCTGTCATCTGTTTCTTTTCGTTCTATCTACAATTCTGAAATTAAGTCAATGTGGAAGGGAATGTTTCTCACCCAGGTGTACCCTGGTGTCTTGATTTGGGGTGGTTTTCTGCAGAGGAAGTTGTGATGCCTTGTAAGTGGGCTATTCACATTGCGTCCTTTTGTTGGGGAAAGTAATCCTAGAGGTTTGATCCACTGAAGGGACTCAGGCAGTCATGCGGTGGACCCAGACAGATCTGAGGCAGCAACTTAAGAGTCCATAGTCAAAGAACATTTGGCTGGGGCTCTTCCTCCTTCCTATAGTCTCTTAGAAAATCATATAAAGAGATGAACTTAAGGCAACAGTACATGTCCCCAATTTTGACACTCTCCCAGTCTCGTCTGAAGAATTTATCTTAAAGACAGCCTGTATATCCAGGCACTCCCGGTTTCCTTTTATATAGCATACTATTAGCAGCAAATGAAACTGATTTCTTCTTTATTGGGGCTTTAAAGACACAGAAAGAAGATGGCCCTTGTAGAACGAACGTTAAAGCACAAAAACAATAGCAGGAAGGCTTTAGTAATCTAGTTATACAGCTTTAGAGTTTTCTGTTTTGCACATTTCCTAACTTGGATACTCTTTGAAATGCCATTTTGTGTCAAATATGACAGGTGATGTCATAAACAACCAATTTCAGTTTGGGATGACAGCATATTACTTGTGTTTTGTTAACAAATACATGGATGTAAATTGGTTTAAAGTGCATATTAATCTTTATTGGGCAAAGAGATAAATATTTTGCCCCTGTTAATGTTTAACTCCAGGAGCAGTAAATCTGTTAAGCCCACAGAAACATGAAGTCATTGCACAATGAGGCAGTACATTATAAATGGCTTCTGCAGAAGTGATTTAGCATCTGACTTTTATGGCACTGAATTTCAAAACCTCATAAAAAGTCACTTTAGAGAAATGTCATGCTGACCTGTGTGCGAGAGGTAAAAGCTGTCTGTGTGCTCACTCTCATTCCAACTGGAGTTTCAGTTACAGATGCATTTGAAGACTTGTGCACCGCAGATAGCTGGCACTTGTTAACTCAGTGAATATGTAATATACATGTGACTTATCTATTAATGACCTTTCTAAAATTTGAATTTTTTTGCCCCACATGACATAGTTTATTTCTTCTGTGTCACTGATCCTTCTTATTGTACAGTTGCAAAAACTTTAGTGTGTCTAGGTCATTGTCTCACAATAGTTACAAACTTAATGTATTTAGTTTAAAAACTCATAGCAAAGCATCTTTAATATATGGCTGTTTTAATATTTTGGCATCTCCTACACATTGACTTATCACAGAAGATTTTGTCTTTATTTTACTTTAAATGAAGTACTGTTTTCAGAGATGATTTCCTTAAATCCATCTGCACTGAAAGAATGTAATTAATCTGACATTTTGTAAAGGTTTCATTGAATTATATTCTTGTCTCATGCTGTACAGGGGTAAGTACTGATAACTGTTCAGCTAAGATTAGCTTTAGGATGTGTTAAGGAAAAAGATAACAGTACATATTTTATGATCAATATATTTTAATTAGTCAATTTTCAGATGAACTTGTCCATCTGTAACTCATAGTCAGGATATGCCCAAGTACAAATAATATAATTCAGATGAATAGAAGACTTTTGAATATATCTGTGAGAAGCTTGTAGCCAAGAACATGTTGATGTGTGTGTGTGACCTAGTATGTCAACATACTCCACAGTCCTCAGGGCCAAGGGAAGCTTGACTTGGACTTTAAAAAAACAAATAATTCCTCTTTTAAGCTTTTTCTTTCTGACTAAAGTAATTTTGTTATCATTTGTTTATTAGACACAATGAGTTAATTTAGACTCCAAAGTAAACATGTCTCTTTCTTGGGAAAATTTACAATTTTTACTTTGCAGATGGCCGAGCTCATGAGTAAATACTTGTTTAGGGCATGTGGACACCTGTTTCAAGGTTTAAAAAATGGATGAAGTCTACCATGGCAGATCGCTGCTTTATGGGCAATCGAAGTACACATTTGCCCAAAGGGAAGAAATGTGTTGACATTTGCTTTCCAGGGCTTTCTCTCCTTCCTCGCCCCATGATTCTGTTAACTGCTATAAAACTTCACTTTGAAACAACAATGGAGGAACTTATTTAAGATGCATTTCCCTCTCCTCAAGTTAATCATTTCAGAAGTGCTTCAGGCCAGCATGAACTGCCCCCTGAATCTCCAGTGTCTCTTCTTGACTTCAGTGGTTTCTTCTCAGGTGTCCTTTGTCTTCAAAACCTGTCTCTGCCATTGACTCATTTGCTTTCTAACAGGAAAAGGAAAAAGAAATGTTTGCCTTTGTTGAGTTTTTCTCTCATTCGCCTCCATACTTTAGCAACTTCCTGATCTTTTTGTGCCAAGAATACAAAAATAATTTTCAAAAACATTTCAAATGCATGTTTATGATGTGTGTGTGAGTACATGCCACTGTAGAAGCCAGAGGACAACCTTGGGCATCAGTCCTAGCCTTCTGCCTTGTTTGAGACACAGTCTGTCTTTGGCATTCATCTCTGCATACATTAGGCTAGATGCTTCATGGAATTTTCCTGGTTCTTGATGTAGGAATGCTGGGATTACAGTATGTTCTTCCGTGCCCTTCGCAGGGGTCCTGGGGATTTGAACTCGCATCCTCGTACTTGTGAAATAAACATTTTAACCCGTAAGTAACTTCTTTAGCCCACAAAATAATTCTAATGTCAATTTATTGATAGAGGCCCTGATAATGGAGATTTTAACTATGAAAAGACCAGGCAAGGAGCTGCCTTGTTTTTTAAGAAATTCTCAAATGTCCTTCAGTAGGTCTTTTCTAGTATCATGCTTGTGGTTGGAATTGTTTCATCTTTAAAACACACACACACACACACGAGGTAAGCATTGGGGATAAAAGAAAGGGAGGGAGAGAGGGAGGAAGAGCAAGCTGTTTTCGTTGACTTGCCATAGGTTACAGAGCAAACAGCCATCCCCAAATCTGGACAGGGACAGAGACTTTCAATGAGACTCGGAATAAGCATTTGTTCATGTAAGCCAGAAGTTCCTGGATGCTTTTTTTTTTTTCCCTTTTGAGACAGTGTTTCTCTGTGTAACATTCTTAGCTGTCTTGGAACTCTCTTTGTATACCAGGCGAGCCTTGAACTCAACAGAGATCTGCCTATCTCCCAGGTGCTGGGTTAAAGGCATGCGCTACCATGCCTGGCATCTGGATGCTTTTAGGAAGGCAAGCTAGAGATCTGGGTGAATTGCTGGAAGTGGGGGGGGGGGAGAAGAATGAAGTTTCTAGGCCTGCGTATGCAGGAGCAGCTTTTTACCCCTCTGCTCGGCACTGTCTGTGATGTCACCTTCCACAGAACCCGGTGTGTCTGGTCTTGCCATCAGAGGCATTCTCAGGGTGAGCTTTTCTTCTCATCAATAATGTTTTCTGAAGTTATTCTGTTACCTTAGCCAGAGGCTGCCATCACAACATACTGTTAGCTGAAAATAACCTCTGACCAGAAAGAATATGCAGTAGGAATCTGGGCATTGTGTATCTGCATACAGACAGCGGAAGAAAGTATGACTCATATTTAAGCTAGAGATTGTGGGTGATGTTTTCTATTTGTATTTTCTACACTGCTGAGAAAAAAAAGTATTTAAGAGAATTCTCGAAACAGAACTGTATTCTTGTAATTAATCACCAGAAAGTAAAAAGTTTTCCTCTTTTCGGCAGCTCCTTCTCATGTAGATGTTTAGAATCAATCCTAAATACTCTCCTGCCACTCGGCACAGCTCTGCACAGCCACACTCTGGTGAGCATGCTCTGCTAACCTCAGGGCTCAGTGTGGACCCTCTTTGCGGCTGCAGGTGTGGTTAAGGTGGTTCTTGGAATTTTGTTCTGTTGTTCTCCCAGGCAAGGAGGCTTTTGTGGGACAGGGTGGAAGTTTAATCCTCAGGAAATTCTGAGGTGCCCTTAGTCAATGGTCCTCAATTCTGAGGAACTTGAAAAACTCCACTGTGTTGCTACACCCATACCAGTTAAATTCTAGTGTCTGGGGACAGGCCCCAACAGCTATAGTTCTTAAAGCTCTCTAGAAATTTCAGTATTCAGTGAGGTTGCAAGACCTTATGCTAAAAGAACTGCTTTGAGCTTCAGGGCCAACCTGGAAAAGAAATTCTGTCCCCACTATTATTTCAATACTTATTTGGGGGAATTTGGGAGTAAATAAAGGCCTTGTGCACCTTATGTGCAAATGCACGTGTGTGGGCAAGCACACATGTGCATACACCCACCTGCCTTGCTGTGACAATTTTGAATGCTCAGAGGAAAGGCATCCTCTCTTGTTTTATGTGATATTCTATGCCTGGAGCAGTGCCTGCACCATAACTTATCAAGAAATAAAATTACTGTTCATGTTGTTTCCCTGATTTTATTAAAAATGGACAGTGACTACAAGTGATCATGCCATTATTTTACATTTCTTGATTTTGGAAATTTTGTTTTTAATTGGTACATTAAAACAAAAATTGTATGCATTATTGGAGTACCATTTAGAGTTTTGATATATGCATACCCTGTATTATTTATATCAGAGTGAACATGTGTAACTCCTTAAACATCTATAACTTCATTATGGTTAAAACCTTAATAATCCTTTCTTCCAGCTTTTCGAAGTATAAAGTCAACTATTGATTGCTATGGTCAGTCTCCTATGTAATAACAGCCTACCATAACTTCTTCCCCCGTCAGCTTCTAATTCAGAACCTGTTATTGGCCACTGTTCTTGATTGTTCTACACTCTGCCAGCCCTGGGTGACTGATTCTGTGAAAGAAGACACCTCTTCTTGTGGCTGGAACCCGTTGCTTGCACAGGGTTATGGGGGCTGCGATCAAACCAGCACCCATAGCTTTATGTCTAGAAATAGCAAACACCCTCAACAAAAGGGCTCTTCACTCTGAATGAGATTCTTTCTTCACTGAGTGAGTGTGGCCTGGCTCCCTCTCAAATGCAGGCCACTCTTCTAGATGCTGGAGGTACCCCAAGGACCTTTCACAGATTCTCTGAGATTGACGAGTAGTTTTATAACTGGACTCTAGGTCCAGGTTTTTATTCTCTTCTTGATAATCTTATTTTCACCTGGAGTTCCAATGATGGATTTCTAAATATTACAGTAGACAGTGAAAGCTGTAATTACTTTTGAAGTTCTGGCAAACAATCTGCTGATGAGAAAATAGATATTTTTATTATCCTCATTTTGTGGATGAGGGAGCCCATGTAATACACACTTATGAACTCGCTCAGCCTCATAAAGAAGTGCCAGCCCAGCTGGGATTCCATCAAGGCCCTGACTTCAAATTCCGTGAACGAGATGACTTATTCCTCCATTCAAGAGCTCATGACAGAGCGGGTCCAGCGCTGTAGCTAGTGCAATCAAGGAATACTGTTGAGAAGTTAGTCTCAATAAGCTGCCTTCAGTGATAGTAATGTTTGTTTTGAAATTACCTAGCAGTTACAAAGGTTAAAGTCTGGAATTTTCCTCTGAGGGAGTAGGGAGAAAAGAAAGCTTTTTTTTTTTTTTTTTTCACTAGCATTATTTTCAGGAAGATTTGAGGATTTGGATTCTGACAGTGAGTATATTCAAATCCTCAGGTGAGTTGGCAGGACCATTGCTAAAGTACATTGGATTGGACTTTCAGTCTCTAGGGTTCAGATTGTCTCCAGAAAATTTTTATCTGTCTTTGCTACCAGGAGCCCCACTTTCTTAGCTTGGGAACACATAGGTAAAAGGTGGTAATCATGAGATGGCCAGACGACAGCGTGCTGATAGCTGGTCAGTGCCCTTGGCCCTTAGAAAAGAGTAAATTACCTCTGTGGTTTCTGTTCTAGCTGCTATCTTTATGTTCCACCAGCCTTCTTGCTTTGAGAATATCCCTTTTAGACTGGAGATGGGTGGAATGTTCTGAGCTAGAACATTCCACCTGAGCTGTAATGCTTTAAGATTTCTGTTCTTTAAGCTAATGATGTCATGTAATATGTAATATCTAGACAAATTTGTGTGCACATTGTATGGCTACCTAACAACAAATGGCCCATAACTAGGTAGAGTTATTTTGTTGTCTGGGTTAGAGGACAAATCTCCACTCCCAAACCTGCCATTTACTGTTAGAGTAAACTTGAACAAGTTCTGTGACTCTCTTATCCTATTTTCTTACCTTGAAAGTAATGACTATATTATTTTCTTTCTATTTTCCTGAGTTATAAAAGAAGAGTTATATGTAACATTTGGAAATCACTCTCTTAGTTGCCAAGATCAGCACATGGGGTTCACTGTTTTTCTGTTTACCATTATGGTAATGTCATTTTCCTGTTTCTTGAACTTTGAATTTTTCTTCTTGTTATGCTACCCTTATAAGTTGAATTTTTAAATTTCAGATACAAAATAAAGATAGAAGAGCGATTTTTTCCACATTATCTTTAATACTCACTAGATCCTCTTGTTTTCTTGTCCCAAAACAGTTAAAATGGGTCTTATGCCAGTTGAGATCCTGCCTTGATTTAAAATGATCTAAAAAACAATATCTGATACTTTAATATCTGTAAGTAAATGGATGGGTGATATCTAGATATTTCTGGCTCAGGTTTCAAAGTGTTTTCTGTTGCACATGTATAAGAAATAGTAGGAAATTTTGGAGTTGATGAGGATAGAATAGAAAATTACAGACTGTTATCTCTATAGATATAAAACCTTTAACAGAATATCGGCCATAAAGTGAATACTATGTTTAAAACATAATACCACACCATCCTGAAGTGAACTTTCCTCCAGGAATATAATTCATTTAACACACAAAAGTCATTATACTTAATTAATCACATTAGTGAATTAAAGGAAAAAATCATATGTTAATCTCAATAGGAACCAGAAAAACATTAGTTAAAATTTAATTCTCCTTTATAATTAAAAATGTCTATCAAACTGTGAGTGGAAGGGAGCATCCCCACTGTGGTTAAGGATATCAACATGTTCTCCTGAGGTCCGAGAACGGTAAGGATGTCTGCTTTAACCACTTCTCTGTCTGACCATAGTATCTATTATCTCACTTATTGCCAGAGTTGATTCCAATGACCTGATTGGCTAAGGTGTGTCTGTTCTTCACCATTCCCTGTGTGTTCTCCCCAAAGCTCAATGAGGATGGCCTTCCTCAAGGGAAGAAGTCTGTTCTTGGGTCAAGGGTGTGTGAGTACATGTGTTCTCCTACTGAAAGCTTCCCAAAGCTCTCAAGGTCTGCAATGTTGTATTGGGTGTGCTAACCAATGCAACAGGCAAGAAAATGAATTTGAAAAAAGCCCATATGCTTGGAAATAAAGAAATGAAGCTGTTTTTGTTTCTAAAGGCTATCATTGTATATATAGAAACATCTACTTAATTTTAAAAAAGGATATCAAACAAATATTAATGTTAAAGTAATTTATTGTAGTTCATTGTATGAACAGAAAAGGTAGAAAGCAGCCTATCTGCTAGAAAAAAAGCAATACTGTTTAAAGTAACATACATATATAAATTGCTTGGGAATATATTTAATTACAGTTATAGAGAATCTTTATACTGAAATCTACAAAATGACCTCTAAGAAAAATATAAAAGGTATTTTAATAGTTTATACTTATTCCCTTACATAGTTGGTGACTTTTTACCTCCAAATCCATTTTGGTTTTCCCAATTCCTACCAGAACATCGCATTAAGCTTTTCTTACAACATTCTAGCATGTTCCAAATTCCAAATATATTCCTTTCACAAAACCAGTTCCAAAAGGTCTGTGAACTACATCGTCAGACTTATCACCGGAATGGCTCACTCCTTGGTACCTATATGTTTTCTCCATTAGTTACGTTGTTTATCACTGTGACCAAAAGTTCATCAGATGAAATTTAAAGTGAAGAGCTGTATTTGGCTCATATTTTTGGGATGGTAAAGTTTACTATAGCACAGAAGCTACGGTAGCTGGTAGCTCCATGGTACTGAGGTAACTGCAGACCTCTCATTTTGTCAAGGAAGTAGATGCAGGTCAGGAAGCTACAGACCTCAAGGCCTGCCCCTCCCTACTGAGATCCACTTCCTCCAGTGAGGCCTCATTTGCCCCAGGTTCCATCACCTTCCCAAACAGTGTTACCATTCATGAACAAAGTGTTTTAAACTTAGAAGTCTGTGGAGGGTGGTTTATATCCAAATCCTTATGTCTTTTATCCATGTTTTACATGGTTTCTATTTTCAGCAATGGCAGAATACCTGATTGTTAATATGTCATGGTTTATTTTCTAATTATTTTATTTTATGTGTTTGGGTTTTTTTTTAAAAAAATCTATTGAATTTTTTATGCAGTGTATTTCATTCATACTGTTTTCCTCCTCTAACTTTTCCCAGATACTCCCCACATCCCTACCTAGTCAGCTTCACGCTCCCTCTCTGAAAAGATGAGGGAAAAAAAGAAAATCAAATGACAAACTAAAAGAAAATTAATACTAAAGCAAAACAAAAAAGTGCACAAAAAACATGGAGTTCATTTTGTGTTGGCCAGCAATTCCTGGGTCCTTCCCTGGAATGTGGTTGATGTGCCCGGTGGCATGCTGTCAGAGAAAATTGATCTTCCCTTTCCAGCAGATATTAGTTCAAATAGTTTCATGGGTAAGAGTGGGGTTTTATTTCTACTTCCCTTTCCCAGAACTTGGGTTTTGTCCACTTTGAACCTCTCTGGGTCTTGTGTGTGCTGGCTGTCCCATTATGTCTGGAGAGGGGTTTGATAAAAACATCCCGTTCAGAGCTGAGTGCGCCGAAGTCTCTCACTCTCTGCACACTGTGCAGTTGTGGTTCCACTGCCAAGGCTCTTGGTTACTCTTCATAATCTAATAGTAAGTGTGTATTGCTGAAGACACAACTTCCTAATGCCATCAAACACAGAGAAACTGAGCTGGTGCCAGCTGGAAGCTTCACTCCTCCTGACTAGCACCCCTGGTGCTGGAAGATACTTTGCACACCACCAGAGGAGAAAAGTAATATCTCCCAGCTACAAACTCCGAGCCCTACAGCGAAGACCTGTCTGCAAGATGTACTGGTGCAGTAACGGCACAAATGTTATGGGGGTAATCAACCAGTTTTGATTGGCTTGAAGGTCTACTCCATGAGATAGAATACATACCTAACTGTGCTACAGTGGCCAAGAACCTGAGACTAGAGGAAAACCATGGGCCTAGAGGAAAACCTAGTACTGTTATTCTGCTAGAACAGCATAGGAATAAAATGACTCCAGTGACACATTGCCATACCCATCAATCAGAGCCTCACTCAGGCCTCACTCAGTCCTCGGCCGAGAAGCTACTTTCTTGCAATCCATGGTAATTAATTAACAACGGGATCCACAAATCTGTATGGGTGTTTTCCCTCCCTGTAAATCTGTATACCATGTGTGTGCCTGGCATTCATGGAAGCCAGAAATGACATCAGATTTTCTATTCAAGTTACAGACAGTTGCGAGTTTCCATGTGGGTGATGGGAATTGAACCCAGATCCTGGAAGAGTAGCTGGTCTCTTAACTGCTGAGCCAGTTCTCTAGGTTCATAATATTTATCAGCCATTCTCCTAACATTTACTATTTAACAAACTTCCCTCGTTTCTTCCTTTTCTTATTTATGATAGTGATACTTTGAATGTCTTGTAATTGTTTTTATTTTTTCTTTGGGGGAAGGAGAGAGAGAGAGAGAGAGAGAGAGAGAGAGAGAGAGAGAGAGAGAGAGAGAGAGATTCCACGGCAGTCATGAAAGATTAGCTTAACTTCCTAACAATATGGAAATGTATTTCTGTGTTTGATAAATACCCTTGTTTTCTGTGGGCTTGTCAGAAGAAATCCTAACTTGAAAAATAAGCGGATACTGAGTGGGATGATTGGCAGGAGATTCAAGATAGCCAGAGAGTTCCTGGTTACAGTAATTGGCTAAGAACATGGTAAGAGCCAGGTGGGGCTATAATTGTGGGGTAACTGTGATGCCTGGCCGCAGAGAACCCAGGGACAGGAAAATAAAACTCAGATTTATTTACTGGAATATGTAGAGAGTACATCTTTTGACCAGAAATAACCAGGCAAGATCCAGAAAACATAACAATTTTCAAAATCTGGGACTGGATGCTTCCAGATTGTAGGACCATGAAGCAAAGCTTGTGTCCTGTATCCTAGGTCTGGCTGGCTTTTTCTTATGTTTGTATCGCCTCCTAATTTAATAGCTCTAGCAATAATAATTGTTTCCTTGCCTTGTCAGGGTGCTTATCTCTCCAGGCCCATCTCTCACAACTAGTTAAGTGTATCTGGGATTTAGTTCTTTGCAGTTACACACCATGGGTGGTAGCTTTATATCTCAGAACACTAATCAGCCTGTGTCTTCTGCACTCTTTGTCTGCTTTGATGATAATATTATATTTGATCTGTTTGAGGGTCCAGAAATTTTACTTAGAGTGGCCTTTGAAAATATGTGTGATACATTTTTCTTCGTGGGACTTATAAATTGACCTCTCTTCTAGCTGGGTAGAGTGTTCTATTCCATTTCTTCTACATGCATGTCCATGCTTTAGCCTGCACATGCGGCACGGGCTGAAGAGGTAAACGTAGTTCCTTACCTCCATTCCCTCTTCATTTGCTCCTTAATCCTGCCTTCATGTCTAATGGCATTGCCTCTGGTTTGTCATCCTCCACATTTCTATTCATATCTGAATTCTGTTTTTTCCTATTTTATCTAATACCCTATGTTTTTATAGAAATAGTCTTTTTCCTATAAACAGTTTTAAAACTTGATAGTTTGAAACCACTATGGTAAGTTCAGTATTTTTCCTTTGGTAGTCTTGCCTCTTTTTCCAACATGTGTTTTAATACCAATATCAACTTCTGTAAAATCAGCATTTTATTAAATCTACATAACGATTTAGGGAATGTTGTCATTTTTACTATATTTGGCTTCCCCAGCATGTAACAAATTATATTTCTCCATTTATCCATCTTTCTTTAATTCTGCTGTCAGACTTTATGTCATTTTTGAGTAAGCTTCTAATTTTCTGATTTAAATTAATATCCACTTACTGAATTTTTGTCAGTATTATAAATAATCTCTCATCTACTACATTCTCCACCTGTAGCCCATAGTATGCAGGCTATAATGGTTTCAACATTAAAAAAGAGGGAGCTAGGCTTTTATCCTGCAATTTGTTGAAATCGTTTGCTAACACTAGTTATTTCAAGTTGATTTTTATTGACTTCTACAATCATATGACTGTAACTTCCTGATATAGAACTTTGCCATATAAAACATGCCTTTTCTTCCTGCTTAATCGGCTCTTGGCCTTTGGCTGAGATCAAATGTAGTATCTTTCTATGTTTATACTTTTTAATTCTTTCTCCTTTTTAATGATTAATCACCCATTCAACCATGTAACTATCCTTGCTTTCCAAAGAATCAAGAAATAAAGGAGTTAGATTACCCTGTGGAAAGTGCAAACAGCACATGAGTGGATTAGGGTATAAACACGTGATACTCTCTTTGGGAGAGGAAATGGATCAGAGGTGAACAGTGTTGGACCTGTTTGAATGTGTCCAGGTATCTGAAGAAGTAATACATAAACTCCAAACTAGGGAGCGGTTAGGGGGAAGCATGCAGTAGAATTAAAATCTTAATAGTAAGTCGTTTAACATTATCCAGACAAAAGCTGGCTGCACCAGTGAACTTTGAGTATTCTGTGGTGGAAACTGATGGAATGGGACTCAGTGACAGACTTAACACACTCTTTAGTTTTCTCTGCACATTCGTTGAAATCAAGATGTGAGTGATTCCTAAGCTTTTTTCTTACGTGATTAATTTTATTGTTTTCCTTGTGTCTATTCATTTAGTCCAAGAATAAACTTTGTTCACAGTGGAAAATTATTTTATCATAGTTTTTCATTGTACTTATTGAAGTTTTTGTTATTAGTCATAGAAGTTGGGCATATCTAATCTCTTTCTGGAAAATAAAAACTATATATGTCTGATGAAGTAGATTTTAAAAAGAACATTCTTACTCTTTTTGGAAAGTCTGAAGACATACTTTTTTAAAGATTACCTATGTAAAAGGTTTTTTGTTTTTTATCAACCTCTTGTTACAAGTTTTTTTCTTTTTCTTTTTTAAAGAAAAGCTATCTTTTTTCATTTTACATTCCAATCCCAGTTCTCACTTCCTCCCCTCCTCCCATTCCCTACACCTACCCACCCCCACTCCACCCCTCATCCAATCCTCAGAGATGGTAAGGCACATTGCTTTGGGGAAGGTCTAAGGCCCTCCCTACTATATCTTGGCTAAGCAAGACATCCTTCCAAAGAGAATAGTTTCCAAAAAAAGCCAGTACAAGCAGTAGGGATAAATCCTGGTGCCACTGCCCATGGCCCCACAGCCTGCCCCAGCCATACAACTATCACCCACATTCAGAGGGACTAGTTTGGACCTATGTTGTTTCCTTCCCTGTCCTGCTGGAGTTGGTGAGCTCCCATTAGCTCAGGTACACTGTTACAGTGGTGAACCCATCGTGGTATTGACTGCTTTGCTCATATTCTCACTCCTCCCACCCTTCAACTGGGCTTTGGGAGCTCAGTCCAGTGCTCCAGTGCAGGTTTCTGCCTCTCTTTCCATCAGTTAGTGGATGAAGATTCTATAGTGATATTTAAGATATTCATTAGTCTGACTACAGGGCAAGGCCAGTTCAGACACTCTCTCCTCTGTTGCTTAGAGTCTTAGCTGGAGTTGTCCTTATAGATTCCTGGGAATTTCTCTAGTGCCAGGTTTCTTGCTAGCCCCATAATGGCTCCCTCAATCAAAATATCTCTTTCCCTGCTCTCATCTCTGTCCTTCCTCCATCTCAACTATCTCATTCCCTCAAGTTCTCCTCCCTCCTCCCCTTCTCCACTTGTTTTCCCCTTCAGCCCTCCCTACTCACCCCTCCCCATGCTCCCAACTTTGTCAGGCAATCTGAAGACATGCATTCTTTAACAAACTCATTGTCTACTGGTAGCTTTAAAAAGAGTTAATTGCTAATACTTGTATTGTTATGCCATTCAGTTAAGTTTGTGATGTCCTAATACCTTTTATACTCTTTAATCTCATTTCCATTTATTACTAAACTCATTGGTACATAAATAAATAATGACCTAATTATTTAAAAATACTGTTTTCTAACTTACAGTATTGTTAATTCAGTATATTTTTATTGGTGCATGTACTTTGCTTACTTGTCTGCTTTTTTTTTTTTGTTGTTGTTGTTGTTGTTTTGTTTTCTGAGACAGGGCTTCTCTGTGTAACAGCCCTAGCTGTCCTGGAACTCACGTTGTAGACCAGACTGGCCTCAAACTTGCAGAGATCCACCTGCCTCTGCCTCTCGAGTGCTGGGATTAAAGGCGTGCACCACCACCGCCCAGGCACTTGTCTTCTCTTAATTGCTTACTTTGCCTTTTTAAAGTTTTATTTTTAAAAGATTTGTTATTTTTATTTTATGTGTGTGAGGATTTTGCATACATATATGTATATACATCACATGTATGCCTAGTGTCCTCAGAGGCCAAAAGATGTCATACCCTGGAACTCGAGTTACAGCCCAATGTGAGCCACCATGTGGTTGCTGAGAACTGAACTCATGTCCTCTGGAAGACTAGCAAGTGCTCTTAACTGAGCCTTCTCTCTATCCCCTTCTAACTTTAGTTAGGTGTTGATTCATGGCTCTGGCCCATGAGGAATGCTGTGGAACTCAGTCCAAGGAAGCATGTACCAATCTGGCCAGGAGAGAGTAGGTCTCCAGAAGGCAGCGACTGAGCTGCTGCTTCTCGTCCTGGGCAAGAAGGACGAGACAAGGAACAGGTTCTGTGCAGACAGGCTAGGTTTGCCCAACAGAGCTCACATACACAGCCAGGCATGGTTTGTTTAGTGTGCCCTTCAGGGAACAGGTGAGTTAGATAGTCTAGTAGGAGCTTGGGTAATAGTAACAGTGTTGGTAGCCATAGAAGGTTACATAGCTAGGAAACAGTAGAGCCATGATTCTCCCCAGTCGGACCCCAAAGTCTGAGATCTTTCTACTATAACACATTGCCTAGCATCTAACATGCATAGACACATTCATACCTGAGTCAAGCAGATGGCACAGCAGGGCTTTGACCTCTGGACCTATGACAGGGGTCATCTGTTTTTCAGGTCAGGTTTACATACTTCATGTTGACAAGAACTGGCAGAATGCAGCACGTCCTTTGTCACTGAGACAATTAGAATTCTAATGCTTTCTGCATAGTTCTCTGCACCTGTGCTAGGAATAATATGGTAAGTTATGGAGCCCATTGAGGCTGATAGAGAACCAGCATACCTTGCCAGTGTCTGTCCAACTGCCCGGGCTGATGTGGAACCTGCAGACCGTCTGGCCTGGCCCAGATAGTACACCACAGTCTGTACAGGCAACCTACACAATTTTAGGGGGAAATAATTATTTGTGTGTAGTCTAATGTCACCATCGTAGACATTCTATTATCTGTGCACATTTTATGCTGTTTATAATGTGTTAATATTATGTTCCACGGATATAAATTATATATATAAAAACATTGATATGAAGCTCAATACTTATTACTGATGGCTAAGGTTTTAAATATTCAGTCTTAAGTGTTCTAAAGCAATAGATCCCAATCTGTCTGAGTAGTTCATTGTCCAGAATTTCCTTACTCCCAGAGGAAGGATTCGTGGATGCCCTCTCTCCCCCTCTTTCCCCTTCCTTCCATGTAAACAGAGACTGCACTTTTGTTTTTTGGCTGTCCAGACCCAAATAACCACACAGAAACTATATTAGTTACATTATTGTTTGGCCAAAGGATCAAGCATATTTTTAGCTGCATCTTAAATTAACCCATTTTTATTATTTTATAATTTACTATGAGGCTCATAATGTGTTATCTTACATCTTATCTGTCTGACTCTGCCTTCTTTCTCATTGCATTCAGTTTAGGTTTTTTTCTTTATTCTTATTCTTTTTTTAACCAGGACCAGATGTGAACTTCTAAGTTAAGGTATAGTCTGAAAATCCTTGAAAAATCTCATTATTTTGTAATTGCTGGGGAAGAATATCTTGGTACCCATTGTTGCAAATAGATTAGCAGAAACAAGGCAGTGACCTGTAGTATCTGGATTAATCATGAAGTTGCTTGCTTGCTTGCTTATGGATTGTGAGTCTTGGTAGAAAAACAAACTCTCAGAGGCAGACCTTGCCTGCCCTATTCTCTCTCCTGACCCGTGGAAGCACCAGAAAGCAGTCGCTGGAAGATTGGGCGCATTGCAGTCTTCCCAGTTGTGTTGATGGTGTCCCTCCTCTCCTCACATACCAAAGAAGGAATGCTTCTGCTGCCCTGACAAAAATGTGTAGGATCTATAAGCTATTTAGTACTCCACTGAGCTGCTTGCTTTCTCATATGACCATTCTTTCTCTTATTTTCTTAGGTTTTGAATAGCATTTCAGAACATACTAGAAGCTGGAAGGTTATGTCAAGATCCCCTTTATCCCTTTTCTCATTCCAAGCTCCTGTGTCTTTAAGGAAAGGGCCAAGTACCTTGGTCCCTCTCCAGGTCCTAGAGGAAATGGTGGTAGTTGTGCCTTTGTGCAGCAGATGTTTTAGTTGGAAAGGCTGTCAGCTGTCTGACTCATAATAAATCCTCAATTCCAGTAAATTCCCAGTTTTCAGTTACAGTAGGTAGGATGCAGGAAAACAGTGCCTTCCACTGCGGGATCTTTGAACTTGTTTCACATATTACCCCTGTTCCCAGTGCAGTACACTGTGCAAGAGGACGAAACACAAGGGAGGTTAGAGCAGTTCCAGGAATAGACAGTCAGTTGGTGTTTCTGTGTGAGACCATTGGAGGTAAACCAAAGCCACTGGCCTCCCTGACCTAGTACTAACAGCAAGAAGCATACACTGCTGTGTTTTCCTGTAACTTTCTGCATTAATATTGCTCCTGAATTAGGGTAATTTGAATAGCTAATGTTAATTTGAATGATCAAGTTGTTCTTATTTCCGTGTTCTGTATACATTCCATAGGGTTTTATTTTATTTATTTATTTTTTTGGTCTTGTGATACCCTTTCCCCCATAGAACTTTGAACATAATTATATGGTTCTTAGGTCATGTCTTTCATTTTAGACTATTGCTTTTTGGGAAAGTTTACTCAGTATATGTATACTTCTCAAAATCCCAGTAAGATTTTTACAGCCAGTTTTCTGATGGACAAACCAGAATTCTGTAGAAGGAATGCTAAACCTGCCCTCCTTTCTCTTATGTTCATGATGGAGAGGGCTACTGAGTCAGTGGAGTGGCATCTCATTCTTCTCCCTCTGCTATTGTCCAGCGTCTGCGTTTTCAGATCACTTAGATGAAAGAATATTAGAATCTTTACGGATATAAAAATTCAAAGCCTCATTACTTCTTCAGTCCTATTTCTTCTGGTCCAGAACCCCTGGCTGTGATTTCTGAGAGCTCCCTAGGAGATCTGTTTCCAGTGAAACACAAGAGTCAGAAGGTCACCATTCTGGAGCTCCTAATATTTCCCAGGGTGATCTTTGGTTTTTCTTATCTCACATCAAATTATTTTTAAGTAGTTATATTTAGCACTAAGTTCCTCCTATGTAATTTGTTCTTTCCATTTTTAGGTGATCAATTGGATTATGTATCATAGACTCCACAAACTCATTGAGCACAAGACATTAAGAAAGCATTTTCGCTTTTGCCTTCAAAGACAACATTTGTAGAGTGTCAGCGTTCAGGGACTTTTCTCCAGTGAGAGACTAGAAGTGCTGATCCTGGGTTTGTGTAGCGTTGAGAAAGTCATGGTGAGAGGGAGGACTACAGCATTAGGAAGAAAAAACAGAAACAGCTGGTTCACTGAGAACTCGTTTCTTTCGTATTTGTCTCTGCCACCGTGAGTAGAATAATGCGTTGAACCCAGCAAGGTCCTGTACTGTGGTGAGAAAAGCATGGGCTAGAATCTAGATAATGGAATCTGTCTCTAGATGCCCTGCTGACACTCCCTGAAGGGCATTTTATGTGGTGTCTTTGAGAAATGTTTAATTTCTCAATTTAATTTCACAATGCAAGTGATAATAGTACCTATCTTAATGAATTGTTTTTTGTTTTTTCTTTTTTTGGATTTTCGAGACAGGGTTTCTCTGTAGCTTTTTGGTTCCTGTCCTGGAACTAGCTCTTATAGACCAGGCTGGCCTGGAACTCACAGAGATCTGCCTGCCTCTGCCTCCCGAGTGCTGGGATTAAAGGCGTGCGCCTCCACCGCCCGGCCTTAATGAATTGTTGATGATTATGTCAAGTCGTGATACATAGCACCCAGAGAGAAATGAGCCTTACAAGGCAACACCCATGAGAAGCATTGCTAACACGGATTTGACTATTTTGGCCAAGAATCTGGACTTCATTATCAGAGAGAGGCCATGTACCCTGGTAGATTGCTGTAATTCCTAATTGGAGGAAAACAGCAAAATTCGAGGAAATTATTAAGCACATCTCATGTTCTGATAGTCGTACAAGTTTTATTATACAATTGAATATAAATGTTCCATACATTTGTAAAGCATGTTAGTATGTTTCTGTGTTTTTGTTTGCTTAGTTTTTCTAGGCAGGGTCTTGTTATGTGTCACAAGCTGGTCTGTTCACTATCTTCCTGTCCCAACCTTCCAAATGCTAAAAGATCGGGCATGTGCCATAATACCTGTCGCAAGTTTCTGTTTTAAAAATTTGTCATCTTCTCGGTTCTCCTGGTGCATTTATATATATTTTTAACTTTTATTTCTTTTAAATCAAAGCTATATCAAGTTTACAACACAATATAGACAATATAACCATATCTATCCTTTAGCCATTTGAAAATAAATATTTGCCTTGATAGACACAAACTCTGTATGCTTTGATATGTACTCTTGCAAGTGAAGACCCCTCCCAGTAATTACATATGCCGTTGAGGAAATTAAAATTGGTACATTACTACTGTCCAGTTCTAAGATCCATTTAAATTTCACCAAGTCACCCAGTGAGTTGTTGGTAGCAGAGTAAATTCACTGTGAAATTGTGTGTTATCTTCACTTATATGTCTCTTCAGTCTATAATAAAACTTCAGTATTTCTTTGGAATTCACAACATTTTAAAAAATATAGGTCATTTATTTGGTAAAGTGTCTCCTAATTTGGGTTTGTCTGATGTTCTATCATAACACATGTTCATGTGTGTCGGTGGCAGGCTACCATAGAAATCAGCTGCATTTTCTTTCGCCTCCTCTCAATGCCATACCTTTTCTGTTTTCCTTTTGACTGATAGTATGCTTATCACTTGTTTTGGGCTTATCTACCATAATTTGGGTCTTAAGTGCTCCTCAAAGGCCAATGTGCAAAGGCCCCAGCCCACAGTCCTCTCAGAAGGCAGTAGAACCTTTAGGGCATAGGGTCATTGTGACCCCAGATGCTCTTCCTCTGCTTCCCTCTCCCCCCTCTGTCCTCCTCAGCCATCATGAGATGAGCAGCTCTTTTTCATCATGTCCTTTTGACAGTACTGTCTTATGTTGCCTTGGCTCAAGAGACCCCAGTTTGAAAATTCTGATACCATGATCCAGACTAAACTTGTTCCTTGTACACTGTCTCAGGTTGTTTTCTCAGCAATAAAAAGCTGACTGATGTGATATCTACCATGCTTTTTACTATACAGTCACTTTAGCTACATTTAATTTGTATTTATCTTATTCTAAGATCTTTTGTATTCTTTATCTATCTGTATTGATAGCCATGTACATACTGATGCATCTAATTCCAGTTCAGCACAAGAACACATTCTATCCTTTCCTCTGAAAGTGCTAAATATGATTCTCATGATCTTAGTGTGTTATTATAATGAATGTGTTTTTATTTACTTATTTTTTTAATTATACATTCCTTGGTATTGAACCAATCTTCCATTATTGCTTCTTCTACCCCATCCCCTGGGTGGGCATGTCCCTCATTTTACTTGGAATTTGATGTGCTGTACCAAGTTACCTTTTATTTAAATTTACCTTTTGTTGCTGTGATAAAGCAACTTGGAATGGAAAGAGATTATTTCATCTTCAGCTTTACTGTCCATCATCAAGGGAAGCCAAAGCAGAAACTCAAAGCAAGAACCTGAAAATTGGGCCTGAAACAGACTATGGAGGAGCGCTGCTTATTGACTTGCTCAGGACCACCTAGCCATGGTATAGTAATGACCACCTTAGATTGCACCTTTCCACATCAATTAGATTTTAAGAAAATGCCCCTCCAGACACTCCCACAGGCCAGTCTGATGTAGGTAATTGCTCAGGTGAGGTTCCTCTTTCCTAGGTGACTCTAATTTCTGTTGACAAAACCAACCAGCATACGTTTCTGTGTAGACCTCCTTTTCTCTGCTCTGGGCCACTGTAGAGCTTCCTCTTCACCCCAGGTTCAGTCATGCCCTCCTCACTCCGGCCTTCTGAAGCTCTTTGGATACAGCAGGTCGTCTACTCTTAGCGCTATCTATGCTATCAATCCTTTCACATCACCCTAAACAAGTTAAAAGAATAAGCTCCTTAACTAAAATGCATCAAGACTGTTAATGCTTTAGCTTCATCTTTTATCAGTTCTTCCAGTATCCAGTGCCTCGGCTTTCCCATAGTATTAAGCCTGTGCCATGTGCCTTTACCCTCAGCATCCTTCGCTCTGTTTCCCTACCCTATGTACTCCTCAGGACACTGCATCGTCTCCTCCTTGAAAACCTCCTAAAACACCCAGCTTTGCCCTCTTTTTAGCATCCCTGCTATGCCCTTCCATTGGCTGTGCTGCTCTTAGAGCACACATTTATTATAAGAGATTTTCCTTAGCATTCGTTTACTTATTTGCTTCGTTGCCTCGTGACAGTGTGTCTAGCCATGGGGAAAACCTGGAATGTTTTGCTGAGATCTTGGGAAGTTCCTTTTGTCCTCGTTTGTTGTTGTTATCATTTCAACAAGTTTTATTTCTTCACATAGCTTTTGAAAGCTGGTCTGGATTGCTATACATGTTTTCTTGTACCCTCACCCATATGTGACTAAGTAACAGAGTCAAGAAGCCCAACTTAAGGGCTTACCCTCTTCTGCTCTCTTAATTGCATTCTTTAATATCTATTTAGTAGAAACTTTTCCCCCAGCATCTTGAATCCACACTGTGGCGTGAATTAGAAATGTTAAGTTGTTAATAGCTTCCCTGGAGAATTATGACTTGAAAGAATGCTTTGCTACTTTCATCATCAGTTATGCATCGTGAAATGTCACAATTTCTTTTCAGAATTTCTTTATAAGCACAAAGCTGCAAATGTTCATCAATTGATCTATGTCAAACCACTATTAGTTTAGAAACAAGAGGAACATTCTTCAGTAATCCAGGCCAATGAGAACTCGTAAGTCAATTTATACTTCTAAATCTGGCATCAGCACTTCTATAATTAGTGAAGTGTTAGCAGTCCACCTACTCAAGATCTATGCTAAGTCCAACATTTATAGTAGTTCATTTATGGAGCTATTAATATCATGTCTTTCCTCATAGGAATATTTCTACTCTTCATAATTCACTGCAGAGACACTTTTGCTTTATTCTTCCTCTTTTGGAGCTTGCATTTCCTTTTTGATTCACGCAGGCCTCAGTGCGTGACAAAGAGTTTTCAAAGCAAATTTGGATCTAGAAGGATCATGCGGAGGGATTGCAGCAGGAATCAGCAGGCCCTGGGTTTGGGTTTCTGCCCCCATGACTCTCCAGATATGTGCTAGCATAAATTGCTTTCCTTACCCCAGTGTCTCAGTGAGTCTGTGGGAAATGATGCTTGTAAGTTTTTCTTTTTAAATATAAAACAGAACAATAATATCTCCGGATGAAGGAGAGCCAGGGCCAGGAAGCCTGTCCATTTGGTCACCCTAGGCTGCTCTGATAAATTTGTGAGATGTCCAAAATCTAGTTCTTCTTGAAATACTGGGTGCAGACTTCTAAGACTGTTCTTCCTGTAATATTTTGGGGTTTGTTTTTAATGCGCACCCATCAACAGTAAAGTTTTCATTTTTTTTTCACATCATTCCCAATGTTTGCTGTTTTGTGGGCCCTCCCTTTTAAACATGGTAGTCCTCCTCATGGTTAGATGGCACTCATTGTAGTTTGGGTAGTAACAACAACTTTTGATATGTTTGCTGCTCATTTGCATAGCTTGTTTGGAGAACTATCTGCTCAGATTCTTTGTACATTTGAAAATCAGATTATTTATTTTATTGTTGAGTTTCAGTTCTCTGTATTCTGGATATTAATTTATTATAAAAATATGACTTGTAAACTTGGTGTATGGTGCATGCTTTTATTCCCATCACTTGGAAGATAGAAACAAGATAGAACTCAGAGATCTCTGAGTTCAAGGTCAGCCTGGTCTACAGAGTGAAATAGTTTCACTCATCTGGTCGTTTGCCTTTCTACTCTGTTAATATTGGATTTTGTGTTACAAAATTTATCCATAAAGTCTGATTTGTCAGTTATTTCTTACATCATCTCCTAGCCCAGTGAGATATCACTCCTACTTTTTTCTCTTAGGTCATAAGTCTCATCCTATTTATTTTCAGTTCCCTGTTTATGTTCAACTCTGTTTTCTTTTCTTTAGTTGCCCGACTTCTAAACCAGTGTTTCTGAGACCTCAATGTCTACTAAGACAAAGCACAGTGCCAGTGCTTAGTCTCAGTAGCAAGACTCTGAGCTTCGCCGGCCCCCATGTAGACTTCACTTCAAACACAGCTCATAGAAGTCACACCACACCCCCATTTCCAGCTGCCCTGTCCTCTGCCTCTGGGTGTTTTGAATTCGAAGGCTGCAAATATGGAAGAGGTAAAGTGGTCTTTACTGGAGACAGTCAGTGCTTATCCCTTCCCTTGGCTGAGGAAGCAGGAGCTCTGCTCACCTTTTGCCTCATTTGAAAGTTTTCTTCTCAGGATACACATTACTCTTTTACTTGTTTTATCTCCTTCTCTCTCTTTCTTCTCAGCATACACATTACTCTTTTACTTGCTTTATCTTCTCTCTCTAAAAAAAGAGCTTAATAAGTGTGGGCTTGGACAGGAAAAGAGCCGAAGAGTTCTTTACAAATCCCTAGAAACTGAATGAGTTAGTTCTTCAGCCTCTTCTCTTAGAGCTTTTGACCATTTATCATGTTGTCCTATCTTTGTAAGAATTCTTGCAGAAAGAGAACTACTTTTCTTGTCTTCGTGTGTTTTATCTGTTTTTTGAGAGAAAATTGGTGCCATCTTTTGTCTTTATTATGTTCATCACAGTCACCCACACTGTGGTTGGTAAGTCATAAGTGAGCAGAGCCATGGGGACACCGCATAGGATGTTGTTTAGAAGCTTGTTAGTTTTAGAAAGTTAGGTTATGATTAGAAATTACAAAATAAAGATTTCCCTTGATTTTCTGTGCTTTAAGATTTATTCATTCAGTTTTATAACCACCCGTTTCTCCTTATTTCTATTGATAATCTGAACCAAGACCAAAGTTATCCAAATTGATTTATGTTGGAAGGCCAAGTTAATCATTAGCATCCGTCTCTGCTGATTTCAGTGGAGAAGTCTGCCTGTGGAGTCCATTTTTGGTTTAGTTGTCTGAGAGCAAGTATACGTAGTCATTCAGACATTTGCCATCAAATACTTACTGGCTGTCTATTTTTGTGGAGCACACCATACTAGGCAGTGGGAATACAAAACTGAGCGAAACACGGCCACTGTTTTTAAAGAATCCAGGCAGAGCAGTGGCAGGGGCACACCTATAAATAACTTTCAAGACAAAAGAAGTTTTACCATGTGAAGAGTTGAGATGACTAGCTGGCCGAGTGCAGAGGAAAGGCATTACCTCAGGTGACAGTGCTGGGCATCTCAAGGAGATGAAACAGACTTCAAAGACTAGGTCTAGCTGAAAACTTAGGGTGGGGGAGGGGAGGGCAATCAGGATTGAGTGTCGGTGTGGGATGTGGGGACCTGCCATAGTTGAGGAGTAGTGAAGAATGAGATTAGAAAGATAGCTCAGTGGAGCCTGCATGTGAAGCCATTGCAGACAAGGAAGGGCTTTTTAGGCTAGAGCAGTGGTTCTCAACCTTTCTAACGTTGCAACCCTTTAATACAGTTCCTCATGTTGTGGTGACCCCACAACCATAAAATTGTTTTTGTTGATGCTTCATAACTGTAAATTTGCTAATGTTATGAATCATAATGTAAATATTGTTGGAGATACAGATTTGTCAAAGGGTTTGCGACCCACAGGTTGAGAACCACTGGGCTAGAGAAAGGCTCAGTCCTACCTGTTTCTCAGAACCCATTTCTACTCAGGACCCTGTCCTAGAGCCAATTCCAGAGAGATGCAGTGCAAGCCTTTCATTCTCTTTCTCCCCTTTCCCTGCAGAGCTCCAGGATGGCATTTATGTTCTATAAATAATATCAATATGCAAATCAAGAAATCAGTGGTCACTATGAAGGGAAAGTTTGTAGCAGACGCCATTCTGTCTTTTAACACCTGTAGCTTGTGTTGGTCTCCATTTACTAAAGGTGTAGTGCTAGGTAGCTGGAATAACTTGGAAACACGTACTGCCTAATTGCCGTGGGCACCAAACAGTCCACGTCACAAGAGCTGCTGAGTGTAATTGAGTAGTTTTCACTTCTAGGGGGTCTTTCTGTTTCTGTCTTCATGCCCAGAATTGACTAAGAACAACCCCTAAACCCCAGAACCCAAAGCAACATGGAGAGGAGAAGACGAGAGGGAAGGAGAGGAGAGGAGAGAAGGGACGGGGAGGGGAGAGTAGTTTTAATACCAGGAAGAGTGGTGTGGTAGAGGAAGTGATAGCAGGCCAACTCTCGAAAGAGTAAGAGAAGTGAAACTCCCATTTGTTGAATACGTGCTTTCTGACGGGTTCTGTACTTGGCACTTTCACATTCATTTGCAAAAACTGTGCAAGCCTGTTGCTTCCCGTAATACCCACATTTAGCATGTCATATGGAAAAAAAAACAAAAACATGTAATCTCTTTGCTAGTTTTTTTTTTTCTATAGCTAAAAGTTCACCATATTTGGGCAGTTCTCAAGTTACAGGACAGACTTGTAAAAAATTTCATGTATTCAAAAAGCATATTGCTGTGAACATTCCACTTTAACTTAGATATTTCATACTATTCTGATCTTTGTGTGAGGCGGAGCATAGAGCAGAAAGGTGTCTTGAGCCCCAGAATGGGTTGGAGTGTTGTTTCTCGTCCATCAAGATGGGAGGCAGCAAATCCAGAGACAGCCTAGCTTCCGCCAAAGCCAGCACTGCTGCAGGAGACTCTAAAAGGCTTTCTCCTGTATCACATGTAGCTCATGTATCACATCTTCACCTAAGGACCTCTGAGGTTATGATTAAGGGCCCAGCATTACATAGCATGTAATAAATATTTCAGCAACACAGAGATAACCTTTTCCCCCTCTCTTTAGAACTCCTGTAACTTTGCCACGGAATCATCTATATCAGTCAGTTCAATAATTTTTTAAAATGTGGGTTATAAGCAAAGAAAACCACTTCAAACCAACATAGGCATCTAGGGCAATGTATTAGCTTTCTAAAGCCAGGAGCAGACTGAATAGCCAAACCACAGCAATTGAAGGGACACAGCTGGATGGACCCAAGGGAATAAAGTATCAAATGGTGCCAAAACTGGCCTCTTGCTTTCCCATTTCTCTGAGTGAGTTGACGTCATTGTCCTCCATCGCAGCCTGGCTTTGTTCATGTGTGGGAAACATGGCTGCTGCTTATTCTTTTTGATTCTTTAGAGTGACTGGCCCATACTTAGTTACAAATCCTGAAGAAAGCACCAGCCTTGTCTTAGCCCTACCAGATGTTCCCAAGGTGTAAGAAGATAGTGTGCTATGCGGTGTTCCCCATCCTTACTGTTGTAAGGACTAGACTTGGGGGTGGCGTGCAGAAGAGTGGTGTCTGCTAGAGGAGGAAGGGTAAGGCAGGCACATCATGGTAACTGCCATATCATTGACCCTTTAAGCTGTTGCTTACAGAACACTGCATAAAGACTTTAAGTTAAAAAACAATCTGCTTTCTTTAAGTTGTAGCAGCATGGGAATTGGTGTTTACATCTGTTCTGAATAGGTCTAAATAAAGTTTCACTGTTGCATTCATTTGTTTTATTTAATTCTTGAATAAAAATCAGGTTCAAGGTTTGTACTGGTATACCTATATAAAACTATAATTTAGAGGTCTCCCAAAATGCAGGTCAATATAACTTGTTAAACAGTTACAGGAATTGATGCCTTAAACAAACCCAAAGGCTCTTGTCAGATTCATAAAGAGTTATTGAAGAATCAGGAAAAGCCGCTGTTTCATATTCTCTCTCAAAAGCTCTGATGAGTAGAGAAGTTGGCAGAAGCAAGAAACACCTTTTGCTGCCAGTGAGAACTCAAGCGGTGGCAACCTTCGCCCAGCCTCTTTCAGCCTCATGGAGGAAGTGCACCGCACAGCTGTTAGAGCAGATCCAGGCTACCCAGAGAAGAATGGGGGCCCTCAGTGTGTGTGTGTGTGTGTGTGTTTACTGATGGGACAGTAATTGACCAAGAAAAGTCTTTATCATCATTATTTTAAAAGAGCCAGCCCCCTTCACCCCAGTTTACTTGAACAACATGTGTTTTGCTTTAGCTTTCTAAACAGCAGCTATACCCAACATATTAAGGGTAAGCACAACTTCACAAGCAGATTCCTGAATAAGTGAAAGCTGTGCTGTGGCCTCTGTTTCAGGAAAAGAGTCACGATACACATTTGGGAAAGCCCAAACCCATACTGGATCTTGACTTCTGGGAGTAATGAACTCAGTGGGTCACATTTGGAAGGGACAGGCAGGTGGTAACGGGTTATTCTCAAATTGCGTTTTGTTTTTTTGTTTGTTTATTTTTTATTTTTATTTATTTATTTATTTTTAGGAACTTTGGTTATCACTCTCTGACCTGACAGCCAGTCAGCACTTCGTATTTTCACTGAGTGGAATGTGTCTAACTGTATATTATTAGTGAAGGAAGGCTGATATTATGATGTTAGAACTTGACGATCCTTACCAATGCCCTTGGAGAAATGATCCTGTTTCCTTGAGTCCATGTAAAGGTCAAATGAATACATTTTATTTGGCAGTGTGGCATCTGTAGCCTTTAGTAATTATATGTTATGACTTAATTTCTTTCTCTCTAGTTTCCAAAAATAAACAGTAAATACATAATTTTTGCATATTTCTATCTGTTTTAAATACCCACAGAATGCCAATTTCAGGCAGGGCCTCCTGCTCCAGGTAATAACGATGTAAAAAATGGGTGCTCATGATATTTTGGAGCATACAGTGTTTAGACACTAAATGGGCAAAAACAAAATGCATAGTAACTCTTTGCTGCCTTTCTTTCACGTGGCTGACCATGTCTTTTATGCCCTTCTTTGAACATTGATCTGAATCTTCCTTGTGCTCAATGGGTGGGGGTTATGGCATCATTTCTCAGTCTAGATTCTGAGTCAACAAACAAGTTCAAAATCCATGCACATCATTTAATCTCTTTGAACTCCAATTTCATCTCCAAGTGAGAATAATAAGACCTACTTTATAAGATTGTTGAAGCACTAATAAAATGACAGTTGACTAATGAAGACTGAATAAATTATTGTTAGACATGACAAGATGGAAGATATGTCTTGTTATAGTTTGAATATGAAGTCCCCCACCCCCCAAAGGGTTCATGTACTGAATGCTTCCTTGCCTACTCACTTTAGTAACTTAGGGAAACTTTAGGAGGTAGCAGTGGTAGGACAAAGTATATGACTGGGAATGTAACTTTGAAGGCTATACTTGGTTTGTGTGTCTGTCTCTGTGCCTGTGTCTGTCTGTCCCTCTCTCCTACCCACCAGTCATGAAATGAACAGCCCCCCACCATGAAGTACCGCTTCTCTACAGGCTCAGATACACAGAGCCATACGACTGTAGCCTGAAGTCTCTGAAACTCTAAACCAGTCAGTCTTTCTTCTCCTAAGTTGTTCCCGTCAGGTGTTCTATTTAGTGGTGGATGTTTACTAACATCGATTTCTACTCTGTCCTCAAGAAACTGACAGTCTCTTTGGAATATAAAGCCCCACACATAGTATAGAGAATTCGTGAAGCAGCATGGTGCAAGGAGCCCAGGAAGGCTATGAATCATTATACAGTTGAAAACAATATTAATAGAACAGGCAAATCCACAGCTTGATAGAATTAAAAATATTAAAAAATACCAGCTAAGAAAAGAAAGAAATGTTCTGTGTAGATAGATTAGCAATGTAACATGCTTGCTGAACAAGGCAAAGGACCTGAGTTCAAATCACCGTTACCCCTTTATGTCAGGATATGGGTATGGCTGTGCCCGTGTATATAACACCAGCCTGGGGTGGGTGACAGGGAAGAAGAGGAGGATTCCTAAGTCTTGCTGATCACAAACTGAGTTCCAGGTTCAACAAGAACCTGTCTCAAAGTAATAAGGCGGAAGGTGATGGAGTCGTACATCTGACATCCTTCTCTGAGCTCCATGTACACTCAGAAATGCAATACCCTCTCACATATGCGCATACAACACACACACAGAGACAGAGACACAGAGAGAGGTGGAGGGAGGGAGAGAGGGAGGGAGGGAGAGAGGGAGGGAGGGAGGGAGGGAGGGAGGGAGGGAGGGAGGGAGAGAAGAAGAGGGAGGGTGAGTGAACTTTTTGATAAAAGGAATGATGTATAGAGGTATTAGATAAGATCTAGAAAAATGAATGGAGGATGGTCACATTTATCTGGATTAGGCAAATAAATACCCACTTGACAAAACTAATCAGAAATGACTCTGGTAAATACTACCTGTGTAAGGTGTCTCTGCCGCCCCCCTTCTCATTTAAGCAAGAATTCAACACTCGGTGAGATGGGTGGTAACTGAGCCTTCAGAATTCTTGACCCAGTGAATGCTTCAGCACTCCAGTGTATGAGAAGGAGCTCTGGATTGGGAACCACCAGCAACAGGAGTGAGGCACAGGGAGACCCAGCTATGTCTCTTTGATCCAACTTTCTCATCTTCCTTTTGGATTTGTTTGTCTTCATGACTTTCTATGGCACTTGTATATTTCTCGGCATTTGAATGAAGAGAAAGGGGACTAAATTCAAAACTATCTATTGCATCATGGGACAGAATAACCAAGGTCTTATGCACATCATCTTATTCTTAAATATATTCCTTCTGCCTATATTCAGTCATATTTGTACCGTCTTTACTGTCATGTGTTAATGCCAGTGGACTCCACAGTCGGATCTTGCTCAGGAGTTCTGCTGATGTGCAGCACCGTGATCAGGGGGACCTTTCCTTCGCAATCTCTGTCTTACGTGATGAGGGGCCACCCCCAATCTCTGTATGACCCTCTTTGACCTCCTTATCCCCTACTTTATTTTAACTCCTCTGTAACACTTGCAACATAATATGCTTTTTATTTATTTATAAGAGAATCTTACTCTCTCTCACCTGAAAAAAAAGTGATTTGAAGAATCTGAATTTTGTGAACTGAGGATGCTGAATCTGTATTGCATAATGGAACACCTGACATAACAAACCTCTCAGGTTGTCTCTGAATAAGATTTTATTAGAAATGTTTAGTTTGTTTGTACCTTGTCAAAAACCTCATAGTGTTTGTATAAACAGTATTCAGCCCTATTTTATGGTCACCCTAGGAATCATAGTCTGTAACCTCGGTTAGTGTCACTTCAGATGTACTCAGATGGTGCAGACCAGATTTCTGACATTTTATATAATAGCTTTATTATAATCTCTATGCCCACTGACTTTGTCAGTAATGCTTATAGATTGGGTGTAAGCACTTCTGAATTGAGGAATACAGTGGCTTTTTTTTTACAGTCCTCCCATGTGACCCATAGCTAATAACATTTTTGGTTCAGCTAATGTCTGTCAACAATTAGTTAATTGGTAGTTTGTACCCATAGCAACACTAATGTTTCCAACATATAGGAACTTGTTTAATGGCTTCTGTCTTAAAACGATTAGCATATCAAAGGAGTACCACATAATGATAAATTAGACTTGTATTTACTTTCATTTCCAGAGTTAATTGTTATTTTTTTCTATAGTCTTTTGATATTTGCAGAGAGCCTCTATTGAGAATAATCATGCAAGTGAATCATGGCCCAAAACAAAATGTTGACTCATTATATTAGATGTAGCCTTGACTGGTACCATTTTTCAAATTTGAGTTTTCTTTAATATAAGTGATTATAGTTTCAGACACTTAAGATAAACACTGAGGATCTTCCTGGTTGAAGGGACTTCCTGTTTAGTTTTATACAATGTACCTGAAACTCTTAGAGTTTTCAGAGTAGAAAAGCAAGCACAGCGGTTAATTCCATTCATTTGCTTGTTCTGTTATCCCTGTATTCATCATTCTGGGTTTCAATATGTTCCACAGCTGGGATGCTGAAGCTTTTCGACGCTCAAGAACTCACCTGTTCTGAATATTTAGTGTGAATATCACAAACTCCTTTCTGTCATAGCCACAGGCTGACCCAGAATTGCTTTGGGGTCTCAGCAGACTATCATAGCTATCATTACCTTGCCATGTATGTGTGAGTGCCTGACACACTTTTGTGGAGGAAGAAGGCAACATTCTGTAGTTTTAGCAGATTTGGCGTCTTTTCCTCCTGTTTTAGCCTGTGGCAGTTTCAAATGGTGCAGATAGAAGCCCTGAAAATGTATACTTGTTCATTTTAAAATGTCCCTTACTACGTTTTAACCACCCCCTGTTTTCCAAATGCTGCCATTAGTGGTTACAATAATCATCTGTAATGCTAGCTTCTAAGAACGACGGTACAAGAGCCTCTTTTCTAATTTCCCAGATGGGAGGGAACACATGTACGAGCCTGTTCGAATTGCAGAAACTGGAAACAGCACTGTGTGGATTTGTATTTTTGGAACTCTTTGGGCTTATTTAAGCACCCCAAACCAAACCCAGCTATCCATTAGGAGTCAGATATCAACTCAAGGAAAATCCGGGTGTCTTACCAAGAGGAACAAAGCACTGCAGTAGCTCAGAAGACAGATTAAAAACAACCGGACCCGTGGCTCAGGCACCTTTTCTGCAGACCATCAGATGTAAGGGTTGACCATGGAAACCAGAGCCATCCTTTTGAAGAACTGTCTTCAAGCATTTGTTTTCTTTATTTGAATGATGATGAAGAGAAAAATTTAAAAGATGGTAAGAGAAATAATTAGAAATTATCCATAGGCATATGGAATGAAGCTGCCAGTGATAAAGGACCTCAGTGGCCCCTGGGATTTTTTTTTTTTTTTTTTTTTTTTGTAGTGTGTTTTTGCAGGGTTTGTGACCTGGATCATAGCTTCCAACTTTGACGTGTCACAGTGGAACCCCAAGGCTGACACTGGCAGTCAGTGTGGTTTCTTTTCTTTACCTTCCTCATGTCTGCCACTCTAAACATGATGACCCCTCTACCCTTGGATCACAGGCTGAAGCTGTGTAGATGGCATTTCTTTGATCTTGGATATTCTTTAAGTGTTAGAGTCACATAATTAGGTGGATTCTGAGTGTTGAATATCCTAAGTATTTTTTCTCAGTTTCATTCCTCATTTTATAGAAAAGAGGATTCCATGTTGAATATTTTACATTATATAAAAGAACAAGGATACATAAAAAAGTTTAGACTCTCATTCTGGGCTCTGCAGTTAAAACCATCAATCCCTATAAAACTTTGTTGTCAGGGGAGGGACAAGGGTCAGCACTTTGTCTCCAGACTTCACTGCTGATAGCACCTGCAGAAAGCGGTTCCAAAAGTTATCATTAGATGCAGAGAACAAAAGGCAAGAATTCATATTTGTTAGTCTTTTGACTTGTTCAGTCAGCCAACATGGGGTTTGTACTGCCAAGCACTGGTCGGCCTGGTTCTTCTCACTGCATCCTCTCCCTCCTCCCTCCCCTCGTTTGAATAAAGCAAGCGAGCATACAAGCAGAAAGTCATGCTTCTTCATGTCATGAGGCATAAAATATATTCTATATTTTCCTGAAAATATAGCATTAAATGAAAAACTAAAGCAATATTAATGTCATGTTATTGACTAGACTTAATTTCATTTGTAAAAATATCTGAATTTTTTGTGATGTTAGAAGAGCCTCAAAAATACCTAAAGCTAGAATAAGAGAAAATATATATAACACATGTTGTAGAAGAAGGCTAATAAAATTATTAGCCAACGCTAAAGATCTGAATGCCTTAAAGACAGGCCAACAATGGACTTCTCGTTATACAGAAGAAATGTGGGTGTCCAAGAAACAAGTGAAAAGTTGCTTCAGCTCAACACTGAATCTGAACTGGGATACTGTCTCTGCTGTCAAACTGCCAATACTAATTTAAAAAGAATGAGAGAGTGATGGCAGTGTTAGCATGTTACCACTGCACAGGGAAGCAACAGGCTCTTGCACACTGTTGTCCATATGCATTGGCCCAAATCTGCGTTTCTGGAAATTGTTCAGTTAAAACAATCCAAATCTAATCCAATATAAATTCTACTGAAATATAAGGTATTTGTGACCTTTAAACTTAGTTTCAGTTACCTATTAAGAAATAGGCATATTACTACTAATGACTATATACACATATGCAAGATACATCAATGCATTATCAAGTGGCTAAGAATTGCAAGCAACATGAAGTTCTGTTCCTAGGGAAATGGTTAACAAGAAGACATATGCATGCTGGCAGATAGTATGCTACTGTGAAAAAAGCAATTAGTAGAGTGATGTCTATAATAGGATCCCATTCGGGAAAACAAATAGGAGGTTAAAGAGGTGTGTGTGTGTGTGTTTAAATGCTAGGAAAGCTGACCGAGGTAACACTGTTAATATTGATTACTTTGAAAAATAAGTGGCAGGCCGGGCGGTGGTGGCGCACGCCTTTAATCCCAGCACTTGGGAGGCAGAGGCAGGCGGATCTCTGTGAGTTCGAGACCAGCCTGGTCTACAAGAGCTAGTTCCAGGACAGGCTCCAAAACCACAGAGAAACCCTGTCTCGAAAAACCAAAAAAAAAAAAAAAAAAAAAAAAAGAAAAATAAGTGGCAGGCAGCAATGGAAGAACTAATTTTAAAATAAATTCCTATATGGTTGGGCTTGTTTAAAGAAAAAAGACTAATTTTTGTAGTGTAAAACCAATGAACCAAACAAACAAAAAACAATTTAAGAACTTAAAAAGAGAAAGATGAAAATGGAAGAGCCAAAAGCATGAGACAGAAAATCAGAGTCATGTTTTTTAGAATTAAAAAAGGAAGAAAAAGAGAGAAAATCCCTTGGAGGCCAGCGGCCGTCCCTGTGGCGAGCTGCCAGAGAGCAGACGAGCTGGAGGCAGGCTCTCACTGTAAGTAGGTGTCCTGGGAAGTCCATACATTGACCAACACAGTCCTAGGTTATGCCAGTGATCCAGGACAGGGCTTTTTTTTTTTTAACTCTTTCCACTCTAGGCTCCTTTTTAACCTGATAACTTCTCATACAACCCTGTTTATAAAGCTATATAAAATATGTATACATGTCAAACGTTTGTTGATAAATATCTTAAGAAAATATGTTTCAAAGAAAAATTTTGGTAGACACGTAATTTTACAGTGTACTTAAATCAAAAGCAAATTTACATACTGGTGAGTTGGTGCATTTGTTTATTTTTACATAAAGACATAAGTCTTGGGTGAATATTTGAATTGATGAACATTTTGATCTTGTCACCTTCAATGTTACGGATACTCTTTTGTATAATACAAGGCACAAAATAGCAGAGACATGGTTAGGGTCAATTGAGAATTGTTGAAAATTCTGTCCTAAACCCAAACCAGAATTAATTGAGACTTTTTTAAAAACTGAAACTCAAGTCAGCAATTAAAACAATAGTTCTTAAAATCAGATATTATAACTTAGTAGAATCCCAAAATACACTGATTTGGTACTTGCTGAGGAATGTTGTAGAAAAATAGTTTTTGTTTTTGTAATTAGGTCATTGTGTTTGTATAAAACCACTATAGCTCATGACATACAGTGTCTCAAGTCTGAGCTCAGCTGTTTCAGGACATATTCCTGGTATGTATGGTATGATGGGGGATACACAGTACAAAGTGTACAAGTTGTATGTTAGGACCAGGACATGAGGTCGCACATGCCTCGTGGACAAACTCTGCTCAAAACACCTTGGATGAACTTTACATTTGACTTTGAATTAAACTTTGCTTATTGCCTGTTCAGAAACTTTTTCCTTTGGTCAAGATTTTTGTGCCTCCCTCAGTTTGTTACATTGAGCCTATGTAGAGCCCAGCACGAATCTCCTCCTTTCTTCTAGTTTCTGTGTTTCATCCAGAGCAGGCCATTGACTCAGCAGAAAGGTCTGGGCCCATTAAGGCATCCGTTTTACAGTTGGTCTTCTGGTTTCCACATACTACAAATGCTCCATGGGGCCTGTGGGCACAGACGCTGAGCCATGCACTCTCCAGCTCCAGTTATATCTTCAGTGTTTGAACCCAGTGGGAACTGTGCGGGCTTGCTTCCTGCTTATGGTGGAGCTCCTGCTGTAGCTGCTGTCGGAGAGTAAGGTTTCTGCCTCTGTGAGGCAGAGTCAGAGTGCGGGGATGGTTCACTTCAAATTACATCTCTGCCATCTTGACCTGATCTTGTCCACCCTTATTTGGAATTTGCGACATTCTTGTATAGCCCCCATCCTAACCTTGGAAGCAAAAGACTGGCCCTTTGAGCAGCTTTAAGACAGAAGCGAGACATGGGTGTGGGTTGTTCTTTGGTGTTTCTCAGCTTTCTGTGGTTGCTGTGCTTCTCAATGTAGCCGCTCATCTCATGCAGGCAGCCAGGACCCTCCAGTGTGTCCACTGTGCTCTAGGCTGGTGAACAAATTCTGTAGCAGGGAGATGTAGACATGGGGCCAAGGCCTAGGCAGCGGAAAGCTCAGCCATGGAGATGGCTGCAGCAAGTGGAACCGACATATTCCTAAATAACCCTTGCTTCTTATTTCCTTCTAATTTGTATTTTTAAAATATGTGAGAGACTTGACGATCCTTGTCTCTGTGTATACGTGTCACACATGCACAGTAAGAAACTAGGGAAGGATACTGAAGATGTCCACGCTGAGCAGTATGTGTGTTGACCAGCTTCCCAAGATGCGGGAAAGAGTGGGACTTGGGCAGATGGAGGCCTCTGTCTAAAGCTCTCAATGCTCACACACAGATCAGGCCTAGGCTGGGACCCTTTCCTTTTTTGGCTGAACCTCCTGCCCCCAGGACCTGCAAACTGATTGAAAATTACAGGTCAGTTTTTACCATCCCTAACCTGAGAATGACATCCAGTTCTAGTGTTTTAGGCTTTGTACTTGACTTGGTGACAGTGCCAGGTTACTAGGGGTTGTGGAAATGTGGTATATCAAAGTTGATATGCTTTAGAGTTACTCTGATTCAGCAGCATCAGATCTCTGACAGACAGTTTGGTACTTGGCACATAGTTAAAAGTTCCCAATTTTAAGAGCTCAGACCGTTGCTCCAAATTGAGGCTCTGTCTCTACCTCGATCCATCGCCAGATGAAGGTTCTAAGGTGATATGCAAGATATTCATCAGTATAGGATAGGGTCATTTCAGGTTCCCTCTCCTTAGTTGCCCAAGGTACCAGCTGGGGACATATTCCTGGACACCTGCGAACCCCTCAAGAGTCAAGTCTCTTGCCAACCCTAAGATGGCTCCCTTAGATAGGATATATACTTCGCTGCTCCCGTATCCATCCTTCCTATATCCCAACCATCCCAATCCTCCGAGCTCCTCCCATCCTCCCCTTCTCATATTTCTCATCCCATTCTTAAAGTCCAAATGAGGAGCAGAAGGAGGGAGAACATGAGCAAAAAATCAGGACCACGAGGGATGCACCCACCCACTGTGACAGTGGAACTGATTTATTGGGAGCCCACCAAGGCCAGCTGGTCTGGGACTGAATAAGCATGGGTTGATTCCGGACTCTCTGAGCATGGCGGTCAATGAAGACTGATGAGAAGCCAAGGACAATGGCACTAGGTTTCGATCCTAATACATGAACTGGCTTTGTGGGAGCTTAGCCTGTTTGGACGCTCACCTTTCTGGACGTAGATAGAAGGACCTTGGTCTTCCCGCAGGGCAGGGAATTTGGACTGCTCTTCAGTATCGAGAGGGAGGGGGAATGGAGTGGGGGGAGGAGAAGAGGAGTGGGGATAGGGGGAGGGAAGTGGGGGGAGGGCAATATTTGGGAGGAGGGGAGGGAAATGGGAAATGGGGAGCAGGTGGAAATTTTAATTAAAAAAAGAATAAAAATAAATAAATAAGTAAAAAAAAAAAAAAGTTCCCAATTTTGATTCAGTCCACTTCATCTGTGCATCATCAAAACTTCATCAAATTAGTTCTGCTATTCAGTTGTGAGTCCGATGTTCAATACTTATCAATTCAGTTAACCACTAACCTCCAGGTGTCTTCTGACCAGCAATTGTAATCATTGGATTAATAGGGAGTTTGTCTTAAAACACTTCATAACGGGACATACATGATAAGTGTATGTTGCGGTTCCCAAGTAAATCATCCACCCTTACTTTGTTAAAGTGCATGTGCACCTGCCCCACCCAGCCTTTTGTTTATGTAGTGGCTGGTGTATTTTCTATTTCACAGAAATATACTTCCTCTGGATTCTTGCTATTGAAATAACGTATAGCATATTACAAAGGTAGGTATAATGAGGTTATTTTAATATTTTGCTGGTGTTCTAAGATATAAATTATGTTTTTAGAAATATGTGTATTGGATGTGTTAACTCTGCTTCTGTCTAATCTGCTACCATCACATTCGTTCCCCTGCTTCCTACATGGAAACAAGTGAAATAGTTGGGGACTGTGTGCTTTATTGTGGTAGGTTTGGTCAAGAAGTTTAACAGGCACCAACCTTGAAGAGTGAGGCAAGGGTATGCTGGACCGTTGAATGAAGACAACTCACGACCATGGTTTCATGCCAGTAGGCTGTGAGCTCATCACTGAGAAGATCCTAGAGTAAGCTGGGCATGATGATATAGGCTGTAGACTTGACTTCTGGGAGGCAGGGAGATCTTGAATTTGAGGCCAGGCTGGGCTACATAATGGGACCCTGTCTCAAAAAACCAAAAGTGTTCCTAGAACAGGTTCTCATATTGTTTTTCACTTCCTTTCTAAGGATGTAAATGAAGACCCTGGAGAAGATGTGGCCCTCCTTTCTGTCAGTTTTGAGGATACTGAAGCCACCCAAGTGTACCCCAAGTTGTACTTGTCACCCCGAATTGAGCAGTAAGTGTCAGTGTCATTGACCTGATGAGCCAGATGCTTCTATTTAGTAAGCCATCTGTCTCGCTTTTATGAAGTGTGAACTCTTAATTTTTTTTTTTTACGTTTTCCTTTCTCAGAAATTTGTTTATCTGGGGACTTTTTAAAAGATGTTTTTCTTTTGTGTGGACACAAGTCCACATACCTGAGTGTAAGTGCAGCACTTGAATGGACGTATAAACAGAGGCCAGAAGAGGGCATCAGGTCCTCTGGAGCTGGAGTTACAGGCCGTTATAAGCTGTGCCATGTGGGTACTGGGATTTGAACCAGGCCCTCTGCGGGAGTAGCCAATGCTCAACTGCTAAGCTGGCTCTCCAGCTCTGGGTTGAAAGCATTGGTAGCACTACATGCAGATAGTATTTGCAAGGTTAATCTTTTAGTGAATCTTATTAATGTAATTTATAGTCTCTATATTGCGCCTCTGAATCCTTGAGAGAATTATAGGTACACCAAGTCCAAATTGCTACTGTCTTGGGGTGTCCCCAGGGGGAAGCAGTAGCTATAGCCTGAGGAGGACTGCTGAATAATATCTGACCTAACTTATATATTTGAAACTGTCAGAGTTATTTGTGAAAGTATAACCAGTTTCTTTAGGATATTAAGCAAGAAGTTAATCAGGAACTGATAAAGGTAATATTAAAAGTAGATATTTTAAAATGATGATGTTTGAGGTCTTTCTTTGTTTAAATAGCTCTGTATGGTTTTATGCGCTGCCCAGTCACGTAGTCCAAACAGCTTGCTATCATGCTTGTGTCTAACCAAGTAACTTTTCTCACTAGTAATGAGTTTTATAAAGACTCCCTTCACAATGTGCTTATTGTTGGCTAAATGCTTTAGTAATTTATTCCACTTCAAAGGATGCTGAGGTTCATTAAAAATGGATCATAAACAGATTTGGTTGGGAACTTCTGACAAGACACATTTTTCATCAACAGAGAATTTTTTACAGGTTCTGACTGAAATGCATTATTAGAGTTCCCTGTAGGTCATTTAGTCAGAGTTGGCAGATTTCTGTCTGAGACTAGATGTGCTTGTCATCTGACATTAATATACTGAGCCGTCTTCATGCCCTCTGACCTCAGCTGCTATAAGTTGTGAGTCATGGACACCCCATCTTACAAACTGATAGGATGCAGCTGCTTCTACCCAAATGTGGGAGATTGTGAAAGTCTGTAATGTACAGGCATTCTCTCGTTTATTTATATATCTCCAATAGCAGCTAGAGTGAGGTGTTTTACAGTAGCAAGACTGTATTTTGCCCTGCCCAGTGCATGAATTTTTAACTTAAAATACTGACCCATGTTAATCAAAGGCCATATAAGCCAGAGGCAACAATGCAGTAAAAGAGAAAGAGGTTCTGGAGTCAAACAGAGCTGCATACACCCAGGTTTTGTCCCTTAGCAACTAGTGAAGTATTAATGCCTCGGATCTTATTGTTTCATGAAATAGAAATACTGGTGCTTATTTAATGATGTTATTTTTAGACTCATATTAAGTACTGTTCGTAGCGCATTAGGTGCAGAGCCTGGTACAGGGACAATCCTCCCCAGATAGTAGCTATTAGTGCTGCCATTTTCCATGAGCGCTCATGGCAGATGAATGAGTGGGTGGGTAAGTGACAGGGAGTGGGAGGAGAATTGGAAAGGCTGGCATGACGTGAGCACGCACTGGTCATGGACACTCAGTATGAACTTAATGAGTTAAATTCAGATGTTCTGGTGATGAGAAAGGGAGAGAAAACCATCCCAAGATGTCTGAGAAATGAGTATGTTAGTTTACCATAAGCGGGTCATTGCCTTCTCGGAAGAATGCTGTTTGGTGGCAATGGGGGTAGAATGTAGGGGCTCACACACGTTGTGCAAGGGCTCTTCTGTTGAGCTGTATCTCCAATCTAGTGTTTATTGTTGAGTTAGAAATTGTTTCTTACCAAGTTCCCCAAGCTGGCCTCGGACTTGGAAATCCTCCTCCTGCTCCTGAGCTGCTGGGATTGCCAGCCTGTGCCACTAAAGCCTAGAAATATTTTTGTTGTTCTCCTGAATGGAAGCCAGGTTATTTCTTTGCAATGACTGCCTAGTTTGCAATAAAATATCCTTATTCTAAAAACCTAAGATGTGGTAAAACAATTGAGTAAGGAAAGGTATATTTTAAGTCACCTTTTTTATTTCTAAAACCCAGAGCTTAGGCTGGATGTGGTGGCACACAACTTTAATCCCAGCACTGTGGAGGCAGAGGCAGGCGGATCTCTGTGAGTTTGAGGCCAGCCTGGTCTACTAGAGCTAGTTCCAGGACAGCCAGGGCTATATAGAGATGCTCAACTGAAAAACAAAGAGAACCCCAACTCTCCTTATGCAGAGGACTAGTGATAGCAATCTTTCTCACCACCTCTTTGTTGTTCCCCTCACCTAGTCTGTCTTTTCAGCTGAAATGTTCTCAGTTCATCACTCTTGCTACTATGTCTTCAGTGTCTAAAACTGTTCCTCTTGTTCACAGTGTAGTAGTCTCCCCATCCTGGGAAAATGCACACATTCTATGACTTTGCTCAAATGTCCTCACTACCAGTGCTGCCTCTGAGTGCTCTACCCTCCCCTACCATGTGAAATTTGTCTTCATCTTACCATCTGCCTACATGTGATAGGCATTTCCTTAATCCTTTGCTGAGCTGCATGCCCCTCAGATTGATGAATATGTGCACCATCCCAAAGTGTCTTGCACAACAATGGCTTAATTTTGACAGTCTTATAAGTTAGTATGTAATTCTCACCCCCAAATTGAAATGGTTATACTGAAAGCTTTAACCTAATGTAAGTGTGTGTGTGTGTATATATATATATATATACATATGCATATATATATTTCTAATACTAAAGCAAACAGCCAGACATTCCTATATCTTCAAGTAGAAGTTTTCAGCATGAGATTTTAGAGAAGTGTTACAATGAAGAGAACTTTAGGTGTGGTTCTGTGAGGGCTTACACACTTGCTAAACTGATTTCAGTAGTGCCCTAACCTCTTATCTGTGGTTGCGTGTTCTTGGGATTCCAGTTATCCACAACCTATTGAAGTCTGAAAATATTAAGTGGAATTGTTTAGAAATAAACAATTCATAAGTTTTAACTTGTGCATCATATTAAGAAGCTTTATGTAGTCTTGTGTTATCCTGCTCCATCTTGCCTAGGATTGCAGTCACCTGTTTGTCCAGCTTTTCCATGCTGTACATAGATATCTTATCAGGTTAGCTGTCATGGCTTCACAGTGGCTGTGTTCAGAAACCCTGTTTTCCTTCATAATATCCCGAAGTGTAAGAATACTGATGCTGGTAATTCGGCATGCCAGTGAGAAGCCCTGGCTTGCTTAAGGTGATTTCACTTAAAGTGGAAAGGTGAAAGTTTTCAGCTTGGGCTGGGCATGGGAGCTGGGCACCGTAGCTAGGCATGGTGCTCATGTGTTTACATCCCAGCGCTTGGGAGGCAGAGGCAGGAGGAGGATCTCTATGAGTGTAACGCCGTTCGGTTCGCTCGTTCTGCAGTAAGATCTTGTTCCATGAAACTGTGGAGGAGAAACCGTGCTAGTTTTGTCTTGCACGCTAGACCGTAGACGTTGTTATTGTTCTGTTTCATTGTGGTTATTGTTAATGTCGCACTTTGTCGTAGTTCAGCATGTATATAGCAAAACCTAGGGTATTTGTGATTCAGTCACAATTTTTCTGTGCTATTTGTCTGTGGTTTAAGGTGCTAAGGGTCCTGGAGTGTATTCTTCATGGATAAAGGGGACTGTTGTATCTAGGTAATTCCTGCAGAGTTCAGAGCATAAAAGAGAAATAATATCATTTCAGGAAGGCGATGGCCATGGGATAAGTTTTCAGAACCGAGTGAAGGGGATTAGTATTATCTTGAACATTGTGTTAAGCTTTCATTTGCTACCTATGTTTTGTTACCCAGCCAACTCTCAGCTATGGGAAGGGCATCCCTAACTAGACTTGCCTGGCTGGAGCCTTTGCCGAGAATCTGTTCTTTCAGTTTCTGCTGTGGTGCTTTCTGAGAAGTTCCAAGCTCCATGCAGAATATCTTACAGGCAGAAGCTCTGGGAGACCAAGAGCCTGTTACACATTATTTAAAAATGGTCAAAAGAAGTCTAGCTTCTCCACCTCCCAGCACATGGGCAAAGGGAAATTCCAGGCCTGTCTGGCTATTATCACTCTGCCCCAGCTTGTCTGTGCAGTAGGCAAAGATATTAACTAGTCCCAGAAATAGAAATAGAAAAATACTACTTAGGATGTTGTCATCACATGAAGGAAAGGGATCAATTTGTTATACTCTAAAGAGTTTAACAATATGACTACCAAATGTCTCCAAATTAGACAATCCCCATGAAAAGGAACATCTGTCAGATACATTGGTCAAAAACCCCCAAGTGCATTATGATTTTATGATGTTCTGATATTTGTGTTTTTCCAGGACCCAGGAATAGTTGCCTGGTGCTGTACAGCCCTGTTGCACATGGCTTGCATGCCCTCGTGATGCAGAGATGCCTATTGTTTTCAAGCCTCCCACTGTGCATACATATAGGTTGAAGAATAAACACTTCTGAGAAGAACTTTGTGTTCTTCATGCATGAGGGACATTTATGAAATAAACACATTTTATGTACTATATACATTTGTTTTCTAAGGAATCAAAACCAGTCCTTTGACTTAGACTTTAAGTTCTGCTCGTTGAGCAAATGAAGCCAGTGTGAGTTACGCTTAAAGAAGGGCGAGGGTGAGGACAGTGAGGAGGAGGATTAGCTAGTGGTTGGAAATGCAAAATATTAGATTCTGGTTGTATATTAGAAGAGGGAAAAATCATTTCTAAACCAGTTGCCTTGCTTTTTCCTAGCAGGAAAGCTGTGAATGCTAAGGTTACATCATCAGAGCTGGCACTAAAAATGTGCCATACCTTCCCTCGGTCCCAGACTATTGGCAGTTCCCGCTGTGGGACGCAAAGTGAACTGGGCATCCGAGACAGCACAGTGCTCATCTCTGAAAGGTGTGGCTCCAGCCCGTGCATGGGAGGGGTTTGAAGCAAACCAGCTCGTCACTCCTAGTGTTGTTCCCACTCAGTGCATAAAAAGAGGACGTCACTAGGTTTCGATCCTAATGCATGAACTGGCTTTGTGGGAGCGTAGCCTGTTTGGATGCTCACCTTCCTGGACCTAGATAGAAGTGGGAGGACCTTGGTCTTCCTGTAGGGCAGGGAATTTGGACTGCTCTTCAGTATCGAGAGGGAGGGGGAATGGACTGGGGGGAGGAGAAGAGGAGTGGGGATAGGGGGAGGGGAGCGGGGGGAGGGGGCAATATGTGGGAGGAGGGGGAGGGAAATGGGAAACGGGGAGCAGTTGGAAATTTTAATTAAAAAAGAATAAAAAAAATGAGAAAAAAAAAAAAAGAGGACGTCAGCTCCTGAGGCAGCCCAGGTGGCATCTTTCACAAGTACAGAATTTGTTTTTAGAACTTTTTGTTGTCAAGTTACAGTCCTCCTTGGAAATAACTACGCAGAACTTACCAGCTCATGAATGGCCACCCATTGTGAGACCTGTGTGCCTGCACACATGCGTGTGCTCATTCCTCGGTAGGAACAACCCTGCAGGAACTGACCAAGTGCACGGCCCATTGCTGGAGTGCCAGAGGCTGTCAAGATGAATGTGATGTGGCCCTGTGCCCCAGTTTGCTCAGAGTACAGTAAGAGGCATGAACACAGTCACAGGTTGCAACTTGTGCTTAGTGAAGAAGACACAGTGAGACTTGGCACTAGAAGCCCTCTGTTCCTCCACTTATGTGTGACAGCATGGCTCAAGTGACTTTGAGCTGTGTTTCTTCTTCTGAAAAGGGGCACAGCTCAGTTGTAATTGTACCTGCTCCAGTGAGACAATAGGAAAGGGCCTTCTCTAGTGCTCAACCTGTGGCCGATGCTGTTAGTGCTTTTTGGGTTGTAGGGATAACTTGGAAAACTTACCAACACTGTAAGAGCTCAGAGGGGATTGCATTTCCATCCGGCCTGATGAAGGGAACACTGGAAAGCTTTTGAAGGTCTAGCTTTTCTAATGTCATATGACTTCTCTAGAAATTAAATAAGCAACACAGTGACAATTGGATGTGTTTAGGACTTTCAGATGTTCAGGTAGCTATCCATTTTACTCTACCTTCTCGTGATGGTGTTCCTGGCATGTGCTCTCTATAGAGCTTTCTGACCCCTGTGACCTGGTGTTCTTAGACCCTTCCTGGTCTCCTCCACTGATGGTTTTATTTGTTGGATCATTAAATTGTACTAAATTGTGTTTCTATCACTTGATTATTTCTTTATTTTTTATTTTTAGTGTGTTTATGTGTTCGTTAATGCAAGTGTGTGCATGCCACAGCATGCAAATGGAAGTCAGAGGGCAGCTCTAGGGAGCAGGTCGCTTGCTGCCACCTTAGATGGTCTGAGGATCAAACTCAGGTTCTGAGGCCTGTGTACAAGCACCTCTACTGGCTGAACTGTCTCACCAGCCCCCTAGATCATTTTCTTTCTTCTTAAATATTTTTCTTTGAGATGTTTATTTTATGTGTATGGGTGTTTTGTTTGAACGTATGTCTGTGCACCATATGTGTGCCCTGCCTTCAGATGCCAGAAGAGGAGGTCGTATCTTCTGCATTTGAATTTGGATTACAGATAGCTGTTAGCCATTACATGGGTGCTAGGACCCAAACCCCTGCAATAACAACCAGTGCTCTTAAGGCTGAGTCATCTCTCCGGCCTCTCCCCAGCCCCCACATCATTTTCATGACCTTCTTTGTGGATGACTCCCTGGTCTTCATTTCTAATATTGTGGCTAGCTTAAAAAACTGCTTTTTTAGCCATTGGGTGGACATTCATGTTCATATTCCATTGTCACCTCAAACTCAGATGTCTAAATTAGTAGAATGTCTAAAACCAAGCTTATCGTCTTTATACGGCAGAGATTTTTTATCCTGTTTCACTTCACCTGCCTCTGTTCTCTTGGGTGCTCAGGTTCACATCTTATAGGCATCCATCTACCACACCCCCTCCCTGCGTGAACTGGCCAGTGGTCTGATGCTGGAATCCACTCTCCCACCTCTTCTGGTTCTGCCCTTCTGCTGCCATGCCCCTTGATGGACTCTTGGTCTCACTCTCGTCCTGTTTGACTTCTGGTTTTAACTTTCAGTTTATTTCTGTTTGGCACAGAACTGTCACTGTCTGAAGCCCCACTCACACAGTGGCTCTGCTCAAACATTCCTCAAGCAATTCAGCTAGCAGTCTGGGATTCAAGAATTCTGTGTGGCTGTTCCACTCACCTTTCCACCCCCATCCAGACAGTTCACATAACCTGCCATTTAGTCAAATGTTTTATCATTTTTTTCAACAGGCTTTATGTTTTTTCCACATCTGTACTTTGGCTCCTTGTACCAGAACATTACATTTGGTCCCCCTCCTACAGGGTCTACATACAAATGATCTGCCCATCGTTTTAGGTCTTCTTAGTGGTCATCTCCTCCATGGAACTTTCTTTACCACCCACCACATGCCTTCTAGTAAGACTACACTTTTTCCTCCTGTGTTCCTGACTATTGGTTTATTAAACTATAAACTCCTGTCATTTGAGAGCTGGGGAAGACAAGCCATTTCCTGCTAAGCTGGCCTTACCCTAGCCCCACTACCTATTAATGTGACTTTCCAGAAGGGCAGGAGTTGATTATCTCTCTGCCTAGCAAGGCAAATGGGCTCCATAGTTGGTTTTCATTCTCATTCCCGTCCCTGTAGCCAGCCGATAGCTTCCTTGGAGGTTGCTTGGCCCTGCTTCGGGGAGACTGAACTTTACTTTATAGGAGAGCTGTCTCACCTTAACCCTGTATGTAAAAATACTACATTCAGATAAATAAAATAAATTTTAATTCAATAAGAAAATTCACTATATTGTGATTTTAGTCAAATTTTCTACTGAATTTAATATCTGGCAGGGTAGAACATATCATTTTAGATGTTCAAAAAAATTTTTTTTGAGACCTGACCTTGTGTATCCCAGGTAGTCTTGAACTCACTATGTAGTAAAGGATGACCTTGACCCCTGATCTTTTATTTGTTGAGATAGCAGGTGTGACGACCGTGAGGGCCTTTTCCCAATGGGTAACTTTGAAAATATGGGACTAAGCAGATCAATTGGCAAAAATACATATTTCTTGTCTTTGAAAACACAATCTTTTGCCAATTGTCTTGAAAAAAGAGGCCCCATATCACTAGAGGTAATTTTGGGTTGGGATTTAAGCAATAGCATAGTATAGTAAACATGACTTAATTTAGCCCTACTCGTGTTTATGTGAGTCACTCAAATAATCCTATAATAAATATTGTGCTCCTGGAGAGGTTTTTTTTCCTTTGATAAATATACAGTCCAGTGTATGCTAAGGCAGCCAGCTGTCAGGGGGAGATGTGTATGTGCTTTTGGTAGAAAGAGCTGCCTTAGCCTTTAGGGACTTAAGATGTTCCTTTTACTGGTCTGGGAGCATGGCCAGATGGGTTCTTCGTGACTTAGAATGGAATTCTGGAAAGTTCAGCTAGTTTTCATTAGTGAGTTTGGCCCTTTGTCTAGGCCATGTCTCCCAGCGCATCAGAGCTCGGCCTTTGCTATGAAACATCGCAAGCAGACTTCTATGAGGAGAGGATCAATCAGCCCTTAAATGTCATGTGTTTGGCAACTTTCTGATGTGCAGCTTCCACCTCCCCAGCCTCAGAAGTCAGTGCTAGCTCAGAGGTTTTACTTAGGCTCCTTTTAGGCAGAAAGTATGACTTTACAAGTAAGATATGTACAAGTCTGTGATAACTCAGATCTCCTTAGCACATTCAGCATTGGGTTAGTTTTCTGCCCTCGGTATCTCTGTGCCTTATTTCTCTGTTGTATAAGGACTAGCCTGATGGAAAACACACCACATCCTCATTCAAAAGGCTAAACCTCGTGTCTTCTGCTGAGCATCTCAAGGATTTGCATCAGTGTTTTTCTTGCAGGGAAGATGAGACATTTGTGAGTTTCAGATTTCACACTATTTTTCACTAGCAAAGCTATGTGCATCTGCCATTTCTGGTTGATGTAGTCTCTGTTCAGTTATATTCACAAGTAGGAAACTGCTTCTCAACAGAGAGTCCAAGATATGTAGTGATAGCTAACAAAGACCCTGGGCAGTTTTATAGGTAGAACCAGAGAACTTAGAGTGTGGAAGAAGAAATGTCCTAAGATGTTCCTGAACTGATACCAGCCCTTAGTTGGAAGGCTGAATGACTCTCCAACAGTATCAATTAAGGAAGTCCACACCCCAGCTGCAAAGCACTGAAGACTAAATGCACAAAGGGTTGACCCAGGTGCAAGAACAGCAGATTGCCACAGACTCCTTTGAAGATCTGATGAGGCCCAGGACTTTACTCTAGAAAAAAATGTATGGAAACACAGGTTTAAATATAGTTTTGAGAATAACAGACTCTCCTGGAGCCAATTCATGTACCTCGTTAACATGCAAATTATGGGGAGGTGAACATGATCAAAGTATATTATGTACGTATATAGAAATGTCACAACAAAACCCATTATATTGCACAATTAATATATGCTAATAAAATAGAAAACAATGTAAGAATAAAAACTTAACAAGGTAGATTGTTTTAAGTGAAAATTATCATCAATACTGTCCATCCCCCACATTCCCCTAGCTCTGCTCTTCTCCAGTGTTTGCTTTTATTAGTGGCTTACTACATTTTTTTTTTTTTTACCTTCCTCTTACCATTGTTTCCCATCTGAACAACTGCTGGTTGATTTTGCTCCCTTGCTGCCCCCTCACGATCTTCTCACCCTCTCTCCAGTCCCAGTCCCAGCCCTGGTACCATCAGATGCTGAGTTTTGCCACATTCATGTTCCTAAAGCAGAACTCCATCCCTGTCACTTTCTCTCCATCACCCTTTGTTCCTCTTTGCTGAACAGTCTAGGACATGTTGTATCATCATGTCTGAGAAGTTTCAGTGTCCACCCTGCACGTAGCCCTCTGAGAACCATGTATTCAGACACCTGAGCCAGAAATGGTCAGACCAGTGGTGGGTACTCTTAACTTGAGGGAAATGAAGCTGTTGCTTTAAAAGGTTTTCCTGCTTAGCTGTCTCACTAGAAATGTGTCTGCACAGTGTCTTCTTCAGTCCCCACCTCCCACCAACTGGCTGGCTGGCCTGTTGATGTGCTGAACAACATTCAAGTGTTACCCTAATCATACGGCTATCCAGACTTTCCTGCCTTCATTTCTTGTGCCTTTGGATTAAACTATCCTTGGAGAACACTGTGCTCTCCTTAGACTGGGGACTGGTTTCTTAGCATTTTCAGGCTAGTTGCTATTCTAGACAGAGTGGCCCTTTAAAAATGCAAACCTGGCTTCATCATTTTCTCTAGTCAAACAGAGTTTGTTATTTTTCCTCATACGTGATCCCTCGTCAGCCACGCCCAGCCCAGTGCTTTTGCCTGCATCTCTCTGGTAGCTCCTCCACCCCTGTTTACATCCAGTCCATCACTTGGGGTGAGCTTGCCTTTCTCCATGCTGTCTTTGTCTGGACTCCACTAAGCCTTTACTTGTGCCTGTCCTGTTTTTCAATTACTCATCCCCTTTCATCTTTAGGTCAGATACATGCTAGAAGTAGATAGCAATGTATAAAATGGGTGACTTAAAATTATGAAGCTGTGTCATTAGTGCAGTGAGCAGGTTATTTCAGTCCTTGCTAAGTGTGAGGACGGAAAGAGAGCTTAACTACAAAGAGGTAGGACATTTCAGGGCTCAATAGAGTTATTCTGTGTCACAGCTGGGGTAGATATGCAATTCTCTTTGTCAAAACCCACAGAATTATGCACTGCAAAGAGAGCATTGTACTGTTGGTAAAAGTCAATTGCTAAAATGTTTCACAAACTCCTAGAAATGAAAGCAATATTTTAGTATTTCATATTAATAAGTTATAAATTTGTGATGGTTTTTATTTCTTGTTTTATGTTAGGGTCTCACCATGTAGCTTGGGCTGATCTTGATCTCTCAATCCTTGTGTTTTGTTCTGTTTTGTTTTGTTTTTTTAGTTTTACTTTTAAATTTTGTTTTTGTGGGAAGGCTGCAAGGGCAGAGGGCAGAAGCAAGGGGATGGGGAGATGAGTGTGGGATTGGGATGCACGATGTGAAATCCACAATGAATCAATGGAAAGTTTTAAAAGAAAGAAAAGAAAGGAAAAAAGACTGACTGATGTCTGGTAATGAACCTTCTTCCTAACTGGCAAAAGACCACCTACTGGCTATGTCTTCACATGACAGAGAAAAGTGCTAGCATGTCTTCATTTTCGGACAAGAATACTCATCCCGACACAGTGACTGTATACTTAGGACCTTACCTAAACTGTTTACCTTCCAAAGCAGCCAGTCTCCTAAAACTCTAACATTGGAGTAAGGGCTTCACCGTATAATTTTAGGTGACAAGAGGCTAGAGAGATGGCTTAGCACTTAAGAATACTTGTTGCTTTTGCAGAAGGCCCAGGTTTGGCTGCCAGCATCCACTATAGCCACTACTGTGTGCGTGTGTCGCCTTTATTCGGTGTCCACACAGCATTTGTTCAGTCCGTACACGGTAGTTCCTGTGCAGCACAGGAACACACCTCTTCTGCCGCTCTTTGGCCCCAGAGTGTTAAAAATAAACAGATTTGGAACACTTGTTGCAAAGGGTACATAATGAATGATCATCTTTCCAAGAAACCTTTATTGAAATGTATTAATGTTTGCTTAAGTAAAAGAACATTTTAACTTCCTTCAAAACAGCTCACATAATTGCTATGTTAGGGAGTTCTTTCTGTCTATTGTTGTGTCTCATAGTGGGATGACAGATTCACATGAGAGGTCTGTCACTCTTTCTCGCCTTCCCACTCAATATAAACACCTAATATAGTTCATACCATACATGGAAATAAGTGCTTCAGAGGAAGCAAGGCCCCGGCACTGGGGAGTGCTTGTGTTTTGGCCCTGACTTCCATGACGCTTTCTGGCTCACATCCCATTCTCTTCTCCAGGCACTGGGCTCTTAGAGGCACCATGATTTTCTCTCCATGGGTTTCTGTGTACACACAGAGGCATGAAGAGAGGGCCATCTACATAGTTTTTAGAATAGAATGTGGCCACAGACATAGAAATATATGTCAGGTGGGTTTTCAAGTTGTTCATCTCTTCCCTAAAAGGTGCATTGACTGTATCATCCTCAGCATATTTTCAAAGGGTAATTATTTAGGCCCTAAGTAATGCCCTGGTTCCTGATTACCACTGCTTGGTCTAAGTGGGTAATGACTAAGGTTCCTACTATGTAAAATTTGGATGCGAAGTGGGGCTCCTTGTGCTGTTGTTAGAGGAGGAAAGGTCTAACATCAGTGCTGTCAGATTTTACTGTGTGGCTTTTATTAGAGAGCATGTAATTTGATCCTGGTATGTCTGATTTTGATTCCCATAATAAAGGGCTAATGATTATATTGGAGTTTTCTACACTTATTAAAATTCAGACACACTGTCTTTTACCAGCAGCACTTAATGACTTGGTGAATGAAAGGCCTTTGATTTAAAACAAAACAAGTGATGAGCCAACGTGTAGGGAACAGGGCCCTAAGAGGGAGCGAATGATTCTGTCTGCGAACTTTAGCTTTTATAGACATTCAGCAAAATAGAGGATATCCTTGGAAAAGCTTAAGATCTACTTCACCCAGTTGAAGCTGGCCCACGCTATTAACTTTGAGATAGATATATCAGTGGAAAAATTATTTTACCGACAGTCTTTTTTTTTTTTTTTTTTATTATATATTTTTTTTTATTCTTTTTTAATTAAAATTTCCAACTGCTCCCCGTTTCCCATTTCCCTCCCCTCCTCCCACACATTGCCCCCTCCCCCCTCTCCCCTCCCCTAACCCCACTCCTCTTCTCCTCCCCCCAGTCCATTCCCCCTCCCTCTCGCTACTGAAGAGCAGTCCAAATTCCCTGCCCTACAGGAAGACCAAGGTCTTTTTTTTTCTATCTGCAAAGAATTTTTCCCTCTAGCCTTTTAATTCTGCCCCTCCCTACTCCACCCCAATCTTTAAAAAGTATGATGTAAGGCTGGACTGTTTTGTGCCAGGTTTTTGCTGAGCAGATTTTTACAGCCATGTTGCTCTGAGGACCCACATGCTGCTGGAACTTCCGTGCTCTTCCCCCTTTCCTAACTTCAGTTCCCTCAAAAGTTAGCATCACCCATTTCATGTGTTTTAAACCCAAGGGACGATGTTTTGTAAGCTTCTAAAGCTTTATACTTACATCAGATAACATTTCATCTTAAAACCAAATCCATTTAAAATTTTAGATTTTTCTGTTCCTACACTTAAGAAAACCCCTCAGAGTATGTATATGTAGATGCTGATATTCTGGTGGTCACCCTTCAGTGTTGCTATTCTGCCAGGTTACTTCCCAGAAGCTATTGACTTAATGTTTGCCAGCTCTTTAAAGTTGTGTGTGTGTGTGTGTGTGTGTGTGTGTGTGTGTGTGTGCGCATTCATGCAGGTGTCCATACATATGTGCCACAGCACAGGTGTTGAGATCAGAGGACAGACTCGGTTCTCTCCTTCCACCATGTAGATCTCAGGGACCAAACCCAGGCTGTCAGGTTTGGCAGGAAGTGTCTCTACTACTGGACCGTCTCACTGGCCCTTCAAGTTCTTCTGTAAAAGAAGAACTAAACTTGTAAGGACACAGATGCTGAAAACAACCAAACTGGCTGGGAATGTTTCAGAATGTAAATGACCTAGGTGACTGCCAGCAGACTAACAGATAAACTGTGATATGCTTCTCCTCCCCTATGCCACAGACACACAAAGAGAGAGATTATTCAGCCTTAAGAACATAGATCATTTTGTCATGTTGCAACAATTTAGACAAACTTAGAGGCCACATAAAACAAAAAAATACTGCATAAACAAACAAGAAAAATACTGCATAATCTCACTTATTTGTGGAATCTATAGAAATAGAGCGCTCAGGAAAGTAGAGTGGTGACAACCAGGATCAAGAAGACACAGAAGTGGGGAGGATATAAACTTGCAATTGTGTAAAATAGATACATTTAAAGATAAAATATATACACAAGGACTTCAGTCAGCATTACACGGTATACTAAAAATTTACCAAGGCAGTATAATTTTAAAAATGCTAAATATGAAAACTATGTTATATTTGCGCAGAGAAATAGGAATAGATATTTGTGTGTGTGTGTGTGTGTGTGTGAGCACGCATGCACGCACTGCACTGCATAGCACTAGTGAGTACCTTTGCTTCATGCTTTAAGTGCCCTTTTGATGAGTTTGACCGTTTTCCATTAAGTTTGAAAGGTTTAGAAAGCTGCTTCTTAAAGCTGTTCTTCAGCTTCTAATGTTGGTCTGGAAGCCATGGAGCTTGGCAAATAATTCAGTCCTGATAGCAGTTCTGAGCTGCGTCTGGCAAGTGGTGGGCAGCACCACTGGAGTCCGGGCACTTTGACTCTAGCAGTGGTGATGGTAAGGACCAAAGGGATCTCCTTGGCCTTAGTGGTAATAGTTAAGTGTTTTCCGAGGTGAATCTAGGCATTTACAATGTGAAATTGTAATGAGTTTGTTGGGAACAAACAAGAAGACATGAAGTTGGGAGAGAAAGGAGATGGGATGCACTAGGGAGAGTGGGTGGGTGGATATGGAGGGGGGACATGATCAATATTCATTGTAGAAATGTGTGAGACTTCAAAGAAGGAAAAATACTATTTAAAAAATAAAGTTAGTTTTTAAGAAGTACAAGAATCTGATTTACTATGCATTTCAAGTCATCAGTGACTACCATACTGTTTGATAGAAACCCTGTTGTACGTATAATACATGGCATTTTTGTGGAGCTGCTGAATGTTTGTTAAGTGTAAAGTACTGCTCAGGACTTCAGTCTACCAAGTTTCTCAGCCTCTGCACTATTGATGGTATGGGCTGAACCACTATTCTTATTTAAGAGGAGGGTTTGTCTCTTCTCTTCATTGACAGACATTCAACAGCATCCTTGGCCCCTACATACTGGATGTCAGTATTACTTGTCAATCAACAATATCTCTATTATTCACTTTTCATAAGGATGGTGGAAAAAGTGTTTGGGGCAGTGGCAGGAACATCTTCAGCCGAGTATCAGCCTACTGTCACCAGTCTTTAGGAAGCTCCCAGGACCTGTTTTTATCTGTGCTAAGCTTTCACAAACCCTTCACTCCTGCACTGAACTTTTCATCTAAGGAAAAACAGTCACGCCTACACAATGCACGGGGATTCCATTAAAGACAGCCTTGCACCCATAGTACCCTCCAGTTATCCTGTATCCAGTTCCCCCCAACTCCAGGCCCCAGTATCATCCATGCCTCTGTGTGTGCACTGGCTGTCTGCCCACTTCCTCCCTGACTCCCAGCAGGGAGGGCCACTGCTCTCTATCTGCTGTCCTTTGAAAGCATGTCTCGATTTTAGTTGTCATCTTTTTGTTACCTTTCCTTATTGCTCGCTCTTCCCAAGGCAGTTCTCTGGTTTCTCACGGATAGAGCTAATCAGAGAGCATTTTGCATGCTTATGTTTTTAAGCCCCTTTTGATAGCTTTATCAGAAGGGTTCTCCAGCAACTTATTTTGAAAGATTTTATCTTGAAGATGAACAAGGCACAAAGCCCGGTTTACCTTTTACCCACGGTCTCAGTCTTCGGGAAATGAACGTAGAGCCTCTACCCACTGCAGTCTTCGGGAATGCCATTCTGTCGTTGAGAGCTGTTAGTGCCGGAAGCCTAGCTTCGTGTTGAGAATGCCTGCCTAGCGTGCTGGAAGTGAAAGTTGTTTTCATCTTTGGCAAGTCATTTTTAATTTTCTTTATGTTATTTACTTATTTAAGTTTACATCTTCATGACAAAAATGTTCTCATTAAAGTGGTTAAAAACAACATTTAGGGTTTTTTTTCTTGTCTTTTTTTTTTTTAAGAAATACATGTAAAAAGAAACCCGTTAAATTTTTAAATTTAGTCCCATTGGGAAGTTTTCTCAGCAGGGTGTTGCCTTCCTCAGCGTGGATGCTGTACTCGTTGTGGTTTGTGGTTCTGTGTTGTGTGGAGCAGGACATTGCACACCGGCCCTTGCGTGCTGAGTGTCCCCATGCATTCTTAGGTGTCCGTGAAGCGCTCTTGTTGCCTCACTTGAGGAAAAGGTAACGTCTTTTGCTTTGGGCTCTAGGTGGTAAACTGGCCACTCTTTTTGTTTGAGAAGCTTCTTTCTCTTCATGGAAGAGGTTTCTGGGTGTTCATAGAAATATTCTAATCTCCCTCTGGTTGACTGGCCCATTACTCTCAAAGTGAGCTTTCATATTGGAGGGTTGTGTGTGAAGCAAAATCACGAGCTGGCCCTGACAGACTCTAGACTTGGCTTTCCCATTCCCAGTCTCTGAATAGACTCCCTAGAGGTATCTGTTTTCCAAGACTTGTTTTTAAGCTTACTAATTTCCTAAAGTATAGAAAGCCCCTCTGCTAATAAGGTACATTCCAAATTGTATGTGTAGGTTGCTTGTTTGGACTCTGGAACATGTTTTGCCATGGAAACCATTTAGTACATAGTTAGGTTACCAAGGAAACTGGATGCACTGAAGGAGTCCATCAAGCCATAGTGCCTTCTTAATTACCTTTTGAGAGACAGAATCCATCCCTTTTGCTTTCTCCTTGGTGGCTACTAGCTAGAAGGTTCATCTGGTTAGGGAATGAGCCAGCTATAGCAGAATAGATGACTCAGTTTGCCCGGTGCAAGTCTGTATAACCAGAGACCTCTAAACCAGAGGCAGATCTCTCTGTATGAAGTAGAAATGTAGGGCCATCAGCAGTCAAGCTGTCACTCACTGCTGAGTTCTTACCAAAGCACAGAGCCTCCTCCTTTATGATTTGTGGTCCTTGCCCACCTCTCAAAACCAGGGAAACCAGTGCCGGAATAAGTCTAGGACAGATGAAGTGGTCTTTGTTTGTGTTTTGTTTTCTGAGTTTCTCTGCATTAAAGTGATTGACTCTTTCTGGTCTGTGCGAACCTAATGTCCCCAGGGGCGGATAGCAAGGCATTTCCCTGGTGCTGGATGTGCTGTTCTCACAGGGAAGACGAGGAACCAGGTTCATTGGATCACTGTGAAGACGAGGAACAGAGATGGCTACACCACATTTGTGGTGGCTCTACTGAGTTTTGTTTTGAAATGAAACTGTGTAGTTCTTGAATGTTTGCTGTGCATGCTTTTTTCTGGAGGCTGCCTGTTCTTGTGGCATGCTGGGATGTAGCAATGTGCTGAGCACCCGCTGTGTGGTTCTCAGCTCTTGTGTTTCTCCTTGGATCATGGTTCGCCTCTTCCTGTCTTGTCACCCCTGGACTTCCTTATTTCAGCCTGCTATATCCTCCAAGCTGTGTGCAGCTTAGCGGCAATAATTTCACTTTACCTTTGTGTGGTACTTGGTATTGTGTTTACAAAATGCATACTCACTCTCTACCTTTGTAACCTGGGTAGTGTAGGCTTTGGCATCCCTGCCTCCCAGGGTGAAGATCAATCCCTGTAGCTAGCCCCGAAGACCTGGAGTGAGATCATGGAACTTCTAGAGTCAGACTTCCCCTGTTGTGTCCATACCCCTTGCTGCATACGTGTCCCCTGCCATTTCCCTTAGTTTTCTTATTTCTTGGTAGGTGGTGTTGTCTCTCTTTAGATTCTAAACTCAGTGATCTAAGAGAAACCTCGCCTTTCTTCTCTGGCTGTTTCTGTCAGTGGGCACATAGCATGTTTCTCTCCTCAGCAAATTGGCACCTCACAACAAGCCCCTGCCGTAGCCCATTTGTTAGTGAATTGCTACCTTTACATATTTTATAAAGTGAATGGATGCCTTTGGGCATTCATCTTGATAGTTAATAATCATATTTTGTTTTATATAGTATCTTTTCATCCAAAGCATCTATTATCTGCCATTATATAGGGGAGGCTGCTTACTTGTCTAAAACATTAACAGCAGAAGAGGGACAAAGGGAACAGATTTCTCTGAGGAGTTCATGTAAACCAGACACTGTCCTAGATGTGACCATATGTGACCTCATTTCATCCTTGTGAAGAACTGTCTGAAGTAGGTGACGTTATGTATTTTACAAGCAAAGAGGCTGTGGTTCAGCCAAGCTAAGGGAATTACAGTGCATGTGGAAAGTAGAGGGGATTTTGGACTCTAGCCTGCCCTGTGTCTAAGGTTCACATTCTATGAGCTCCGTACTTCTCAGAGCTCACAGTGACAAACAGAAGGACCGGCTTGCACATGGCGACGGAGGAGGATGCTGCCGTTTCTTTTTCCTGGCAGTCTAGGAGTGAGCCCGCTCCTTTCTCTTTCCTCTGAAGATCGTGTTCTGACCAACAGAGCTTGTGTGCATGTTGCACACTCACATTTCCCAGCAGTTCTTTGAAAGTGAGCTGTAACTAATTACCAATACTGAGAATGAACATGAGAACAAGTATCATTTAGGGCAAGATAATTAGAAACAGGGTTTGGTCCCTTTTTTGACAGACTACAATTTATTTGCATTAGTTGCCTAATCGGTCTCTGGATTTTTTTCCCAAAAAGAAAGTTGACTTCAAACCCTCTCTTGGACAGGAGAGTTGCCAGGCTCTTCTTGGGATACCAGACTTTCCCCCTTTTGGTAGCTGTACTTTCCACAGGGGTTTTTACTGTTTGTTGTTGGGTTGGTTGTTGTGAGCACTGAGCCCTCCCTAGAGAATGGAGAGGTTTGTTTGCATGGCGTAGTGACCAGGCTTCACAACACTACAAATAAGTCACCCAGTGTGGTACATTTTCCCAAGACACAGATGTTCTAGGAGTGCACATAGCACCCTCCCCATGTTCAGGAGGCCAGTCTGAGACTTAGGAACCCACCTGGTTAAACATTTTAGGCTGGAGAGCCCTGTGATCCCTAAGGACTTTGGCCACAGACCCGGATGCCCTGGCACACTGTAGGGCTGTGGACCACTTTTGCCACATTCAAAGCATTTGCCCAGGTGGAGCTACTCATTTCTACCCAGGGGCCTCAGCACTAACTTTTATCTGTCTCGATAAACTCCCCCAACCCACTGCCCCCACTACCTGCCCCTACCTCTGTAGGAGGGGAAGAGGTCTCTCAAGTTCAAGGACTTCTTCCTCTCCCCTGGGTTCTCAGCTTTCTTTGGGGTGGGCATGTGGAGGGGAACTTATGGGAGGGAGGTGCCAGGGTGAGTGACCGAAGACACAGGGAAGAATGGGAGTGGCCCAGGAGCTAGGGTGAACCAAGGATGGCTGGAGCTGCTCCCCAGCTCTGAACTCAGGTGTTCCCCCAAGAGCAGTGTCGGTACCGGAGCACAGTGGTGTGATCCCACAATGCCCAGACCACTGTTGTCATCGCCAGCAAATTTCCCTTGCAGAGCTCAGAAGGGGAGGCGTCATGAAGAGGTGTCCTCTGAGCAGTCTGAAAGGATGGTCCCCAGCTCCCAGGCAGGCATCGAGTCAACAACAGATTCACATCTTTTGGCGCGGTCTGCTCCAGGCTTTGGCAGAAAGTTTTACAGTAACTTTTATGTGTTAGTCCTTGCCAGGAGCTCAGTCTTTCATTTAGCTGGGGGCTGGGAGTGGGAGAGCAGTTGAGTTCTGCACAGCCATCCTCTTCTCATTCAGCCCCATCCCTCCTGTCCCCATGTGTCTTCACAATCAAACCTTTCGGCAATCACTTGAGCAGCTTTGTGTGTTATTCTTAGTGGTAACACTCTGAGACATTAACACCTGGCAGCATTTCACTTGAAGCTGGGGAGCTTTTACTGTGACTCTAGCATTTAAGAATGCAAAAACTCGTTGAGATTTTGGATCCCGTTTCTTGGATACTCCTCTTCACAGAGGCCTATTCACAAAATGCTCCCCCACACTCATAAGGTTTTTTTATTGAGCATTCTTCTATTGGTTCGTTGTTTGTCACGCCTGTTTCCTGGGATGCTGGTTGGTGTGTTTGAAACTACAGTGAGGAACCTGGGAGCCACCTGTGCTGGCTGAAAGACTCCTGCTTTATTCTGTCCGTGTTCGTGTGGACTCCGCGGCATAGCGTTTCTGAAACGGCTTCTTCAGGCCAACTTGGTGTTGGTCAAGACTTGGGAATTGGTGTCCCAAACTGTAGCCTCTTGAGTTGCTATTTAATCGAGTCTATGGTTAAAGCTAATTAATATATCCCAGCTGGTGTGCCTGTCTTTGAGACCTCTTCAACACATTGGACGGGTTGAATCAGAGCTTTGGGAACTCCTTAAGAGTGCAGTTTCTCTGAACCGTTTCAGACTCAGCACATTAAACCGGGGGTAGGAGACCTCAGAAATGGACATTTTCACAAACTTCAGAGGGAGTTGGACGTTCCCTAAACATTGAGAACTCTTGGCTTAAGGTCTGCTCATTACTCATTTATTTTGAAGTTATTACCTAATTTTCTCCAGGACACACAAGCTGGAGCCTTTCTACAGTTCTGCCCTTGATTTGAATCCTGGGAATTATTCTCCTAGGAAGGAGTTGGGCTACACTTTCCCTGGGATTCAGTAGTCCCAAGAAATCCAGACTCGAACACCATCACCAGAGCCCGGGTTCCTGGCTCCCCTTATGACTGTTGGGTGTGGCTCTTCACAGATATGCTAGGGCAGTGGACCTGCACGTGACACTTGGAAATCACCTTCCTAGGTCATAGATGACTACTTAGTACATTAGACACCAGAAGATAGCTAGTCTAAGCTCTGGAGCCTTATAATAATAGTAATTAAGATAATGATACTTTGTACTGCTCAAGTGTCTTTAAACTGAGGGCCTTAAAGTACCATATTAAACAAAGTATGCAACACTTTGGCAAGAGAGGTCAACGCTAAGTTCCTCACTTTTCCAGATTTAAAGCTAAAGAGGACCAGGAAAGCTTAGCATAGACACTTCTTTTGGATAATGACCGTTGACTTGGAAAGGGAAACTCTTCCTTGGGATTTAGGTCGGGGGACAGTGGTGATAAGGTGGCAGTTCTCTCGGTGTTGCAGAGTCCATCTTGAGGGAAAACAGCCGTATTTTGTTGCTCTATCTAATTAATGCTTTAAATAACAAGAGCTGTTTGACTGGAAAACACCATGATTTTTCTTGCTAATATTTCTTTGTGCTAAGCCTCATCTTCCTTCTGGCTCCGTCATTTGCTTTCCTTCTTTCAGTCTACTTTGCCCACTTGTAAGTCTTGCTAGAGCAGTGGTTCTCAACCTGTAGGTTGTGACCCCTTTGAGGGCCAAAGGACCCTTTCACAGGGGTCCCCTAAGAGCATCAGAAAACACAGATATTTACATTTAGATTCATAACAGTAGCATAATTACGGGTGTGAAGTAGCGACAAAAATAATTTTATGGGCCGGGGTCACCACAACATGAGGAACTGTATTGTATTAAAGGGTCGCAGTGTTAGAGAGGTTGGGAACCACGGCTATAGATTCAGAGGAGTTTCAAAACAACAACTGCAGACTTCTTGAAGACCTGCGCTCAGACCCCTTTATTTCATAGGTTAAAACCTGAGAGTATTAAATGCTTAAATAAATAGATTTGTTTAGGTGCGGATGGTCCAGAAAGTATGGGTGTGTGGGGATGCGGGCAGGGACTTCTAACAGCTGTCCTCTGTGTGCTGTCTCGGCAGAGCACATGAAATGCAGGGATGAGGTGGAGACTTCCTGAGGCCCTTTACAAACCCCTTTAGTTAGCACCATTTTTTCTTCCTGCTTTTCTTTTATATTGTTTTTTGAGATCTTGACTTTGGACCCTCTGATGTTTCCTGTTAATCCTATTAGATATGCTGCCATTGCCTTATCTGTAGCCTTCATATCACCTCTCTCTCTCTCTCTCTCTCTCTCTCTCTCTCTCTCTCTCTCTCTGTCTCTCTCTCTCTCTGTCTCTCTCTCTCTGTGTCTCTCTCTCTCTCTCTCTCACACACACACACATGTGCGTGCTAATTACTTAGTCCAGGAAACCAGAAAAATACAATTGAGTACATTAAAAATAATCTTGAAGGTCAACACCTTCAAGTACCAAAAAAAGAAAAACCAAAAACCACCTAAATTGAAATATTAAAAAAGAGCCAGTGAGATGGCTCAGTGGGTACATTGAGTCACAAACCTGGTGACCTGAGTTTGGTCTCTGGAAACTGTGCAAAGGTGGAAGGAGTGTGCCTACTCCACCAAGTCTTCCTCTGACACCCACACATTCTCTGTGGCATACATGTGCCGCCCCTCCCCCATCTCTATCTCTCTTTCCCTCTTTCAATCTCTCTTTCTCTGTCCCTCTTTCAATCCCTCTTTCTCTCTCTCTCTCTCTTTCCTTCTCTCAATCTCTCTCTTTCTCGGTCTCTCTCACACAAAGAGTAAATAAAAATAAAATTTTTGAAGAAGGAAGAAAAGGTAATTGGGCCATTCTGGAGCATTTGACTTGCCATTTGTGACCCAGGTGCTTCATCAGCTGTCTAGGTGAGTAGTCCTGTACGGTTACAAGTTGAAGACTCCCTCAGCTACCATTGTATGTGCAAGTAGCATACTCTTGAGTGTAACTTAGAGGGCCCTTTGTGTACAGATAAAAATAAAGACGACAGATTAAGAATTTGAAGAGAAGGAGATATGGCGGGCCATGTAAGCCCAGTACTTAAAGATGGAAACAGAAGGAGCAAAAATTCAAGTTCATCCTCGGCAGCAGCATAGTGAGTTTGAGGCCAACAGGGCTACTGAAGACTCAGTTTCAGTAACAGCCACCTGTTTCAGAGACAAGGACAGTATATCCGTCTGTCTGTCTGCAGAGTTGGTGGAGCAGCCATTTCCTTATGGAGCATGTGTACTTTAGAGTAAAAGATGACAGGCGTGGCAGATGTGTATGGTTGCTCTCTCCATTCTGAGTTCCTGAGACGGGAAAGGCCGTACGAAAGCCTCCTCTTAGCAGTTCTTGTTCACACCTTCATCCTGTGCATCTTCAGTGGGAAAATAGAAACAAATATTTGTGTGCTGAGGGACAGGTTCTGTAGATACTGGTCTGGGGGTGGAGTCAGGGAGCATTTCATCCTTCCCTACTCCATGGACAGGGACAGGAAGTTCCCCACACCAACCACCAGGTGGGGCTGTCAGCCACATGCAGCTCAGTTGCTGTCTCCTTGAGCTTCCTGCTCCCTCATAGGCTGGGGAGGGGTGGAATGGAAGCGCTTACATTCCAGGTAAAATATCTGTCTCTGTTATAGTAGGTCATTTTATTATGCTAGACATAACTCTTCTGAGAAGAAAATAAAAGTGATTCGATTATTTGCTAATAAAACAATGCTAGTTATTAATAATACTTTGTGTTTCTCCTCTGGTGCTCATTCAAACCTCACCTCCTCTGTAAAGCATTGTACATTTCCTGCCTGTCTACCAGGTGAAGACAGAAATGCCCCTTTCTGTGCTCCTAGGTGGCTATGCCTTCCCAATAACAGTAGATACCCTATTGAGTTAAAATGATTTTCCTGTGTATGTATCCCTGCCACGGACTGGGAGCTTCTCGAGACCACATATTATTTACATTTTTCTACCAACTGCTAACAGCAAAACCTGGCGGGTGTTAGTCACAGGTTGTAAGTATTTGTGAATTGTAGTTTTTCACAGTGTATTTAAAGAGTATTATTAATAGTTCCTGTGCAGTCTTCCCCTAGAATATAAATAGTAGTTTTCCAATAAAATAATTAATTTAGCAGCCTTTTAGAAAGGGGTGTTTACCTTATGAGGAAAGGGCCGTGCTGTTAATTGTGAGGATGTATGAGACTTCTCACTGTAGATCCTCCCAGCGCAGCTGACGTATGGGACTTTGTGTGATTTGTTTGAAATACAATTTTATTGTCTGAATTGAAAAAAAATTAGACCTTTTATCTTCAGTGGCTTTAAGTAGCTTAGTGACATCGTTGCATACCCATAATACATTTCTGTATTAAACTATTTTAATTGGAACTTTAGGAAAAATATGACTCATTCAATTCCATTGATAGGACTCTCTTTTATAGCCAACTTTATTTGAATTAAATTGGTTCTCTCTCACTACCCCCCCCCCTTTTGTTTTTCAAGACAGGGTTTCTCTGTGTAGCCTCGGCTGTCCTGGAACTCTGTAGACCAGGCTGGCCTTGAACTCGCACAGATAGCCCAGCCTCTGCCTCCCGAGTGCTGGGATTAAAGACATGTGCCATCATTGCCTGACTTTTAAATATGTTTTCAATAGAAACAAGTATATTGCTCTACAATTTTTACGCCTCTGTGGAAATGAATATAACATTTACTTGAAGAAAATGTAAGTCTTTTTTCCTTATAAAACAATATCCTAGTTATTTCCCTATGTGTGGAAATTTTTGGTCTTCCTAATCTCAACTGGAAAAGTTTCTTCTCAGCAACTTAGAAAACTGTGTCATCATCTTCAGCAAACATTTATCAAGTACCTCCTATGGGAAGGTCACATTCCCAGTCCCATGGAAAAACCCCATGTATCCAAAGGTGAGACTTCTGCCTCACCCTGGAAAAGAGCCTTGATCCCTCGACTCAAGAAGAGAGGAATCTGAGTTTCTAGGACCCTGTTTTTAAAATGCAGCCATCTATTTGATTTTATGCTCCCTGAAAAACTTGGTTTATTTTTAGCCTATCGCATATGAACCTGCAGGTAAAAGGCAGACTGCCATGGATTGGTGACTCTGATAGTAGTAAACACAGCTTTGCTAAAGGCAGACGTCAAATGCATTAGCTACGATTCCCCACCGTGCCCTCTTATCATGAATGCACCCAAATTCCAATTCATTCTTTCTCTTCAACAAACTATTTAGGGACGTGACTGTGGAGTCAAAAAGGCCTGGGTTCTAATCTCAGATGGTCACAAACATTGTGTCCAGCCATTCAAGCTGTTTCTCCTCCCTGTCCGGAATGTCCTGAGAATATTGACGACAAACCAGAAAGATAACTGTCGCAACTATAGCAACAAGTTAGCACCCTCTCATATCAGAGAGCAGAAGATCACTTGAAATCTCAGTAGGTAAAGGGCAGAAAAATAAGATCTTTCTTCCAGAACAGGATGAACAAACCTAGCCACCCTCATTTTAAAATAAAGTAACAAAATATCTACATCAGGATTAAATCATAAAGGCAATAAAACTACGAAAATAAATGCCAAATGAAGAGAGTCACCCAGGGGAGAGAACGGAAACCAAAGCAGAACAGGAAATGTAAGTGCGGAGTGCACACTGTTCTTACCGACGTGGCTGGCCCTCTGGTCTCAGGATGGTCCTAGCAGGTAGTTTTGGTCCTGGATCCCTCTTCTTTTGTCACTGTTGCTAGGAGTGCCCCTCTCGGTGAACTGGCAGCACTGTACACGATATTTGTATTCTCCATTTCTTGGAACGTTCGGTTCTCTGTCTCATTTACTTAGAAGTCGCGATTTGTTTGTTTGTTTGTTTATGAGACTGCCCCACCCGAGAAGTCACAGTCTTCCTTTTGGACCATTCTAAAGATAGTGTATTATGGCCCAAGACTTCTGCTGCACTCAGGAATTCTCCTGGCCAAATGCGGCCTTTGCCTACGTTATTGATATTTTTATTGCGCATTTTACATTTCAGATTTTTTTACACGAGGTTGTGGAAGGATCTTTAAATTAAAAAACAATTTATAGTTGGCAGAGCTATAAATTTGTGTTCATTCTCATTATAAGTTTTTGCCCTTTCCCTGTTCGAGGTCATCACTGGCGTTCAAGTTGTCTGCAGCCTCAGTTCTGCTTTGGTGCATGCTTTATGATTTCACTGGGATGGAAAGCATTTTTGTGGCACTTAGCACATCAGCGGACTCTCTTTTCACTCAAATGGCCCAGGAAGAAAATATTTGCACTGAAATCCCTCCATTCTGAAGGAATTCCTTTAGGTCAAGGCCTTCAGGAGTTTGTTTTTTAAAGAAAAATCTATAATCCATTAAACCAGCATTATTAATTGCCTATTCCTTGCCAGATACTTGCTGGCACTGCTCAGAGATTAGCGTAGGATTTAGAGAGTAAACCAAAGATGTCCAGGCTCAGGAAGATACAGTCTCCTAGGAGAGACAAGCTCCATGAGTTCTGTCCTGGAGGTGTAACTCCAAAGTATAGGAGCTGAGCAAGAGGCCTAGGAGATCCATCTGCTAGAAGTTCCAGGAAGGACTCGGGAAAGGAAGGCATCTGCACAGAGCGTGAAGGACAAGGAATCTTTGTTCCCAAGAGGTGAATGAGAATGTGGGCATGCTGGACAGAAGGGACATCATACGGACTGGGCATTACAGCAGGAGCGTCCCTAACATACTCAAGATTCTCAGAGTAGAACATTATAAGTATTTAATTACGAGTGGTCTTAGCTACATACAGTTAAAGTACCAGAACCCAAAGAGGTTAAAGGTCATCATTTAGAAGGGCTTCATACCCCCAGAAAAAAAATGCATAAAATGGCTGCATGTTTGAATGGTCTTTTTTGTTTTGTTTTGTTTTGTTTTTGTTTTCTTTTGGCTAGCCCTATACACAGAGGTTAGCCAGTACTTGCACCATGTATTCAACCAATAGCTGGGACCACTCTGGGTCTCTCAGTCACTCATCCCACTGTCCTAGTGTCTTTGTCACACTGTGGAGAACATTTTTGCGGTGCACTCAGCTGCATGTGTTGGTCTGCAGAGGCTTCCCTCCAGGGAACCTGCTGATCTCCGTAACGTGCGGTGCACAGCAACATTGGTATGATATCCTGGATGATCCTCCATGATTCCTGTTAAAAGTTAAACCATAAGAGGCACTTGCCAAATATTTGGCGGTTCTTTGGAGGGCACAAGAACTGGCATCTGGCACATGCAAATTACACACACATTTATTAAGTGGAAATGGAAAGAAGTGCACATTGTTTCACTTTTCCCTGTTTAATTTTTTAGGCATGGGTAGGTGGCATGCACTAATGAATCAGGGAGTGTGGGCAACTGAGCAAAGGCTGGGATGCTTTGATGAGTGGTTGTGTGAAGCAGAAAGAGCCGGTGGTGAATGGGAGAGCTGGGGATGTACAGACACTTGTGGTCTGAGTGGAGGTTGTCAGCATACAGTACGAGGCTCTACTTTTCACATTAAAAGAAAAGATTTAACATCACTTAGTCAGATTTCTACATGATACTGCAAAGTTAAACTGTGACATTCTCCGTGAATTTATTAATGCTCAATGATGCTGATTGCAAAGTTTTTAGCTGTGCACAGCCGGCTTTCCAGCAGATTCTTTCTTGAGGGAGGGCACATAACTGAGAAATTGTTGAACCCAGCCAGACATCTTCAGGGAATTACGGGAGGCAGTGTTCTTTTCAAGTGGCTTACACGGCATGTGAAGAATGCCGCTGTAGAGCGAGGACACATGCCCAGCCATTTACCCTTCGAGGGAAGGAACACTGGTCGGCGCTTTCTTATTTGCAGTTGCTGGAATGGCAGGACTTCTCCATGGCCCCTCTTGTGCCTTGGGCATCTAGGGGTCTAGGTACCAGAGACCCAGTGTTCCATTAAGAGCTTGAGCCACTTTCCAGCAGAGAAGACTCTAGAGCTTGGAATTGGAAACATAGGCAAAAGCTGGGCTGGGTAGAAATTAGATGCAGGCCTCAAAGAAATTCCACTTTTATTTTCCCTTTACTAGAGTCTTTGGTTTGGCCCAACCTACTCAATTGTCATAAAAATCCTACTTCATTTTTAACTCTGGAGTGGTCAGAACCTAGACTTTCATCTTTGAAGCAAGGGTTAGGCAGAGCTCTGGTGGAACTGTGCGTGACCTTGCCCTGAAACTCTTGAGCAGTGCCAGGGCTGGGCATCCCAGAACAGCATAAAGCAGGTAGTAGGTGTGTCCTTCTGGCGCTTGCCCATTCCAGTTTGCAAGTGCCTTGCACAGCGGTTACTTATTGCCAAGTGGGCACAGCTGCAGCTCACTTAACCATGCGTTTATCAAATGAAGCTCTAGCTGCATTTTGTAATTGGAGTATACTGAGCGATGAGATCTTCATTTGATTTGTAGCCAGAGATGGATCTGTTAGGTTTGGGAATAAGCATATGGACATCTTTTATACAGTTTCAATTTCTTTTTTAAAATTTATTTGTGTGTGTGTGAGAGACAGACAGACAGACAGAGAGAGACTGAGAGAAAACAAGAATGTGCTTGTGGGTACAAGGGCCTATGGAGGCCAAGAGGGCACTGGATGCCCTGAAACTGGAGTTGTGAGCTTCCTGGTGTGGGAGCCAGGAACCAAGCCCAGGTCCTCTGAAAGAGTGGTGCACACTCTTACTTACTGAGCCATCTCTCCAGCCCACATGCTTTCCGTTTCAAATGTCATACACTAGATTATATTGTTGCCTGCACCTCATTTGTATAAATTTGAATCTTATTTACTACAGCCATCTCTTTAGCCAGTTGCTAATTCCTAGAATAAAGACCAATGACTTCAAATGAAGCCTTTTGAAATTTGTGGCCAGGCAGCTAAGAGCCATAATCATTGACATGGGAACTCTTTAGAAACTTGTAATGTACTTTGACCTTTGTGGTGCTCCCTGAAAAGGTGGTTAGGTCATGGACTAGAAAATATTGTGTTTGATCTCTGACCCTTGTGCTTCATACTTGGATAGTACAGATAAGTAAAGTCCACTGTGATATGCTCAACTTCTGTAGACGGACACCTGTGAGAAACTAGATCTCGCATGAATGACTTAAGCCACGGTCACACAGATGCAGTGCTCCAGCCCTTAGGAGCACAGTGATTCTGGACAGCGTCCGTAATCTCACTCAGCCTCGGCCTCCCCACCTACAGCGTGCTTGTGGAGGTAGACTTGAAGAGCACCCGGTAAACGGTAGCTCTTGCCAGCATGGGCAGCTGCATGAGACCCCTTGCGCAGAGCTGTTACGCAGATGGCCTCCTTCTAGCTTCCCGTCAGGAGCTAGGTGACTTCCTTCCCTGCTCAGCTAGCACGATGCAGTTTGAACATTTGATTTTTTTAAAGCGTCTCGACTGAAGATGACACTGCATCGGTGACATTTTGATAGCTGTCATTGCATGGTTTAGTTCCAGCATCTTTCAGCACATTCAGAAGCATCAACCTTTCCATTTTGGGGCTTCTCCAGCAGCAATTATAGCCACAAGTGAAGAAAAGCTACGCATGTTTCCCTAAAATATCACTGAGATTTGTGTCATAGGCCTCTGGTGACAAAGACTTATTTAACTGCTAGATGTCAGCTCTCCTCACTCCCTTCAGACAAAATTAAACCATAGAGTAACCATTCAATCCGTAAGTGTGAAAAAGGGCTTTCACATCCCACTAAAATCAGGAACACGACAAGGATGTCCACTCTCTCCATACCTCTTCAATATAGTGCTTGAAGTTCTAGCAATAGCAATAAGACAACATCAGTGGATCAAGGGGATTCGTATTGGAAAGGAAGAAGTTAAGCTTTCGTTATTTGCAGATGATATGATAGTATACATAAGTGACCCCACAAACTCTACCAAAGAACTCCTACAGCTGATAAACACCTTTAGTAATGTGGCAGGATACAAGATCAACTCCAAAAAATCAGTTGCCTTCCTATACACTAAGGATAAGGAAGCAGAGAGGGAAATCAGAGAAGCATCACCTTTCACGATAGCCACAAAGAGCATAAAATATCTTGGGGTAACTCTGACCAAGAAAGTGAAAGATCTATTTGACAAGAACTTTAAGTCTTTGAAGAAAGAAATTGAAGAGGACACCAGAAAAATGGAAGGATCTCCCTTGCTCTTGGATTGGGAGGATCAACATAGTAAAATTGGCAATTCTACCAAAAGCAATCTATAGATTCAATGCAATCCCCATCAAAATCCCATCAAAATTCTTCACAGATCTGGAGAAGACAAAAATCAACTTTATATGGAAAAACAAAAAACCCAGGATAGCCAAAACAATCTTATACAATAAAGGATCGTCTGGAGGCATTACCATCCCTGACTTCAAACTCTATTACAGAGCCTCAGTATTGAAAACAGCTTGGTATTGGCATAAAAACAGAGAGGTCGACCAATGGAATAGAATAGAAGACCCTGACTTTAACCCACAAACCTATGAACACCTGATTTTCGATAAAGGAACTAAAAGTATACAATGGAAAAAAGAGAGCATCTTCAACAAATTGTGCTGGCAAAACTGGATGTTAATCTGTAGAAGAATGAAAATAGATCCATATCTATCACCATGCACAAAACTCAAGTCCAAATGGATTAAAGACCTCAATATCAGTCCGAACACACTGAACCTGATAGAAGAGAAAGTGGGAAGTACTCTACAACACATGGGCACAGGAGAACACTTCCTACGTATAACCCCAGCAGCACGAACACTAAGGACATCATTGAATAAATGGGACCTCCTGAGACTGAGAAGCTTCTGTAAAGCAAAGGACACTGTCACTAAGACAAAAAGGCAACCCACTGACTGGGAAAAGATCTTCACCAACCCCGCAACTGACAAAGGTCTGATCTCCAAAATATATAAAGAACTCAAGAAACTAGACCGTAAAAGGCTAATCAACCCAATTATAAAATGGGGCACTGAGCTGAACAGAGAATTCTCAACAGAAGAAGTTCAAATGGCCAAAAGACACTTAAGGTCATGCTCAACCTCCTTAGCGATCAGGGAAATGCAAATCAAGACAACTTTAAGATACCATCTTGCACCTGTCAGAATGGCTAAAATCAAAAACACCAATGATAGCCTTTGCTGGAGAGGTTGTGGAGAAAGGGGTACTCTCATCCATTGCTGGTGGGAATGCAAACTTGTGCAACCACTTTGGAAAACAGTGTGGCAGTTTCTCAGGAAATTCAGGATCAACCTACCCCTGGACCCAGCAATACCACTCTTGGGAATATACCCAAGAGATGCCCTATCATACAACAAAAGTATATGCTCAACTATGTTCATAGCAGCATTGTTTGTAATAGCCAGAACCTGGAAACAACCTAGATGCCCTTCAATGGAAGAATGGATGAAGAAAGTATGGAATATATACATATTAGAGTACTACTCAGCAATAAAAAACAATGACTTCTTGAATTTTGCATGTAAATGGACAGAAATAGAAAACACTATCCTGAGTGAGGTATCCC